>NC_137101.1:45950748-46548248 GCF_949357685.1 Gobio gobio | reverse complement strand
AGCCGTATGAGGCAGGGACTTCTTTCTGCAGATTTAGCTGTAAGGTTTAATGTGTCAAAGGCCACAGTCAGCCGAATATGTATAACTTGGGCTAACTACCTGTATTTCATGCTTGGCACACTACCAGTATGGCCAAGTAGAGAGGCTATAGACGAGCTAATGCCACCTTGCTTCAAGCTGACCTTTCCCAAAACACGCGTTGTGCTAGATTGTACTGAGATCCATATTCAAACAGCAAGCTCAAAAGTTTTAAACACGATGACATACTCTCATTACAAAGGCACCACAACTTTGAAATCCCTGATTGGCATTACCCCCTTTGGGTCAGTTAGCTTTGTAAGCAACCTATACACAGGCTCCATCTCTGACAAGGAAATCACCAAAGAGTCAGGCATTCTAAAACTCCTCCAGCCAGAAGACGAAATAATGGCTGATAAGGGCTTTCTTATCAGAGATCTCCTTGCTGACATCAATGTCAGTCTTGTAACCCCGACATTCACAGGCCCAAGTGGACAATTCAGTAAAGATGAAATTACACACACCCAAGAGATTGCCCGCTTGATGATACACATAGAGAGGGCTATCAGACGCATCAAAGAATATCACATTTTTGATGGTGTCCTACCCCTTTCACTCTGTGGTTCAGTCAACCAGATGTGGACTGTTTGTGCTCTACTGACTCATTTTCAGGGACCTCTATTTTAAAGAGCACCTATCATGGAATTTTGAATTTTACCTTTCATGTAGTGTGTAACATAGATCTAAGTGAACAAAAACATCCTGCATAGCTTTAAATATGACAGTGCACCGTATATATAGTTATTTTCTTTCAAAAGTAAGAGTCGACTCAGAGTTATTTTTAAGAATCGTTAGAAGACCGAAGCTTTTTCTCTGACTAGATGACGTCAACTTGTCAAGTTATTTGAATACAATACGCCCACTTATTGCGCTCCAAGACGCCAGTGAAAACTAGGAAACATCATGGCGACGAGACGCGGTGTTCTGAAGTGCGACTCAAAATCAAACTTTTTTCATCTGCCCAAGGATGAGCATTTGAAGACTAAGTGGCTACAATTCATATATACAACTGTACCACAGAAGTATAGTCCGAGCCTTGTGCTTTGTTCACGCCATTTTGAAGACGATTGCTTTACCAACTTAAATGCAATCAAACTTGGATTCGCGAGCCGGCTGATATTGAAGGAAGGTTCAGTTCCAAGTGTATTTGCATCAGCTTCCTCCTCCGTATCACAACCTGTAAGTGTTATTAATAATTGTTGCTTTTATGTTTTATGTAGCATGCTTAATAATTGTTTGGTTTGTTGTGTAAGCACCGTTTAGCTTCTAGGTCTTCAATGACAATTGTATTGAGATATGTGAATTGTTTGTCGTTGTTTTCGGAGTTTTCTTTAAGAATAGAGTCATACCTCGTAGTAACATAACGTTGCTGCATTTTTTTTTTTTTTTTTTAGTAAAAACGTTGTGTTTATGCATCAAGTTAACGCAAACAAAGACTGATTGTGCTTTTGCAATACAAACTCTGGGCTATACTCGCTAACATACCATTAAATTCCTTATCTTATTTTTAATTTTTTATTACAAACTACAAAGCAGTGGACTATTATCATTATTATAACAATTTAATTGATAAAAGCATCATTGTACTCCGTGTTTAACAATAAGTATTATCTCTGTAAACACTGCTAACATTTTACTTATATACACACATTGGATACAATATGTGCACCAATGTTTTAATAAACTTTTGTTGTTTTTTGTAATTTTTACGTAAATTATGTGTTTTTATTACTTTTTATGCACCAACATTTCGTTAACAAATAAATTATTTGCTTTTATTCTTTCAGAGTACATCATATCAGAGCAGTCAAAGTAGAGTTTTACAATCAGATGTGGCTTGTCAGACTGACTGTCCACAAACTGTTTCTGTGATGACGCAAACAGATGATTTTCAGAAAAAAACTGTTGGAACCCAACTGTCCTCTAGTACAATGAAGAACATTCACATTCGGAGTACAGGTATACATTTCATAAATGTTTTATTTTATTTTATTTACGATTTTAATATCACTTTTTAAATGTCATTTTTTTAATGTAAAAAATTTAACGTAATTGTATGTTATTTTTAAGGTTCACAGGCTACAGTTGCTTGTGTGACTGTTGGCACAACAACCACATCAGCCACCTATGATATACCATTTGCATCAACACCAATAAAGTCTGGTTTCAGACCACCAAAAATACCTCTCCTGTTGGAAGAAGAGGGGGGAGAGGACGAGGAAGAGTCAGACATACAAATTCCAACAGAACCTCATGATTCAACTTTTAACCCCGCTCATGACACAACAATTTCACAAAAATCTGAAATGTCGTAAGTAATACACATCTATAAGTTCACTTTGTCACTAATACATGTTGTTTTATTTTACTTACGCATATTTACTTTTTTATTAGGTTTGGGCAAAGCTCCACATATGCAGACACAAAATACATTGTGTTTGAAACATGTTTGCGTGAGCTGTTCTCCACGTGTCCAATTTGCAATTGACAGTCTGATATGAAGCGACAACGAATAGGCACTTATGTTGCAATCAGGCAGCTTTGCCCCAAGTGTTTGTTCAACCGTAAGTGGCAGAGCCAACCAATAATTGGAAGTACACCAATGGGCAACCTCCTGTTATCAGCTGCAACTTATTTTACTGGGGGATCATTCATACAACTACAAAAGGTAGGCATGCAATCAGTATTACAACAATGAAACGTTTTTTTTTTTTTTTTTGTTAAATTATAAATGTTAATATTATTTACAAATGTAATTTGTGATTATTTCAAAATTTATAGATTTTCAAGGCCATGGAATTAAAAATTCATCAGTACGTCACATTCAGGAGACATTGCAGGAGTTTTTTGGAACCAGCAATTGTACACAAGTGGAGAAGTGAACAACGAAAAATTATACAGAAGTTACAAGAGGGAGGAAAGATTGCATTATCTGGAGATATGTGTGCAGATTCCCCAGGTAATCCATACCTGGGGGTAATCCGTCTTTTATTAATAGTTCAAAATTAAGTTAACAATTTGTATATATATGAACATTAAATCATATGTTTAAACAATTATGTTTTATTTTTAATTTATGTAGGACATTCTGCAAAATATGGCAGCTATACTCTTATGCACATGCATAGCAATACTATTGTTGACCTACAGCTTGTTCAGGTGTGTAACCTTTTTACAATAGAGTACATGATTGACTGTTAAAATTAAATAAAATAAGTAATTTTAATTAAAATATATGTTATGATGATTACTTAGAGCAATGAGGTTGGTGGTAGCTATCACATGGAGAAGGAAGGCCTAAAGAGATGTCTGGACGTGCTGGAGTCTAACGATTTAGAAGTGGATTACATCGTCACTGACCGTCATCCACAGATCCAGAAGTATCTCAGGGAGCGTGACATAACACAGTTCTATGATGTGTGGCACTTTGAGAAAGGTTAGTGTATGACTTTTTAACCATATACTTATTTTAATTTTGATGTAATAAATTCTATATACATTTTTTTTTTTTTTTACTTATTCTTTCATTTCTGTATATCAGGTTTGTCTAAGAAATTAGATAAACTGGCAAAAAATAAGGACTGTGAATTGCTGAGGCCGTGGCTGCGTAGCATCAGAAATCATGTTTACTGGTGCGCCACTTCCAGAGAAGGTGGCTAAGTGGACTTCACTGGTCAACCACCTCCAGAATGTGCACACACATGACAATCCTATCTTTCCCAAGTGTGAACATCCACTCATAGCTTCAAATAATCAAAAAAAATGGTTTCAACAAGGTAAGTCTTAATATTGTCTATGATATATTTTATTAATAAATTTTTTTTTTAATGTTACATTTGCAAAAATTATTTATTACAGTGAAATAATTAATGGAATGGTAATGTATTACTATCATTTGGGTATTACTGACACTTTTCTAATAATGCAGGATCGCTGGCTGTCCACAAAGTCGAACAAATACTTTACAACAAAAGGGTGCTCAAAGATGTGGAGAAGCTCAGCCACAGTTTCCAGACATCTTTCCTGGAGGCTTTCCACAGCTTAATTCTACGTTTTGCACCGAAAAATGTAGTGTTCCCTTTCATCGGAATGTTGTGCAGGTAATATGACTATTAACAAAAAAAATTAAATCGTATTTTAGAGAGGCTGGCCTTTACTGTCTATTCTGTTATTGCAGACTGTATCTTGCTGCGCTTCATCATAATGAAAACGCCAACAGAGAACAAGCCACAACCAAGGCAGGACAGGTGGTGTACCGATTGGTGTTCCCGAAATCAAAAAAAGGGCAATGCGTAGCACGGCCATTAAAAAAAGAGTCAACATATAGTAAGTAACAAAACATTTTATAAAAAAAAAAATTGGTAAAATATATTATAAATGTGTAATAAGTAAAATAACAATTAAATTACAAACACCAACTAAAAAATAAAGATATTTTAAATATGAAATAAGTAATAAAAAATGCAATGTTTTTATTACAGCTTATGTTGATGAGCTACTGAAGCTCGTATTTGAAGAAGTGGTCATGGACCCATCTACATTTGTGGAAGAACTGAAATCAATCCCCATTCCAAAGCCACTTTGTGCAGAGTTTGTCAGACCATCAAAGGTGGAAGCAATTGCCAGCCATGTTTCAAGATTCAGTCAAGCGGCTGTCGAAAGCCGGTGTACTCTCCAGTCGGATTTGGAAACTCCTGGCGTATCCGGTTCACAACACAGCTCGGAAGGACAACCCGGACACTCCGACCCAAGTAGCCCCAGCACCAGCTAACAAAGCTGTGGTATGCCACATGGCGGAACTTTCTAAAAATAAAAGACACATTTTTTTCTATGTGACCAAATAAGATGATTACATATTGTTGTTTTGTAAATAAAGATTGTTGAAAATAAAAACATTATTTCTATTTCGTCATTTACGTGTTCAACTTATACAATAAAAATATAAGAATGTAATTATATAGATTTGATTATTTGTAGTAATATCAAACTATACTTACTCCTCTGTGGTTCTTCGCCTTAGACGGCCATAGTCACATCTGTATATGTTATAGATGTTCTGCAGTACATGCATATTCAGACAATTCGGATCAAAGCCTAGATGATGCAGCATGCATGTTGGTGGGACTGGAACCTCGTTCATTTTTTTTACAACCCATATTGAAAAAAGGTTTGTCAAAGAACAAGTATAAGTCTATGTATGTATGTGTTTGTGTGTATATATATGTTTATCAAATTAATTTCATGAATTCAACTTAAAAATTTAAAATAAATCATAGACTCATTATAAGCAAAGTGAGATATTTCAAGCCTTTATTTGTTATAATTTTTGATTATGGTTTACAGCTTATGAAAACCACTATTATAATCTCCAAAAAATTTAAATATTGCAAGAAATCACACAGTAGTGTAGTTCCCGGACATTTAGAGCACTTCAATTCTTCATATATATATATATATATATATATATATATATATATATATATATATATATATATATATATATATATATATATATATATATATATATATATATATATATATAATGTGTTCACTTCACGTAAAGATTGTGATTTTAATCTATAGGTTTACATGTAGTAGTTTCGAAAGCACAAGTATTGAATAAACAATAGATCAGCATTACCTGTCGTATTTCTTTGCAGCAAACATTTTCTGTCTCGCTTGGCATTTTAATGCAGTTTCCGCACGTGCACCTAAATAAATCGCCAATTAATTCATCTGTTACTTACGTTACACTTAACGACAGCAAAATTATTTAACATTAATACTCATATTAAGCGTGCTCCATTGGCCTGAAGTGACCAAAACGAAGGTAACGTTACATTGATGCTTACCATTGAGAAATATCCTGCTCCAGTCGTGGTGTTTGCGATTGAGTTTGTTGATCATTCGCATCTCCAGACGTTTCCCCTTCATATTCAGGCTCGAATTGATAGGGTAAAATTGATGCCATGTTTGTTCATACACTTTATACGCGTTTAATGTTGTTAAACCGAAAACCATTTATGGTGATGGGCGGTTCCGTTTCCGAAAATATCTGCTCAGACTATACCAATCACAACTGACTGGGTCATCGGACCAATCACCGCAGATTAGCGTCACGTAAAGGCGGGTCTTTTAAAAGTGAATCACTAAAGGAATCATTTGAGAATCGCGGTCAAAACAGGTAAAAATAAATGCATATTATAAGAAAACTAAAGTCTTTTTTGTCATTGCATGCATGCAAAACTGTTGTTGGGGACTTCTAAAACAATATTTGGAACATTTTAAATGCCATGATAGGTGCTCTTTAAAGCTGAGCGTGCACCTCTGGTCCATGAAGATGAGGTGAGAGAGTAAGGAGAAGTTTGGGCACAAAAAAGTGAGACTCCCTGAACAATCTCCAGCAGGCTGTCGCAGATCTGAGTCAGGGGTAAGTCGACTCTTACTTTTGAAAGAAAATAACTATATATACGACTCTATTTCAACACGACTTTTTAAAAATTGCACGAATAAAGAATAAATAAACTGGATAACCATTGCTCTTTTAATGCACCGTCAACTGCTAATTTCAAAGCAAACACTGCGCAACACGTCTGCATCACAATCAAATTCAGTCAGCTAATAAAGCTTGATCATTTAATGCAATATAACATACCATTTAATACGAAGCATCAACCATCTATATAGAAAACATTGACCTGTCCTGTATTGGCAATCTGAAAGACTAAAGGAAAAATGTTTGATAGATATAGTAGCCTGCTTGGACAGGCTTAAACAAAATCCATAAACTAGCCTAAATCAGACTATTTGAGCTTTAAATCCGTACTGCTTATTTAAACGTTCGAAAAGAATGTCCTCCAATACCTGCACATTCATTGTAGACCTCAGCGGGGAAAGAAATGTACTTGAGGCATGAAAATGCGCGCTCTACACTGACTTGCGTTACCGGTAGATTCATAGATGATGGTGCGTGGGCATTTCACTCACGCTTGATCCGTCAGCGTCACATGCTGTAGCTACTCTATTCATGATTGGTCACTGCCAAATTAAAATATTAAAGAGAACGATAAAATAACGTTATTAACCGGTTAATGGTCATTTCAAATTAACGTTTCTGTTCAGAACGATTCAAATTGATTTTGATTTCGTTTCCGTTTTTGTTCCTCTTAAAATTTCGTTCGTTTCAAGTTTTCGTTTTCGTTCCTTGAACCGGTTCAGAGCCCTGGTTAAAACGACATAAGATCTCGTTATTATGAGAAAAGATGTAGTTAAAACGACATAAGATATCGTTATTACGACACAATTGAGTGGAAAAAATAATATGTGTGTGTCAGCAATGCTTCACCGCAAAATTGAACTCGAGGTTTAAAAAAAAAAGAAAAAAAAAAAGTGGTGGGTACAAAAGGACTCATGACGAAATCTGGTGGGTACGCGTCCCCCCCGTCCCCCCCGAAATCGACGCCTATGTGTCCCACATATAAATATTCTGCAAAGCCTCCCCTGACACCCTCCAAGCTGCAAATTTTGAGAGGTAAGCTATTTTTTCTATTTATTCTTTCATATCCTGTAAAATGGTTTTACATTAGTTGAAAGTTTTAATGTTTGAGAAACTGTTAATGTTCAGATGTCCTTATTCACAGTCATCCTTTTATACTTACTTATTGGTCAATAAAATATATAGAACATAATTAAACCTTCAGATGTATTTAATTAATTGAATTGGGGTATAAAGAAAAGATTACTGTACATCAAATATTTAGCTGTATTTTAGCAATAAATAAGGACCAACTATCAGAGGCATGTTTCTAAATTACTGCAGAATACTAAAAAGGGAAAATATGATTTTTCTTTCAAGTCGTCTTCAGTGACTGGCTCAAACAAAGGGAACCTGAAAAAGGAGAGAGAGAGAAGAGGGAGAAGCAAGTGGGGTATTATATATCGCAAAAAAATACAGGACATCATAAAAAAAGAAAGGAAACATGAAAATGTATAATATGTCTACAATTCTGATGTTGTTCACATCTATTGTTACAATTATATACAGTATATGTGTCTAAGGGGCAGCAAGATCAAATAAAAACTTTGTTTGAATGGTTGCGTGTGCTCCTGGAGATTATTTAAAGTATACTTATTTACATTTGTCTCAACTCCCAGTGGCAAGAAAAACAGTGAAGACAACATGTTATCAATCAATCAATCAGTCCGACTGTCAATTAGATTAAACAGTGATGCTTACTTTTTGTAGCAGGTTTTTTTCAAGGACAAGTCTAGATCTTGCCAACATGACCAGCTAAGACCAACACCGACCCAAACCAGCTATGACCAGGCTGGAAGACCAGCGAAAACCAGCTGGGAGACCAGCTAAAACCAGCCTGACCAGCTAAGACCAACACCGACCAGCTAAGACCAACACCGACCAGCTAAGACCAACACCGACCAGCTAAGACCAACACCGACCAGCTAAGACCAACACCGACCAGCTAAGACCAACACCGACCAGCTAAGACCAACACCGACCAGCTAAGACCAACACCGACCAGCTAAGACCAACACCGACCAGCTAAGACCAACACTGACCAGCTAAGACCAACACCGACCAGCTAAGACCAACACCGACCAGCTAAGACCAACACTGACCAGCTAAGACCAACACCGACCAGCTAAGACCAACACCGACCAGCTAAGACCAACACCGACCAGCTAAGACCAACACCGACCAGCTAAGACCAACACTGACCAGCTAAGACCAACACCGACCAGCTAAGACCAACACCGACCAGCTAAGACCAACACTGACCAGCTAAGACCAACACCGACCAGCTAAGACCAACACTGACCAGCTAAGACCAACACTGACCAGCTAAGACCAACACCGACCAGCTAAGACCAACACTGACCAGCTAAGACAGACACCGACCCAAACCAGCTATGACCAGGCTGGGAGACCAGCTAAAACCAGCTATGACCAGGCTGGAAGACCAGCTAAAACCAGCCTGACCAGCTAAGACCAACACCGACCAGCTAAGACCAACACTGACTAGCTAAGACCAACACCGACCAGCTAAGACCAACACTGACCAGCTAAGACCAACACTGACCAGCTAAGACCAACACTGACCAGCTAAGACAGACACCGACCCAAACCAGCTATGACCAGGCTGGGAGACCAGCTAAAACCAGCTATGACCAGGCTGGAAGACCAGCTAAAACCAGCCTGACCAGCTAAGACCAACACCGACCAGCTAAGACCAACACTGACTAGCTAAGACCAACACCGACCAGCTAAGACCAACACTGACCAGCTAAGACCAACACTGACCAGCTAAGACCAACACTGACCAGCTAAGACAGACACCGACCCAAACCAGCTATGACCAGGCTGGGAGACCAGCTAAAACCAGCTATGACCAGGCTGGAAGACCAGCTAAAACCAGCCTGACCAGCTAAGACCAACACCGACCAGCTAAGACCAACACTGACTAGCTAAGACCAACACCGACCAGCTAAGACCAACACTGACCAGCTAAGACCAACACTGACCAGCTAAGACCAACACTGACCAGCTAAGACAGACACCGACCCAAACCAGCTATGACCAGGCTGGGAGACCAGCTAAAACCAGCTATGACCAGGCTGGGAGACCAGCTAAAAAAATCCAAGACCAGGCTGGGAGACCAGCTAAAACCAGCCTGACCAGCTAAGACCAACACTGACCAGCTAAAAAGTGTTCAAAACCCCTCTTAAACCAGCCTGAAAAACCAGCTATGACCAGGCAGGGAGACCAGCTAAAACCAGCCTGACCATGTTAGGCTGGTTCTAGCTGGATTTTTCAGCAGGGATATCAAAAATCTGCTCGCAATTTAGCATCCTCAATATGTTCACTTCATGCTGACCAAGTTTGGCACTGATTGGGTGAATCTTCTAGGAGGAGTATATCAAATTCCAGAGCATGCGTTTTCCGAACAACCCATAATAGCTTACTTCCTGTTGGGCTGACGTATAACATAGAGCACAAAAGTTGTGTGGCCAGATGAGCTCCATATGTGTACCGAGTTTCAAACATGTACTGTGTTTGATATATGGATCAAGTTTTCAGACCCCACTTAAGGGGGCGCTGTCGAGCCCCCCTGCCACGCCTGGTGAGATTTCGATGTGTGTGCAAAGTTTCAAGAGTTTTTGAGCATGGTAAGGGCCCCAAAAGTGCCCGAATAGTTGAAAAAACAAAATTGTCCTTAGAAGAACAATAGGGCTCTGCGCCCTAATGATTGATTAATGTCATTTAACAACTCAAATGATCACTTAAGTATCTAATTAACTCTAACACTGCTTCAGTGTTACTGTTAACACACTGCTGGTGGTTCCCATATGAACAGCGGGGAATATACTGCGAGTAATCCTGAAGACGATGATGAGCTTGTTCAGGTGTGTTTGAGTAGGATTGGAGCTAAACTCTGCAGAACAGCAGCTCTCTGGGACCGAACTTGCCTACCCCTGACTTAAAGGTTATTGACTGGCAATTTTTTTTAGGGAGTATATACATACAGAACTGTGCAAAAGTCTTAGGCACATTAGTATTTTCACCAGAAAATTATTTTATTTTTATTTATACATTTTATTTTTTTTATATATATTTTGCTATTTATATCTTTTCCATCTTTGAACCGTTTTCCCAATTCTTCTGGATTTAATCCGTCTCAGGTTTTTCCTGTTTCTTCATGTAATCCCAGACAGATTCAATGATGGTAAAATCAGATCTCCATGTGGATCATACTGTCTGTTATCAGACTCCTTGTGCATACAAAATATCACTGGATTATTGCAATTAATAATTAATTAAATTAATTAAATAATTAATTTGGCTGGGACAGATGTTAAGTATCACCTCAAGATGCAATCTACTCCTGTTTACATGAAATAAACCGCTCGCGAGCAGGTTTAAATTTACCGACATGTTGCTATGACAGCAAGTCCAGGATGAGGGTCAAAGAACCAAACAATCCAAGATCATGTCAAATTGTCAACAATCAAATCCGGCTATCTGAGTTAGCGTGTACGAAGAACGGACCCCAGATTTGCGATTACACACATTTCCCTCAGCAAATCCTACACTTCAAAATAAAAGCCCCATTAGACAACTTGGATTTTTGAAAGATAATATTTAAAGAGCTCTACAATTTAATTCTCACTAGTAACTATTTCAATTATAGAGTGCTCTGTTATTGCATTTTTACTAGTAACAATTGAATCGTAGAGCTCTGTAATTAAAAATGAATGCAAGTCAATGGAGACATATGACTAGTAAAAATGTATTTGTAGAGCTCTCTAGTTGGAATTGTTACTAGTAAAAATGCAATTACGACAAGTAACGCTGGGAACAATTTAAGCTAAAGAGGCTTGCCATATATACAAGCAATGTCACTTGTTTATGAATAAGCATTTATACTACTAGTGACTGCAGTGAAACTGAGACCATTTTACAATTCGCACTGAGACCTTTAAAAAGACATCAAGCATGAAAGGTATAAAACAATAGATTTACAAGATACATCATCACTGGTATATCTGCATTTGGTGACTTGAAAACAGGGCAAGGAGAGGGCAAAATGGGGAGGGGGGAGGATTGTTTGTCAGGGTGTTGTCACACAGTTTCTGTGAGATCTTCTCTCAAGATTAGTGACTTTTATTGTTCAATTGCTGGGGTGTGTATCTCAGCTTTTGTCTTAGCACCAAAACTGATCCTTACAGTTGTGATGAATATCTCTGTTTGACCCAACAGGTCGCTATGATCTCTCCCTTCCTTTGGTAACCTGTAAGTCTTGCCTAAAATCGTGGACACCTGAGGTCAAAGACCTTGTATTAAATGGGTACTGGCCTGGAACCATTGAGTTTCAAACAGTTTACACTGTCGACCTGTTCAGTACCTTTGAAGACTTTAAAGTCACGGCACCTGGCCTATCCAGACAGGCCTTTGTGAGAATGCTGCAAAGCCGCTCAATGCGTTCTGGCAGAGTAAGTCAGATTTAAACAAAATGTAATAATGTAGAGGATAAATGGGTGAGGGGGGTTATAGCCATTGACAAAAAGGTTTGTTTTATAAATAAGAAAGTTGTGGCTAGATGTACAAGGAAAGGAAATGTTGTGGAATCATGATTAGGAGAAGTCAGGTTGTACTGTGCAAAAATGTATCTGTTACTTCTTAAGCAACTCTCACCATAACTAGTCTATTTTATGTTTACTAGGTTGGTACAATATCAGTGGACTGTTTTCAGCGCAGTTTTCTGGAATGGACGTACTGTAGACATGAGATGGAAACACTTCTTGGAGATGACCATTTCTCCTGTCCAGCTTGCAGTCAGGATATGGTGGCAGTGTCTCTTGATGGGAACAGGAAAATGTACAGGTTTAATCGCAAAGGGTAAGTTAACAAAGTAATTTATCTTTTAAAAGACAAAACCTAAACATGTCAGAGTCCATTCAGTGTTTTTTGTATTTTTGTAGGATAAATGAAAATCCATATTTTGACTGAACCTTCTTTGCCAAAAATGAAGAGGTTGCAGAGTTTTTGCAAACTATTAGAGACAAAATCAAAACTGTAAGTTATGGAAAAATATAATCAATTAATGCTTCAGTCATAAGAGACAATTTTATCATGTACAACTTACAGGTCATCTATGATGATCTATGATGATGATTATCTACTGATAAACCTGTCATTGGATTATTCTCATAGATTAGTTAATTAGGTTAAATGTCCATATCGTAATTCAAGTTACACTTTTAAAGGAAATCGCTAACATTTACAATGGTATATAATGTTTTTGGGCCCCTCTTAGTACTGTTGTTGTTACATATCTGTGTTTCTGTCGTGTTGTTTGCATTTGTCACCTGTTCCTTTGTTCTCTTTCCCGCCACTTTCTGTTACCCTCGTTAGTCTAGTTCTGTTCAGCTGTGTGTAGTTCTTTATCATCTCTATCACCTGTGTCCCTCGTTAGTCAGTCATCTGTGTTCAGGGGCGTAAATTTTATCTAACAATTGGGGGGACGATAAACATGAAATTTCTCAAGAGCAATTTTTGAAGGGGACACAAATAACACAGCCAAAATCGTACTTGTAAGGATATGTGTACCACAAAAAAAAAATGTAAAAAAAATACATTTTGTGCTTATTTGGTGCACTGAAAAATGATCTTATGTCCGTTTTTCTTTTCTCTGTCATATTATCTGACCAACAACACAGAGATATTTGTTTAAATATGAGTAAGGTTCACCACACAGTCATATTATAATTATTAAATTATCTTGCATCCTCCACATAGTATTTTATACTATGATATTCAGATCTTTAGATATTCAAGTGCAGCAAGCCCTCTGAGCTGCCACTTATTATCATAGGCCTAGTGAGCAAAACCCAACACAGATCTGGCGGAGCGGCCGTCCGCATATTAGGTTTAGAATTAGCGCCAATTCGAGGGCGGGTTGCTTGAATTATGGGTTCATTAGCCTATTATTCTTAATGAAAAACACAGCAAGAAAACAGTAGCAATGACACACTCCCTTAAATAGGCACTTTTACATTTAGTTTTGAAACCAAATCTTCCGCGATCATCTTGTCTGTCAGCTGTGATCTAGTGATGAATGAAATCAAGTTCAGTTTTTAATTGTTGTGTCTGTTCTCTAACTAAACAAAATGATTTTTATTACTATAAAAATGAAAATGACGGCGACGGTGTGCAAGTGATGTTAACAGTGTTTTGCCTAATCTGTATTAAAGAGAAAAGAATCACTTCATCTGATGTTTAAAGTGAATAAAATAGCATTGACAGCTTACTGGAGTTTCACAACTGCTGTCTGAAGGACTTTGTTTGTTCTCTCCCCAAACTTGTGTGGTAGATTTTTTACGTTCTATGGGTAACGTTAGTTGAGGTGCGCGGTGGATCAAACCACTGTGGGGCAAGAGGGGAGAGGGGGACTCAAAATGTTTCTAAACTTAAACGCATTTTTTGTCCCGTTTGCTTTTGTATTGTTTTACTACTTACACATTTATTTTAAGTATATATTATTACATTATTTACAATACTCAGCATGGTTTTTAGGGGGGGACAGCCCTCAGATTGGGGGGGTCCTGCCCCCCCCCGTGATTTACGCCCCTGTCTGTGTTTGTATTTAAGTTCCTCTTGTTCACTCTGTCTTTGTCCGGTCACCGTTATACTACCCGTTATCCTGTTCCATTATATGATCCCTGTATGTGTTTCTGTTGTTACCCTGAGTAAACAACCTTTGAGATACTCCTCTGTCTCTCCTTGTCTTCTTGCCGAGCCAAACCGTAACAGTTGTTGTGTCATTATCACTTCACGCTTGTATGTTAAATGTTGCATTGTTTCTGCTGGACTTTGGAGTTCCTGGCAAAGTCAGAGAAGCTATAGTCAGGCTCGAACTGCTGACTATCATGACATCATTTGTTCTGCCTGGCAGCAAATTTGACCACTGTGCCACTCGTACCCCGATGGATCTGTTCCTTAACATTTTTTATATTTCCTACTGCTGGTTTGACTGTTGGGGAGGAAGTGGAAGCAGTAATTTCATTTATGTCTCGTGCTGCATTGACAACAAAATATTTGACAAAATCTGGTGAGTTGTTGGGTTTAATTAAAGGGGCTATATGCAACTTTTTCCCCAAAATAAACGTAACAATAGCCTTTTTATTTTACCATTTATGACTCAAACATCTCCTGATGAGCATACTGACACCTTGTCCGCTCACAGTGGGTGCACCTATAAGCCTGTATCCTATTTTTCCTATTTTCTGGCGGGTCGTCTTTTCCCGCGCTGTCTGCGGATGTGACGTCACCACCGCTGCGAGAGCGAGCAGAAAATGAGAGCAGTTCTGTTTTTTGGCCACAGGTGTCAGTTGCGAGTTTAAATTTCAGAAAAACGCATATAGCCCCTTTAAAGTCATTGTTAAATATGTGCAATATTTAAAATGGACATGTTCTTTTTTTTTTCGCAGCACGCACAGATATGATCACTATCCATGTTTGTGGATGGAACCTAAGGAAAAAGTTAAATCTTCACAATTATCTTGCTCAAAGATATGTTAAGGTACATTTGGTATTATGTTTTTGTTTATTAATTCTAATTTAGATTAACCTTTGCATTCAGTGTTGGGTAAAGTTCTTGAAAAGTTCATTTTAGTTAATTTTCTGAGTTCACAAGTTTTGTGAAGTCCCTAATTTAGACAAAATAATTGGGTAAATGGAGTTCATATCTTAACAGTGTCCTATAAAACAAATACAAAGAGTAAAGAAAATATCAATCATGGTCACCGGTAAGATATTAACTCCATATACCTGATAATTTTGTCTTAAAGGTCACATATTGTCAAAATCGACATTTTCTGGCTTTTATTGTCATAATGAAGGTCTAGGTGCTATGTATTTACCTTCTAAGTGTCTACACTGACGATTGTCAGACAAACGCACACTGCCTATATTTAGAACAGATTTAGAAGCTGTGCCTGAAAACGAGCCGTTTTGAATTCCTGCACTTTGAGATGTCACAAATGCCTAGGCTCCTCCTTCAGTCACTGCACACACACTACAGCTTGTTCCCTGTGGCTGCCTGCTTGTGCGTCTTTCAAATCGGAAAATCAGAAGAAAGGCTCGTGAACATTAATTAGACAGACCAAAATCGACCTGTTTTTAGCAGAGCTACTGAGAAAAGAGCTTGCAAAACGCTATTTACTTGGTGTTTGATTACTAATAACTGCAAATATAACTTCATAAGTACATAAAAACGTAACAAAAAATATTTTAAAAAAAGGTTACAATATGAGACCTTTTATTAGGGACTTCCCAAAACTTGTGAACTCAGAAAATGAACTAAAATAAACTTTTCAAGAACTTGACCCAACACTGATTGCATTATAAGTATAACTTCATGTATGTTACAGACATTACAGAGAACAGCTGAGGTGGCAGGCGAGAATGAGATGACCAAATCCCACCTGAACAAAACAAGTGAAGATCTTCAGCAGTGGGTCACAGATGTTCAGTTGTGGGCAGCATCAAGTAAGTTTGTTACTAAATCTAAAGAAATCATGTCATGTGTGCAAGGGTGTAGGAATGAGTTTGATATTGAGGGGGACTCATTTTATTCAACAATCGTTGTTTTTATTGGGTGGGACTACATTAACTGCCACTAGGGATCATGTCTCCCCTTCCCCACCCGCTCCTACGCCCTCCATTTGTGAAATTTGAATGTTATAACTTTTTGAATATTATGTTTTTACGCTTATCGTTTTGTTTGCAAACAGCTGCGAGTACCATCAGTTCACATGATCCACAGGGGCTGCAGCGTCTAATGGAAGGCTTGGTCCTTAAAATCCACCAAAAGAAAATGGAGTTGTACAGAGAGACAGCTTTGTGATTGAGGTTTTTTTTTATTCATTTTGTTGGATCCTACACATTTCTTGTGAAAGTAATCTATAAATCTGAACGGAAATGTCATAATGTGTGTACTTTATTAAAATTATATTTTTCTGAAATCTGTGTTCATGTGTTACCTCCTTGTAGACAGCAACAAAGACAGGTGACGCAAGCGATCTGCCATTGCTAAAGAGAAGAGCAAACTAGAAGAGGCCATAACATCATACAATGCTCTGGGCTGTGGATCCAGCAGACACCCTTTTAGCACAAGACTTTTCAATATGGCCTTGGGAAACAGGTAGAGATTGGAACAGGAATTTTTATTGTCAACGCAGTATTTAAGTAGTCTTTGTCTTCACTTACCACAATAGTGCACAATTAGATTCCATGTAGTTTAGTTTTATGTTACATTTATTTATAAAGAGAGAATCAGACTGAGTCCTTGGTCTCTTTTACAGCTGAGCCTTGTGGACAGAATATGTAAAATATAATTACAAGAAACATTATTAAGAATAACAATTACAGCACATTTAACAGAAAATGGTTAAAGTGTAACTCTCGCCAAAATGTAACCTATGGTGTTTTGTTTTTTTATGGATTCGAGTCAACCTTTTCATTAATAGCATAATTTGGATGTAAAAGCCACGTTTAAGATTTATTGTAGTCTCATTGTTCGGTCAAATAGCCGTTTGAATTGAAGTGATAGTCATTGCTATGATGGCATAAACATTGCTATTCCAAAAACCCTAAAAAGGCTCAACATAACATGAAACTTTTTTCAAAGTATCACCAGGGGCTCTAGACATGAACTGGAACATTGAGAACATTGTTTGTGTTCAAAAAGTGTACAAAAATGCAAGGTTTTGTAAAAATTATTTTTGCAGTTCGTGATTCCGGTGTCTGCCATTTTGCCAGTCAAAAAGTGTCGATCTCTGATTGCAAAGTAACAGGGAAGAGAGTAAACATCAAAAAGCTCCTAAAGCTTAGTTCCATATAAATGCATGGGTAATTTGTTGTTTTGTCGTGTCGTTAGTGAAAAACAATATTGACCTTGTAGTTCCTAATATGGAGTTTATTCATTTGCATTCGGAGATCGACACTTTTGGACTGTCAACACAGAGGCGGCTGGAAAGAAAAACAGCTACGTTGAGTTGTTAAAAACATTTATTTTTAGTAAACATAGTATATATTTTATATATTTTAGTATATATATATTTATATATTAAATAAAAATAAAAATAAAAAAAGACTTGCGGACTTGTGTTCCGTTTGCAGATGCTATTACTGGCTCTCGTAATAAAAGTAAAAAGAAAAAACGTATGTAATTACTATATATAATATTTTTTCAAAATGCTGTGTACATATTTACCCGATTAAGGTGAATTAAAATGCAGCTTATTAATGAGCAAAACGTTCGGATGTAAACGCACTATTTACGCGTGGCTGGGAGCAGGTGTAGATTTTGTTCGTACCAACTAACATTTGGAAAATACGAACATTTTAATGAATCCGAAAATTTACGCCAGAACCTCTTTACACACGATTTACACAAATTTGTTCTGCTCGTGTTTCATGAATGAGACCCAATGAGACTACAATAAATCTTAAACGTGGCTTTTACATCCTAATTATGCTATTAATGAAACGGTTGACTCGAATACATTTAAAAAAAAACATTATAGGTTAAATTTTGGCGAGAGTTTCTGCTCTAATGTGGCATGGATTTAAAATGCCCTAAAGGAACCAAAGTATCAATCTTGAGTTCTCTCTGTAAATCATTCCTAGAGTGAGGGGCATGGTAGACAATAGTTTTCCTTAAATAACTCGTTTTATTTGCTTTTTTTATTATTGAGAATATAGTGATCCTAGTTTTTTTAAATTCAAATGTGCTGACAAAGTTTGTAACAGAACTAGTTCAACAGGGTTCCCACGCTTCTTGAATGTACTTGAAAGTTCTTGAATTTCAGACACATGGATTCAAGGCCTGGAAAGTACTTGAAAACAAACATAGGTCCTTGAAAGTGCTTGAATTAAGCATGAACTGCATTTTGTTAGAGTAGCATGGTGCTATTACAAAAATTGGCCTTCATGCGCTGCCAAAGCCAGAACAAAACAGCATTACAGGAGGAAGGAATATATTTTTGCTGTTCCATAAGCACCATCTACTGTTCAGAGCCCTATTCGGATGGTAATTGTTTCTCGTGGGGTCATAAGGTATTTTCATCATTGACAGGGGCTAGTCGGAGATTTTATTGCCGCCCAAATCCAGAAGGTCAGTGTTTTTCTCCCACACCCGCATAAAAATCCCCGGTCGAATTACCTACTGTTTTTAGACAAACACCAAGGATGTGTGGTCATTTAATTGCCGTCCGAATCCACATCTCAGAGTTTTCAAGATGAGATCACTTCAAAATGCACTGTTTATATCCTTTTTGACCCCTGCAGGCCACCGTATGGTTGCGCTTTGCTGTAATTTGGATGCATTTTAAAGATCTAGACTTTCATTACTGAAATGCTGGCAAGTATTTACAAGGGCAATATTTCATCACTGCGCAAAAAATAAAAAGAAGAAAAGCACGTAAACATCTGAAATCTTTTCATTTAATTGGAAAATTCATGTATACAATATTATTTCTATATTTTGATGTTTTAATTAAGTAATGATTTATAAAAAAGAAAACTAAAACTAGTGTGAAATAAATGTTAAAAGCAGGAATAAGAGTGCTGCAAACTGCATCTCTCGTTAAAACTCGCTCGCTCGCTCTTGTACACCAGCCTCTTTCCTCATTGGATTTTGTAAAATTGCAAATTTTTCCTCATTGGAAATTGTATTTTAGTTGTCAGTATATGCCTTAGCCTTACTGCATTAATGATAGACACCGGTACAGTAGGTATTTGATATATTGGCAATAACACACCCACCTTTATCGTATTTATTGTGCTTGATTTAAAATAAAAGGTGCTTTAAAAAGTCCTTGAAAGTCCTTGAATCTGGTGTTCCTGAAAGAGTGGGAACCCTGCAACCACAAACAATTACATAGTAACCTAAAGATAATTAAGCAACTTCACAAAATAACTTCAAATGCTTTTTAGAGTGATACATCACTTTTGTGACATAAGCATTTAAAATGCTAAATGGCTTGGGACAAATGACTTGTAGTGCATCTGTTTACCACTATTACCGTATTTTACGGTCACAGTTTTTTTACTCGTCTGGCTGGTCTATTCTATATTGGCACTCGGGAAAACACTCATTTTAACTACTAAATATCAATGAACATATTTAAACATCTAAGTTGTAAGTAGACAAGCATAAAATTATAACCATGCCTTTGGTGACCAGTAAAGTGTTTATTTAAAGGGCCTTGAAATATAAGTGCGACTTATACTCCGGTGCGACTTATAGTCCGTAAAATACGGTATGTAGTTTTATATCACATTGCAAGGCCTTTTACTGTCGTCAATCTTTTTTGTCTTTTTTGCTATTACCAGTATTTATCTTTACAGAATCCACTGTGCCCTTGAGACAAAAGAAGATTGTGTTTGACAAGATAATGCTGTTGTCTCGTTTAAAAGAAGAAAAGACTATTCTCATTAAAGAGATGAAACAACACTGGCAGTTCCTGGCTGGTGTCTCCAAGACATTAGGTGAAGATATAAAGTTGGTCAGAGGTGACTTAAAAGAAGGGAGTAAGTATTCATTACTGTCTCTGAGATACTGTATAATTTGACAGGTTTGTGGAGTAAACACTAACAGGTCTTTCTTTTTCATGCCATTTGGTCTAAAAAAAATACATGCATATACATGCAATATATGCATATAATTACTTAAAGGAGCTGTATGTAGTTTTTCAGATTGCAATCAATAAGTTTACAAGCGCGTGCTCACGCGTGCTCAAATTTATGAGCGAGCACTGTGTGTACCGGCCAGACTGAGACGCAACACATAAAGCATCCCACACAACATGCTGGAAACTCAGGTAAACTCCCACTGCAACGTTACAACAATAGGCTACTTTTATCAGCTTGACGTTGAACTAATGCTCCATGTAATGTTACCATAATAAGTATGAAACCCTATCAACCGTGCCGAATTTTGCCACTGCAAGCACCACTTCACACTTTCTTCAGGAAATGTACATTCTAGGTTTGTAGATAAGGTTTCTCCATGATTCAAATGCCCTGCTAATGTTGATCCGTGTTTTTCTCCCGAAGTTCATCTGATTCACGTCTGGCCTTACGAGCTTCAGCAGAAAAAAACTTTTCTTTTTTTTTATCAATATGTGGAGTTTGTGTTGGAGTCGGTGTTTTGCTGGGCGCAGTTCGTTTCTTAGTGTTATCAGACATGTCATAAGTTGCAGTGTCGACTCTGTTGAGTGCAGTAGGCTAGACGAGTCGAGAGGCTCGGGAGCGCGCATGCAGGTGACGTCACTGGCGGTAAATCTGACCCGGGACCTTCACATAAAAATAAGAATACTTGCTTTCATAGGTTATAGCAAAACCCGCAAAGTGGATAATTTTAATGTGAGATTACAACCCCTTCACACACAGGCAATAAAAAAAGGATTCGTTTTGGTAAAAAAGCTACATACAGCACCTTTAAGTATTAATGCTGATACATTAACCTAGCAAAGATCATCAGGACAGAAATATGGACATTGTATGTGTCTGTAAAAAGCTGCAGTAGGATACATTTGCCCCTAACCAATCTTAAAACGTTTTTAAGTCTGTCCTACTAACATGTCTGTGGAGGCATACGAGGGACTGTGCTGCATTATGTTGGCAAAATTGAGTGACCTACAACATCAAATGAGTGAGGTGAAGTCAAAATATAGGTGGGTGCTCATGTTCGGTCCCTGTCTTGTACTGGACCTTGTAAAATAGCTTAATCTTTCTTTGTAGGCATACTTTTGGTATTGCATTGTGTGAAAGTTACAAAGTAAAATATTTAGTTACTAAAATGATGGTGTCATTTTATGAGCTCAACAGGACTGAGAAAGTGAGGTTGCAAGATATTTATCATTTCAATTAACCTGTGTTCAGTTTATCACAGGCAGATTGTGGTGGATCCAAGTGTTCTCTCAATTGATGAGGAAGATGGAGAAGCAGTTTGTGAGGAATTTCCTTACCTCCATGATGACATTGATTCCTCCGATGAAGACTGAGTGAGGATAAATAATGTACTAGATCACTAACCATAAAACTCTGCAACCTTCTCCTAATGCTCAGGTGCTTTCCTACTAGCTCCTGGCTGACAAAAGTTGTGATTAACAATACTCAGCAGTCAGTACTTTTTTTATTTCCTAAGGAGTCTATTAGAGCTTCTGCCTGTTCATTGCATATGCCATTTGCACTACATTTGACTTGGACAATTACGCCCAGTGTTAATTTACTACTAAGGTAGTTGCCTTGTCACTTTATTCACCCACTTCATCTACCTCTCTGTTTGATTGTGCTGCAATAATTGTACATATACCTACACCTTTACTGTGTTGCCCTCTCATCCTGTATCTTATCTGTATTTCTTTCTTTTTCTATCCCTCCGTGCAATTAATGTGTAATTTCATGTGTAACTTCTTTGTCATCCTGCACCTTTTGCTTTATCTTGGCCAGGTCGCCATTTCTATTGAGAATGTGCTCTCTAAAAGCTCACCTGGTTAAATAAAAAGAAGTAGGGGTGTAACGGTTTGAGATGTTCACATGAGATGTTCACAGTATGATAACCGTTAGAAAAAGATCACGGTGTTACGGTCTCACAGTATTAGTAAAAATATAATTGGTTGCAAACTTTGGCATAAGATAGTGAAGCACACTCCCGCTGGGCTCTGGAGTAGTGAAAACGTCTCAGGGCAGTTTCACACCTAAAAGTCCGGACTAACATTTGTTTTAGTAAATTTTATACATTCGACATTATACATAGGTTTTTTTGGTTTCACAGTAATTTTGCTAGCACACTAGTCCCTGCATTTTCCAGCAGGACAATGACAAACCACAGTCTGCTTGGATTAAAAACTCACCAGAGGACATGTATAATAGAATGGGCAAAAGTGTTCTTGCTAAACTGAACCAACTGGCATCTTTACTTCCCAAAAGCTTATTAAATGTTATTAAAAGAAAAGGTGATGTTACATAAAACAGTGGTAAACAGTCGCAAATATTTTGACTGTGTTACAGTCATCAGATTTAAAATTGGTGTATATTTTCTAAAATAAATGAAACACTCAAAGACATGTAATTTGTTAATAATGTGTTTTCAGTATAGTACAGAGTGAACTGAATTTTCAAAGGAATTTTTTTTTTTTTTTTTTGCATTTTCAATACTGTCAACTTTTTCAGAATCAGGTTGTACTTTTATAGTGCAATCCTTGGTTATGTTTTCTTTCTCGGTTGATACAAATCTTTGTAGTAGAATAATAAAACAAGAGTAGCAGAATACATCTATATAATGCTAAAGAAATATGAATATGAAGTACAAATTACTGTGGTAAGAATGCACTGAATTCAAAATTGTATACACAGTGCTATTGGATTTTATGGCTTTTATACACAAATAGTACTGTACAGATTTAGCAGCACTGAAATAGTTTATAGCAGCTGTGAAAATTACATTGAATATGCAGTGGATAGGAAATAGGATAGTGAATAAGACAAGATTAAAACAGTTGCTGAATTTTCTCATATGATTTCTTACTCTCTTTTGAAACAGTGGGACCAAATGGAAGAACAGTTGGGAGCCTTTGTCCTGCCTTTGAGATGTTGGAGTTCATCAGAGAAGCAGGCTTATCCAGAGAAGCAGGGTTATCCAGTGTACTGTACAGTCAGTTGAGTTATTATGGCTTGTGGGTTTCTTAGCCTACTGGTGTGTTCGTTGATGCTCAGGTACTATTTTAAAGAATAGGTTATTTGTTTTCGGATGTTCTATCTTTTAAATGTATATTTATTTTGCTTAAGGAACCCATTTTAAATAAAGTGCATGTTTGTATCACCCTGTCTAAGGTAAAACTATAGCTAGAACCAACTGTAATCAATTTGCCATTGTAATTTTAATCATTCATTTGTTCATTTTCAAAAAAAATTTAATGAGCGTAATATGGTTCATTATACTGGACATTTACTCTGTATAGCCATTAATAAACATATCTTTGTGCATAAGTGTTGAGGTCATAATATACCGGTAAGTATCAAAAGAACAAAGGCCTGTATACTGTATTATGCTCTATTGGACCATGTTTTGACTTAAGTCAGATCTAAATGTCTAACAAAAGGTCAGATTTGGAAGCATTATTATGTGTACTTTTTAATTTATTTGTAGAATCGAATCACCTGGGTTTTTCAATGATGTAATTGGTCAAACACATTACATAATGTTTCTCTATTTTTTTTTTAAATTGCAGTCTACATTTTGAGTAATATATAATACAGTTTTTAAATGGGTTTACTTTAGTCATGTATTTATTTCGGACAATCTGTATCTGCACAACATTCTAGTTGTGACAAAAGTGCGCAGTGGTTGCAGACACAGCACAGGGCGCTGTTTGTCGGAGGGCTGTCTGGACTATTGTAATCAACAAACGAAGAAGAGTAAGTGCGCACACACTAATAACTCATTGACACACACGTTAGTTGGATCCAATGACAGTAAAGGTTGGATCAGGGATGCATGTGTGCTCCGCAAATTCACGTCCTAAATACTGTATATTAGCTGATCAAAAATGACATAAATTGTATCATGAAATATACAGGTTTGACTGTAGTCATGTCGTCCCATGATGAATAATAGGCCTAATCATATTTTTAGGCTTAACCAATACATGATATATTTGGATGCAATTATATACTAAAGTTGCAGCACGTAATCAAACGTTGCATATAGGTCCCATGAATAGATCTAAAAGAATAGCCAATTCAAAATCTCACATCTAACATGAAATGAAACATATTCTTTATTATCACTTTAAAAACAGGGAATTAACAGTTTTTCTCCATATTTAATATAGTTTTGGGTTTACATCCAAGCTGTTGAATGAAAATGCAAGTAGCAAGTAGTAGCAAGCCTAAAATTCAATGCTATTTGCTACACGTACGTCAAGGGGGAAATGCACCTGTTTCCACAACTGCATCACTACACATAGCCATGACATCAATTCTTGTCGGAGTTTTGAAAATATTATAAAGAGAGAGAGAGAGAGAGAGAGAGAGAGAGAGAGAGAGAGAGAGAGACTGACTGATGAGTACAGAGTAACAAGATGGGCGTGGCTTTTAAAAGTGCCTTTGTGTGTGTCTGTGGTGCTTTGAAGCTGCCAAATTTGAGGGACCTAAAGAAGAAAAAAGGAAAAAAAACTGATTTGAACATTTCACACCAGTATTCTCTTAATCTGTGTTGCCAGAATGGGCTAGATTGAATCTGATGTAAGGAATAATTGACGACGGGCCGTTCAATTATTAGAACAATAATGCACACCCGAGGTGGTGATGCGGTCACGACGCGAAGCGGAGGTTATTGTTGTTTTTTAGTCCTGTAATTTCCGTTATTACAGTTAACTATGCGAAGTGATATGGAACTGTAATGCGGTCAAGAGAGCTGCCTGGAACTACGTTCGCTGTGCGTCTCCCAGAAAATAATTGCACACCTCAGAACGTTCATCAGCCAATCAGATTCAAGCATTCAACGGCCCCGTAGTATAAATTCGTTTTATACAGTGAAAAAACAAGTTAATATTGTTAATTACAATTTATAACAAAATTTGACAAACAGTTAATAAATGCAAGTATAGGGAATTATATATATATATATATATATAAATTCCCCATTTATTTTAATATAAAAAAAATCCCAAACAAAGCCACAGCAGAACTTAAAATAAATAAATATATTTATACATTTATAATGTTGGATAATAGTTGTGAGCTAATGTAACATTAGCCTAATAGGCTACTTAAACTTGAATTCAATAACGTAAGCAGCACATTTGGTGCAGAAAGCTATATTTTTATAATTTCTTCTATCATTTATCGTCATAAGAAATGGCCACCTTACAAATCTAAAGTTTCTAAACACAACTTATTGTCCTGACTCAGTTTTTAATCAAATATTGTCAGACAGTTTTTAATCAAACCTCCGATACGTTATCCAGCTTCTTAAAGCAGTGTCCTACCTATGACAAGAAAACGCTAAAACTGCTTACTTGCAAGCGTCTTAGAGCGTTGTTAAACTCACCTTTTAATGTCGTTTTGCCTGCAGTTGAGGGTTGCTTTGGTCAAACTCACCTCTGAATGCCGTTTTACCTGCAGTTGAGTGTTGTTAAACTCACCGCTGAATGATTACGTGCGTTGTTAAACTCACCGCTGAAAGCAATAAACCTTTGCGGGGACTTTGATATCAGATTGCGAGGGGTTTTAAACATCAAAAACCAGTTGGAGGGCCAGATAAAAATTATCTGGGTGCCGCCATTTGACTCCCCCTGGCATAGATAATATTTTGTAGCCCGATGAGAAAAAAGGGAGTAAATAATTAAAACAAAATGAACAGCATTAGCTGCTACGTGTGAAAAGAAACCTGCTTTGGATGTATTATGTTCAGGACAAACGTAATAGCACTGCAATAAATTGGCTATATTAGGTTAAGGACCAACGTAATAGCACTGCTTATATGTTGGCATGTAACGTAACTGCGATTTGCAAAATAGTTTCCTCAGAACGTATTTCATGTGATACAGGGTTGACAGGTGCACAGCGGTTAAATAGGGCACTATTTGAGGGGACAGCTATTTGTAGTGGTGTCCGAAATCGTAGTGGACGTTACTGAGTATGTACAGCTTCTGAATAAGTTTTACATATGAACAACTTACGAAATGTACAAATGTTTTCTTTATTCTACTTCTCCCCAGTGTGAATTTTCATGTGGGATTTAAGGTTTCCATCCTGACTGAAACTCTTTCCACAGTGAGGGCATGTGTAAGACTTCTAGTGTGAATCTTCATGTGGCATTTGAGATGTTCTTTTCGATTGAAACTCTTTCCACACTGTTGGCATGTGTAAGGCTTCTCTCCAGTGTGAATCTTCATGTGGGATTTGAGATGTTCTTTTCGATTGAAACTCTTTCCACACTGTTGGCATGTGTAAGGCTTCTCTCCAGTGTGAATCTTCATGTGGGATTTGAGATGTTCTTTTCGATTGAAACTCTTTCCACACTGTTAGCAGGAGTAAGGCTTCTCTCCAGTGTGAATTTTCATGTGGGATTTGAGATGTTCTTTTCGATTGAAACTCTTTCCACACTGTTGGCAGGAGTAAGGCTTCTCTCCAGTGTGAATTGTCATGTGGGATTTGAGATGTTCTTTTCAATTGAAACTCTTTCCACACTGTTTGCAGGTGTAAGGTTTTTCTCCAGTGTGAATTTCCATGTGGTCCTTAAGGTGTCCTTTTTGCCTAAAACTCTTTCCACACTGTTGGCAGGTGAAAGGCTTCTCTCCAGTGTGAACCCTCATGTAGACTTTCAGGCTTTCTTTTAGTCTGAAACTCTTTCCACATTGAGGGCAGGAGTAAGGCTTCTCTCCTGTGTGAATTCTCATGTGAGCTTGAAGGTTTCCTTGTTGATTGAAAGTTACTCCACACTCTTGGCAGGAGTAAAGCTTCCTTCTAGTGTTCTCTTCTGAATGGCTCTTTTATCCTCCTCTTGTGAAACGGAAAGCCGGTGCAAACACCGCTCCCCTCTCCCTCACACCTGCCGTGCATCAGCAGTAATTAGGTAGGGCAAAGTCTCTGCTGCACCCGGAACCGGAGTGAGGTGTTACACCAAAATAATTCCCCTCGGGGAACATGGAAAGAAAAAGAAAGGTTCCGCTTTTTCCAGCGTTTTGTCACCCGTGACATATTATAATGATGTACAACACTTGCCTGAAAGACTAAAATCTATGGAGTATTTTGAGTCTCTTTCACACTGATATAAAAAAAAAAAAAAGTGAGTAGGTCATGCCGGACCTCTTGGGGTTAATGTTTTGATGCCAGTTGTGTTGTGCTATCAGGTTAACTTTTGTTTTTTTGCCTTAGACCTGATGCTGTTGAAAGAGGAGTGTGAAGTACTAACAGAAATGGAAGAAAAAGATCAATATGAGAATTATCATGATTTCATAACTGAAGAAAAATATTTTAGTTGCTCACAGACTGAAAAGAAAGAAACTAAACGTTATTTCACCCTAGGGTTGCCACCCGTCCCGTAAAATACGGAATCGTCCCGTATTTACAAGCAAAATGACGCGTTCCGTATCAAACCAATACGGGACGCGATTTGTTCCGTATTTTACATAGGTCACACATAGTTCAATAAACACACAAGGATTTTGCAGTGTGGAGAATACTGATAGCAAATATAAACAAATCAATTTCACAATAAGTAGTACAGGAGCTCATTTGTGCGTGATTGCGTTTTAGCGGTTTTGTTGACATAGCCTAGCGGCGGAGTCTCGAGAACATGCGCTGTGCCGTGTGTGCCTGAAAACTTGCGCGTTTTTTAAAAAACATGTCGAGCTCGCGTCGCGTGCGTCCACCGTTTAAACGCAAGACAATCTCCAGATATAGAGCTGAATATCAAAAAGGTATCAATGGGTCTGTCCAGTAACTCATGATGAACCTCAGGCCAACTGCACACTTTGTGAGAAGCATTTCAGTTGCTCAGACTGACTGACTTAAAGCAACAGCGGTGACAGACACATCTGTGCTTCTAAAGGTAGCCTATAGTTTTTTTTAATGGATAATATATAATATTCCATAAATTATCAGAGCTTGGCAAACAGAATTATTATTTTTTAGACAGGTTAATTAATAGATTATAGCCTAATAAATGTAATTATTAATTTATAATTTAGCTACGCTATAATCATACATAACCAATAATCCTGTCGTATAAAGTTTATGACATTTAAACAATGTTTTTGATAAAAATGGGACCAATAACTACATGATAATATAGTCATAATTTAAGTAAATTAATTAAAAAAAATTACATTTTTGAAATTCAAAAAAGTGATTAGTGGTTCAGAATGACTGCTTAAAGAGACAGTTCACCCAAAAATGAAAATTCTGTCATCATTTTCTCACCCTCAAGTTGTTCCAAACATGTATTCATTTCTTTATGTTGAACACATAGGAAGATTACTATGGAAGTCAATGGTGCCCCCAAAGAAGCCTGGTTACAAACATTCTTCAAAATATCTTCTTTTGTGTTCAGCAGAATAAAGAAACTCATACAGGTCTGGAACATCATGAGGGCGAGTAAATGATGACAGCATTTTCATTTTGGGCTGAACTGTCCCTTTAAAGTGCACCAAATAGGCTACTAAAAAGTTATTTAGAAATAAATAAAATAATCAAATTTAAAATAATATAAAATGTGCTCTGTTGCAAGTTCAACAGGGGGGGGGGTGTGATGGGGGGGGGGGGGGGTCGTGAATGGGTGTCCCTTATTTTGCCACACCAAAGGTGGCAACCCTATTTCACCCGCTTTCAGGGTAGAAAGGGTTTCAATCAACAAGGAAATCTTACAGACCACATGAGAGTTCACACTGGAGAGAAACCCTACATATGCCCTCAGTGTGGAAAGGGTTTCAATCAAAAAGGACACTTGCAAGAACACATAAGGATTCACACTGGAGAGAAGCCGTTCACCTGCAAACAATGTGGAAAAAGTTTCACTCTAAAAGGAAACCTTAACAGATACATGAGAGTTCATTCTGGAAAGAAGCCTTTCACCTGCCAACATTGTGAAATGAGTTTTGATCAACATGAAAACCTTAAAGTCCACATGAGAATCCACACTGGAGAGAAGCCTTACACCTGCCAACACTGTGGAAAAGATTTCAACCAAAAAGGAAGTCTTGATCGTCACATGAGAGTTCACACTGGAGAGAAGCCGTTCCCATGCCAACAGTGTGGAAAGAGTTTCAACAGAAAAGGAAGCCTTAATCGCCACATGAGAGTTCACACTGGAGAGAAGCCTGGCAGAAAGGCAGTGACAGTGGCGGGAGAATGTTCAGTCTTCTTAGTCAGACTAAATCTGAGGTGTGGTCATATTTTAGCTTTTACAAAAGTCCTAAGGGAAACATAATCGAAGATGGTCACCCTTGCTGCAGAACATGCCAAAATAGTTGGAAACACTTCAAATCTGCGAATGCAAGGCAAGTGGACTTTGACGTCCGTACCAAAACTACATCTGGGAAATAATAACGTGAAACTTGAGCCAAAGACGAAAGAACAAGTCGAGGACTAGGGTGACATTTAAGGGATAATAATGTGTATTCATTGCACACTTGGTACACAGAAAAATAATCTTATTTATGTTTGGGATAGAAACAATTTCAATCAGAAACAAGATTATTGGCAGATAATTTAGCTTGTTTTAAGCAAAACTCACTTCATCATTTGGGTCACTATAATCGTGATATGAAATTTTCATACCGTTTCATACCTCCATTGTAGCTTGCATGCATTCTGTTCTGTTTTATTTTGACTACTTGTGAATCGACGCCCACAGAGCACGGTTGCTACCTTGTGGATAAACTAAATACTGCAACATTTTTTTTTAAAGCGCATGAACAATACAGTACAGTACAATACACTCATATTCTTCTGATGTCACACGCACTGTACACTGACCCTCACATACACATAAAAAGTGAAGTATACTTTGGCCTTTAGGGTTGACGTGATTTACTCATGCCAGTTCTAGAGAGGCCTTTTTGGTATGGGGCAGGTGAACATCCCAAGTGGCATTTAAATGAACTTAAATATGTGCTGTGCATTTTCCTTTTAGTAACAAAATAAATGTGGTGAGAACTGCAGTTGTGAAAGCATCAGATCTAGTAGTGGGAAGTTCGGATCATTTTACTGACTCGGATCTTTGAATCTCGTTCAGCAAAATGAACAAATCTTTTTTCAAGTCATTTCGTTCATTTCAGCAGAATCTAATTAAAATGTTACCTGTTACATTTTTCAACACATTTAGTACTTTTGGAATAAAAGCCAAGAATGGCTGTCACATCACGTCACGAAAGAACAAGACTCGGACCCGAAGAATCGAGAGGTGAACTAATCATTTCTGTTTCTGCATTCAGTCTATGGGGACTTGAATGAACGACTCGAACGAGAAGACTCGAGAGATTAACTAATCTTTTCTGTTTCCGGTGACTGCAGCTCTTCTGTCAAATGAAGTCATGCTTTCAGAGTTGTGACATTGTTTTAGGAGCGTTGTACACTTACTGTAGACTGATATAATGAGAATAAAAATATAAAATTAACATTTCGAATGACTTCTGTTTCAGAATAAATAAAGTAGTATTATATTTCGTTATAAACGGTAATTGCTAACTCTGGAAACAGAAAAAAAAAAAAAAAGTGCAGCATTTTTGCTCATATGAACCAGTTTGTTTTTAATTCCTGATTTGTGAATTTTATTGCTTGATTTATAGGTTTAAAAAATAGCACTAAAATGTTGTAATTAATGAATCAGGAAATGCATAATGAAATGCGTCTGCTCAGACAATAACGGCAAAAAGAAAACTTGAAAGATAAAAACAGGCCTATGATTTTCTGTTTAATGTTTCATAAAAATAAAAAAACAGTGTTGTTGGCAGGGTTTTTCCTTTTTTTTCTGCACAAATTGCTCTGAAAATAAGTAGTGGTGGCTCTGTGTTGATATCCATGTTTGTTTCGGTACAAGATCTCGCACAGTTGAGTTCAGCAGAATTTCACGTTGTGACTCACTTATCGTGTGAACTGACTCAGTCTTAAACATTTGTGTTCTTCTCTGACTGTCAAAGATTTAAAACCGCTCCAGTCGAAGGGAACTATCTTTAAGTGTGTTCAGTTCAGTCTTAGAATGTGTTGTTCAGTGTGTCCCCGGCCTTACTGTCACCAGAGACTGGCCGTTTCTCAATATGCATTCTTGTCTGTACTTGTGTCCAAGTACTGTTCCAATTCAAAGTTCACATCTAGCCAAGTACAGTTCAAATCCATGGGCGTCAGTTTGGTTTGAAATGTGCTGGGGACAGAGACACATTCAGAAGTGCATTTTCAGAAGTGTTGGGTACAATGATGCATTTTTTTTTCTCTCTCTCTTTCATGGTCATCTTTTGAAAGACGATGTCCTGTAGCTTACTAATGTAAATAAATAAAAAAGTATACAAAAATCATGTGATGATGTCCGACTCGTTTTATAAAGAAGAAAGCCGTAAGTTTTCAAAAAGCATTAGACATATGATATGACCCACTAATCTGCTTCATAAGTACCATGTTGACAATATGACATGGCCGACTGTCACTCTCTCGCAACCATGGCAACCACACTTTTGCCACACAGGACCTGCCCACTTGCGCGCGCCCTCGACCCCGGACCTGTCCTCGAGCTGACGATGCGGTCTCAGGAGTGTAGTCCTCATCAGAGTCAATAATGCTTTCATCATGGAAACTCTTACATGCAGAACAACGTATATGTTATGAATCTTACACTAAATTCATCTTCATCACAGTGTAAATGATGGTAATGGAAAAACGTGTATCATGCAACCTGTTTTTAGCTTTGCCTTATACATAACTAGCTCGTTCGCGAATCAAAAAATATATATTTTAAACTTTACCAATATCAATATGCTAGCTTGAAAGTGAGTACTAAAATACATCTTGTTTCTTTATCTTCATAATTATAAAGTTAGATTTTTTTTTTATTACATGTGATTCTGACATGATATCACTGCATGCACACTGCGCTCGTTCCTCTCCGCTCGTCTCAGGTAAATAATGCGTCTTCAGCTCAGCTGTCGGAGTTGCGCGTTCATGTGTTTTGGGGGCGTGGCTTTGGAAGGACCCCAGAAGGGAGGGGGTGGAGTGAATGGAAATAATGAGCTGTCTTTAAAACAGTCGTGAGAGGTCTACATACACTCGATTTTTATACTTTCTTTTTCAGAGTACTTACATTTTAATTATGTATTGATATATAAATAAAGTTTAAACTAATTTTGAAAAACATTTTATACATGTTTTACCTACCCTGCCTTTAATGTACCTAAACAATGATTACCAAATTTCTCATAACCACTGAAAACGGGGAAAAAAAACTAACCCAAAATCGGCCTCGCTCTACATTATCCTGCTTATTACATGGCTACCCACCAAATAAATCAATAATTTGACACGAAATATTGATTTAAAAAGGAGTTTTAGGAGTCCTGCCGCGTCCATAGCAACACTCTGTTTTTCATGGCAACGGTGTGTTATACTTAGCAGCGTTCTGATATCAAGAAATATAACACACCTCATTCTACAGTGGAATTCAACCAAGCCATGTAATAATTTGATTTAATTCCCAGTACAATTGACCATATCTACACACAACACAACTTCTGCACTACAAATTTTGCCAAGATTTAAAGCGCAAAAATACGTGTCATATACCTGCCTGCACCAGCCCAGTGCAAGGGATATTAAGCCACTTACCCAATCAAATCGGACACTAAGGTTCCAGGACAGCTGGTACAAAGCGTTCCCCTGGCTACACTACAGCAATCAAATAAAGGGGGTTTTGTGTATTCATTGCATGAATACTTTTGCGCAAAAAACCTCCACCTTGGCCAAAAGTGCTGAACCAACCTTCATATCGGCAGGCTTCAGAAACTGGAGAAAGGGTAGGGAAGCTTTCAGTAGGCATGAGATCTGCCTCCGCTATGTCGACAAAGACCTGGAGCCAAGGGAGGAGTTTGTGGGGATGTACGAGGCCTCTTCCACAACTGGCGCACATCTTTGGAAAATTGCCTCCGATGTGCTGCTCCACCTCAATCTCCCACTCTCAGGTCTTCGTGGCCAAACATATGACGACGCGGCAAACATGTCGGGGCACATATCTGGGTTGCAAGCTTAGGTCTGCAGAGTACAGCCCCTTGCCATTTTTGTCCACTGTGGGCCGCATTGTGTGAACGTGGTCTCCTCATCCGCACCAGTTGTGAGTGATGCCCTCACATGGATCCATGACCTGGGTTGTTTGTTTGGCCAGTCTGGGAAGTTCAAGACCATCTTCAAACAGATAGCCATATCTGAAAATGGCTCGTTCACCACCATCAAGCCATTGTGTGCCACAAGATGGACAGTGCACACACCAGCCATCAAGTCGGTCCTCACACAGTATGAGGTGGTCCTGGCTGCACTGGAGGAGATTGCTTCAGATAAAGGGAGTGTCTCAGCTCCTCGAGCAAGAGGCCTTCTAGGCCATTTTCACAAAGGCACCACGTCCTTGGCCTTCCTGCTGAATATCCTAAATATGGGATATCCTGCTGAAGCTGGAAGGTCTCAATAAAAGTTTGCAAGGGAGAGCAGTATCAATTGGCGGGATGTTACAGGCTGTGGATTGCACCAAGAAAGCCTTCATGGTGAAGAGAACAAGTGATTCATTTATGAGTCTTTATTCGAGAACGGTAGAACTCGCCTCATCTTTGGATCTCAAGCCAATAATGCTGCCACATATTAGGAAACCATCCAACCGATATGGTGGGCCAGCAAACAGTCACATAGCATCTTCTGCAGAGGAGTACTTCCAAGTACAGTTTTTCTGTGCCACCGATACAGTTGTCACTCAGGGCCTTGGTCACCTGGCCAAGTTGGAGGAACACCTTCGGACAGGTGAGTCGAGTGAGGCAGTGGAGCTGTACCCGGAGTTGGACGCCGAACTGCTGCAAATGCAACTGGCTATGCTGAAAGCAAGCTACCAGTTCCATTCTTGCCAGGAGGTCAGTCAGATCCTGAAGACCATGGTGCCAGAAGTGAGGCGGCTGTTTCACCAAGTGGAGGCTCTGGTCAGGCTGTTGCTTGTGGTCCCTGTGTCTTCTTGCGAAGCTGAGCGGAGTTTCAGTGCCCTGCGACGTTTGAAGACCTGGCTCCGCTCCACAATGGCACAGTCACGGCGTATCAGTCTGCCATGTCCACAGGGAGAAACTGCAAAATATTGACAGAAAAGAAATAGCTGTGGCCTTCATTGGAACATCCGAGAGGTGTTCACATGTCTTTGGCAAATTTTAGTAGAGTTTTTTCCAAATCCTGCCGAGATGTCCTTTAACCCTTTCTATATTTTTAAGCTGATAATAAGCTGAATTTTTAATTGTCTTTTAATCGTTTCTCTTTTGCTCCAAAAAAACGACCACCTCAGTTTTTTCATTTAATTTAAGAAAGTTCTGACCATCCAGTTGTTAATTTGTTCAATGCATGTACTCAGTAGACAGCTTGTGACTCATACAAGTGCATTTTGTGTTCTGCTACAGATAACAATTAAAAAGCAGTACTTAATTTCTATTTTGCAATCATTAAAAAATCTGCTGAATTCACATGCACTTAAAGGTCCCGTTCTTCGTGTTTTTTTGAAGCTTTGATTGTGTTTACAGTGTGCAATATAACATGTGTTCATGTTTCGCATGTGTAAAAAAACACAGTATTTTTCACACAATTTACTTATGTGTATACCGCTGTTTTCACTGTCCTAAAACGGCTGATGAGTTCCTTGTGCTATGAAGTCCCTCCTTCAGAAATACGTAACGAGTTCTGATTGTGCCAGCGGTTCCCGTGTTGTGATTCGACCGCAGCTTAGCGCACGTGTCAGCGGTTCCTGTGTTGTGATTCGACAGCAGCTTAGCGCACGTTGGAAAGGTCACGCCTCTTAACGGAGAGATGTATGCATTCAATAATCTCTACAGCGTCCCTGGGAAAGCCAAACAAAGGTGATTTGACTCCGGGATGAAAATAACAGCATCTCGATGACATGGGGACAAACACACTCAACGCAACAGTTCCTTTTCTCCACGCGTCCGTCCTCTTCTCCACGTGGGACAGCAACAAGACCACGCCCCCTTTTTCGTGTATTCTTGTGGGCGGAGGTTAGTCTGTTCTACTGTTCTAAACTGACGTAATTAAAGAAGGAAGTACCAGGATGTAGTCCAAGCCGGCCGTTCGCTGTAGGCTTTGAAAGGGAACTTCTGTTAAATAAAATATCTCGCTCTGCATTGAACTTTGAGCTTTATAATTTTACAGGTATTATTTATGCTCTAACAGCAACATTACACACTAACTAAAGTTTGAACAATGGGATCACGAAGAACGGGACCTTTAATTTCTGTTTTTTTTTTAAACAATCAATTACACACACACACACACACACAGACAGAGGTTAGCATGACTTATAAGGACTCTTCTGCCCTCGGTTGAGTGTGTGTCTACTCAGCCTATGCAGCGAGCTAAACATGCAGTAAAGAAGGTGGTTCCAGGAACGACAAGACACAATTTTCCTCTTAAGTGTCTTTACTGAAGACTTCTCTCTTTTCTGACTTTCTTTTTGTAAAACTGTGAACATACAAACAAATTGTATTTAAAATACATTATTTAACAAACAAAATGCATAGATGCAAATTTTATACTGCAAGTGACGAGAATTCAAAATAAGAATCACAAAATTACAGTTTACAAATAATTCAGGTTGTATCAGTTTGCCACCATGTGGTTACAGAATATACTGCAGCTAATTACAGTTTCAGAGCACAGGTTTATAGGCAATGCAAAATTGTTCAACATATCTGTAATCTCAACATTTATTTACTGATAACTGTAGAATAAAGCTGCAAATGTATTTATCTTCTCACTATTCCGTAAAAGTATAACAGCTCAGATCTTACTCATTAGTTAACAAACTCAACAAGCCTTGGTACAAAGCTACAATGAAACCCAAAACCTCTGATTTTACATTTATAACCTGTATGTGCAACCTGACGATCTGGATTGTGAGAAAAAAGTGCTAACATAGGCTTATATATGATATTGTGCATCCACATACACTCACATGGAAGCTAGCAGCATTAATTAGACTTAGATCACAAACAACTTTTGTTAGTAAGAATTAAAATAACCTCTTAAAGAATGAGAACAATATCGACAACTAATCACTTACAGATTATGGCATATCAACACCTCTGGACATTCTCACCGCGTGTGACAAACTTTTTGCCTGCTCCCTAAACACTGAGCGCAGTCTCGTGCACGCAATGTAAAACAGAAGAAGAACTCCAAAACTCTAAAAGAGATACTGACCCCTAGTGGGAAAAATAAAGAAATGCACTAGCTAATTAATGCAATACTATAGAAACATAGAGGGACAGAACACTCCACGCCTGACATCTGTAGAATGTCATCCATAACTAGCATAGCAAAGTACCCGATTTCTAAGCACTGTCCTTAGACACCAACAACACAACCTCACTTATAGGTCTTACGTAGCATCGGAGTTCACCCTTGCGGAAAATCTTAACCTCTATTTTCCTGACAAGTCCATCCTTGCTCGGGAAGATTTTGGTTATGAGTCCAAGTGGCCAGTTGTTCCTATGTTCAAGTGCCTCCTTTAGCAGAACAACATCTCCTGTTTGTAGGTTTGGTTTTACAGTTTTCCATTTTCGGCGGTTCTGAAGTCCTGAGATATATTCCCTTTGCCATCGGCTCCAGAAAACATCGGCAAGGTATTGTACGCGTCTCCATTGTGTTTTGTAAAGATCCCTGCTTTCAAACTGACCTGGAGGGACTGGTGGGATTGCCACCTTTTGTGTAAGTAGCATGGCAGGGGTAAGAATGGCTGGGTTTTCTGGATCTGTGGAAACTGCTGTGAGCGGACGTGCATTCACTATAGCAGTGACTTCAGCCATTAATGTCACTAAAATCTCATGAGTAAGTTTTGCATTTTTTTGTTCCAGGAGCATTGCATCGAGGATTTTGCGTGTGACCCCAATCATGCGCTCCCAAGAGCCACCCATATGCGATGCATGTGGGGGGTTAAAATGCCATTTGCAGCCTGAGTCTTTGAGAAAGCTGTGAAGTTTGTCATTGTGACAGTCCTGTTTGTCTATTTGGAGTTCTTTGCATGCGCTCACAAAATTCGTCCCACAATCGGATCTAAGAAGTTTGACTGCACCCCTGATGGCGAAGAAACGATGCAGGGCATTGATGAATGATGACGTGTCCATTGATTCTATTGTTTCAATATGAATGGCGCGTGTGCTCATACAGGTAAATATGACTGCCCATCGCTTAGCATCCGACTGCCCCCCACGTGTTTTTCTGACCATGACAGGCCAGGGGCCAAACACATCAAGGCCTACATGTGTGAACGGAGGGTCCGTGGACAACCTGTCCTCTGGTAGCTCAGCCATGATCTGTTCCTGTTGTCTACCCCTTAGTTTACGGCATGTGACGCAGTTGAATATCACTCTGCTTATAGCTCTTTTGCCTCCCATAATCCAAAAACCTGCAGACCTGACTGCTCCTTCAGTAAAATGTCTACCCTGATGACATACTTTCTCGTGGAAGTGTTTTATAATGAGCTGGGCAAGGTGGTGCTTTCCAGGGATGATTATGGGATTTGTTTCGTCCGATGTTAACTGTGCACGTTTCAGTCTCCCACCCACTCTGAGGATCCCATTATCGTCGACCATAGGGCTTAGCTTGCTAAGTGGGCTTGAGTTTTTTAGAGGGAGACCTTTTTCAAGTTGTCTTATGTCCTCTGCATAAACTTCTCTTTGAACAGTGTGAATGATAGTGCTCTTGGCTAGGTCGAGCTGCTTTTCAGCTAAATGTTCATTACAGCTGTGCCAGCCATGACAGGAGCTCTCTATGTTCGGCTTGAAAGACTGGGCAATGTGTTTGGATATAGCTTTAAGTAGTACATTCCAATTTGAAAACCTTTCAAATCTGACACTACTAAGTCTATCCTCTGAGAGAGTGATGGCACAAGTAGTGACCTCAGGTCGCAGTTCATTGTCAGTCTCTGGGTCTACAAGATCAAACAACTCTCCCTGTGCTTGACTTTCTCCTGAATTGGAAAGGAAAGCGGGTCCACTGATCCATGTGGAGTTAGAGAGCTGCTCAGCGGGTAGTGCTCGTGTGGCATGATCAGCAGGATTTAAATGAGTGGGCACGTAATGCCATTGGTGAGCTTGTGTGAAGCGCCTGATACGTTCCACTCGGTTATGCACATAAACATGAAAGCGTCTCTTTTTGTTAAAGATGTAACCGAGCACTACCTTGGAGTCTGTGTAGAAGTTCACCTGTTGGACAGCGATGTCTAGCTCCCCCAGGACTAACTCGGCCACCTCCACAGCCAGGACTGCTGCGCAAAGACCAAGCCTAGGTATGGTGATGTCTGGTTTTGGGGAAAGCCGTGCTTTGCCGAGAAGGAAACCCACTTCACTGTGACCATCTCTATCTGTGAGTTTGAGGTAAGCAACAGCGCCCACTGCCTTAGTGGAGGCATCACAAAAAACATGGATCTCCTTAGTTAGAGCTGCAGATAGTGGTATTGAGGTGTACATTCTGGGGATTTCAAGTTGTTGAAGATATTTGAGGGAGTCTTTCCATTGTCGCCACTGTTCTAATTTGTCTTTAGGCAGTTCGGTGTCCCATTCGCAAATGTCCATGGAAATGTCTCTCAGTATGATTCTGCCTTCTACAATGACTGGGACAGCAAAGCCAAGTGGGTCGTACACACTATTAATGACTGACAGCACTCCCCGTTTAGTGAAGGGCTTTTCATTGACTGTTACCTGAAACTTGAACAGGTCTGTGGACAGATCCCAGCCCAAGCCTAAGTTGCGCTGCATGGGTGGGTTAGTCTGCCCGAGGTCAAGGCCCTGCATGTCCGTTGCAAGGTCCTCACTTGGAAAGGCACTTGTGATGATAGGACAGTTGGACGAGATTTTGTGCAGGCGTATATTACACTGAGCCAGCATCTTCTGAGCTCTACAGAGAATGTCAATGGCCTCATCTGCGGAAGAGAATGATTTCAGTCCATCATCTACATAGAAGTGACGCTCAATGAACTCTCTCGCATCACTGCCGTATTCCCTTTCTCCCTCCATCGCTGACCGTTTCAGTCCATAGATAGCCACTGAAGGGGAGGGGCAGTTCCCAAATACATGTACCCTCATCCTGAATTCCTGCACTTCTCCATCCAGATCATGGTTTTTGAACCACAAGAAGCGAAGGTAGTTGCGGTGGTCTTCTCTGACTAGAAAGTTGTGGAACATTTGCTCCACGTCTGCCATGACTGCGTATGGGTTAGACCTGAAACGCATCAAAACTCCCACAAGAGTGTTATTGAGATCTGGCCCTTTTAGTAGCACGTCATTGAGAGAAACATTACTGCATTGAGCACTCGAATCGAAGACTACCCTAATTTTCCCTGGCTTTTGATGGTGGTAAACTCCAAAGCTAGGGAGATACCAGCATTCTTGGTCTGGAGTAAGATCCGGAGCTGGTTCGGCGTGGCCCTTACTGAAGATTTTATCCAAAAATTCAACATAATGCTCCCTCATTTCAGGTTTCCTTTTCAACGTTTTGCGGAGCGACATTAAACGACTGAGGGCCTGGTCCCTGTTGTTGGGCAAACGCTTCCTGGGGGTGCGGAATGGGAGAGGAGCTACCCAATTATTCGCATCATCTTTTGCAAAGTCTTTGTGCATAATGTCCAAGAATAAAGCATCTTCTGCTGAAAGTGCCACTTTGTCATCATCTGCTGTTTGCTGGAAAATGTGTCTGCCCAATTCCACTTGTGTCTTAAGTGTATGACAGCTTTCTGTGTATTTGTCTTTGATATATATTTTGTTTTCACAGGGGCTGAGGAAAGTAGGGCGGCCGTTGCTAAGAATGTTTGTCTTACAAGCGTTCACTGTGGGTTTGTGGGCACCTGAGAGGCAGACCTCACCTATAACTACCCATCCCAAATCAAGGCGTTGAGCATAAGGCGCACTGTTTGGACCATTCACCTGAGTGCGGACCTTGTGAGCTTGAATGATGTCCCTGCCCAAGAGGAGAAGAATTTCTGCTGATGGGTCCAGAGGAGGAATCTGCAAAACAATTGCCTGTAGATGAGGGTGAGCCGCCGCCGCCTCAGAGGTGGGAATCTCGTCCCTGTTATCTGGAATCTGATCACATTCTGTTAGTATGGGTAGCAGCATGGACACTTTTCCATTTACATCCTCAATCACAAAGTCACTCGCTCTGCGACCACCAGTCTCTGATAAACCAGCACATGTTTTCATGGTGTATGGAAGTATGGTACCTTTTACATTGAACATGTCAAAGAAGGCAGACCTGGCTAGGGATGAATTGCTTTGATCATCTAACATGGCGTACATCCTCCTTTTCTCTTCAGGGGATGTGCGGGGGTAAACGTTGACTAAGCAAATCTTAGCGCAGGATTTACCTTTGAGGCCTTGGCCACACACTTCTGTACAACTGGTTGTAGTTACAGAGCTTGGGGAATCGGACTCCCCGCCGTGGCTCTGAGGCAGATGGATAGAGTCTTTAGGTGTCCACGGAGGTGGACCAGCATGCATGGCGGACACGTGCACATCACTATTACATTCTGAGCATTGGATAATGGCTCTACAGTCCTTAGCTCTGTGACTTGTGGAGGAACAACATTTATAACAAACAGAGTGTTCTTTGAGAATACCTTTTCTTTCGTCCAGTGTTTTTGACCTGAATCCCCTGCATTTTGCAAGTGAATGGGGCTTGTGGTGAATAGGACATTGCTTGTCTGGATTGAGAACGGATGTTTGAGCTGTGCTGTTTGCTTGACTGATATCTGTTTTATTCACTGCAACAGGAACTCTGTATCTGGCTGGTTTTTCCACTGTCTTGTCAACTCTTGGAGCTACTATGTTTGAACTTTGTAACATAAAGCTAGGGTCTGTTTTCATTTCAGCATAGTCATTTACAAACTGAACAAAATATGAAAAAGGTGGGTAAACTGCACCGTTTTCCCTTTTGTATTTTGTCCCTTGTTTCACCCATGACTCCTGGAGTCCGAAAGGGAGCTTTTCCACTATCGGGTTTATTCCCCTAGGGGTGTCAAGAAAGCTAAGGCCTGGCAGATAACCTTCACTTTGTGCATACTCTAACTCTAACAGAAGATCTGCAAGCTCTTGCAGCAGTTGAGTGTCTTTATTGGATACCTTTGGAAAAACTCTGTAAGCGTTGGAAGAGTGATGCTTCGACAACCTCGGGAGAGCCATAACTCTTATCTAGGCGTTGCCACAAACGTTGGAGGCCTGCTTGTGGGTTGTTGACATGGACCGCCCTGATCCTCAGAGCGTGTTGAAGTGACTCCCCGCTGAGCCACTTGGTAAGAAGGTCAAGCTCTTCGCTAGGCTTGAGGTTGAGGCCTCCTATGGCGTTGAAGAAGATGGACTTCCAGGACAGGTAGGACTCAGGACGGTTGTCGAAAACCTTGAATCCCGCTGTCAGCATATCACGGCGTGCTAGATAGGCTGCTAGATCAGACAGTTCAGTCCGTGGAGTCGCTGAGGGTCTATGCTGGGGTGAAAAGTCAATTTTCATGTGTGTAGGAGGGGACGTCAGCCGTTCCCTGTCTACAAAATCAGTGAGATGTTCACCTGGAGAGGAAGCGACTGGTGTTTGGCTCGGTTGTAGATGGCAAGAGTCGTTATGACTGACCAGTTTTCCTGTGTCAGGCTTCTCTTCTTTCACTTGCAGACTGGAGTTGGCGAAGTGAGCATTTACATAATCTTGAGCACGTCTGATGGAAGGAGGCGTCTTTGGGGAGATGCCTTGCTCAATGAGGTCGATGGGGTGGTGCTCCTCGTCTGCTGCCGCTTCCAGGACATGAGCTGCAGCAAGCGCTGCTTCAGCCTCACCCTCCTTCTTCAGAGCGTTTAGCGTTGCCTCAATGCGAGCCTTCTCAACCTCCATGTCGAGCTGGCGTTTGGCGTACTGTGCTCTGGTGCGGGCGGCTTCTGCTTCTGCACGGGCTTGTGCTGCAGCTTGGCTTGTGGACGAACGGCGTGAAGAACGCGAGAAGCACTCCGACCGGGCCACCATCTGTGATAAAGGCGGTGTAGCTTCAGGCTGAGACATCTTGGGTGCTTGATAGGTAGATAATCTTTTTACTCTTCTGCCCTCGGTTGAGTGTGTGTCTACTCAGCCTATGCAGCGAGCTAAACATGCAGTAAAGAAGGTGGTTCCAGGAACGACAAGACACAATTTTCCTCTTAAGTGTCTTTACAGAAGACTTCTCTCTTTTCTGACTTTCTTTTTGTAAAACTGTGAACATACAAACAAATTGTATTTAAAATACATTATTTAACAAACAAAATGCATAGATGCAAATTTTATACTGCAAGTGACGAGAATTCAAAATAAGAATCACAAAATTACAGTTTACAAATAATTCAGGTTGTATCAGTTTGCCACCATGTGGTTACAGAATATACTGCAGCTAATTACAGTTTCAGAACATAGGTTTATAGGCAATGCAAAATTGTTCAACATATCTGTAATCTCAACATTTATTTACTGATAACTGTAGAATAAAGCTGCAAATGTATTTATCTTCTCACTATTCCGTAAAAGTATAACAGCTCAGCTCTTACTCATTAGTTAACAAACTCAACAAGCCTTGGTACAAAGCTACAATGAAACCCAAAACCTCTGATTTTACATTTATAACCTGTATGTGCAACCTGACGATCTGGATTGTGAGAAAAAAGTGCTAACATAGGCTTATATATGATATTGTGCATCAACATACACTCACATGGAAGCTAGCAGCATTAATTAGACTTAGATCACAAACAACTTTTGTTAGTAAGAATTAAAATAACGTCTTAAAGAATGAGAACAATATCGACAACTAATCACTTACAGATTATGACATATCAACACCTCTGGACATTCTCACCGCGTGTGACAAACTTTTTGCCTGCTCCCTAAACACTGAGCGCAGTCTCGTGCACGCAATGTAAAACAGAAGAAGAACTCCAAAACTCTAAAAGAGATACTGACCCCTAGTGGGAAAAATAAAGAAATGCACTAGCTAATTAATGCAATACTATAGAAACATAGAGGGACAGAACAAGGACAATTTCTTCAAACCAGAAAAAAAGGTGGTTTAGGGGGACTATGACTTCCTTTTATGCTAGAGTTTTCAAATAAAAATGTAAATGCATAAAAAAAAAATCCTGGGTTCAAAACACAAACTTTATTATTTATTTAAACTTTATAAAACATGATACATGGCACCCTGATTTTTTGCTGACTTACAAGGACGTGTGTCCTAGAAGACAAAATCCAGGATTATGAGGACAAATGGTTTACAAGGACTGTGTGATGTCACAATGACATCACACTTAATTAGCATATACAACAAAACACACTGCACTGCAAAGTAGTGATGGGAAGTTCGGATCATTTTACTGACTCGGATCTTTGAATCTCGTTCAGCAAAATGAACAAATCTTTTTTCAAGTCATTTCGTTCATTTCAGCAGAATCTAATTAAAATATTACATTTTTCATTTTTCAGCACATTTAGTAGCCTACTTTTGGAATAAAAACATGAACTATAAGCTAATGCAGCCATGGCCAAACTTTGAGAAATAAATTATTAATTAATTGTTTAGCTTGATTTAGTCTATGTATGCATCTGTTAGTTAAAGCTACACTATGTAACTTTTCCGTCCACTAGAGGTCGCCTGTTCAAAACAAAGGCGTAGTTTGATGACGGCACGTTTGAGCGCAGAATCTTGGGTCATGTGGTCTTCACCTCACAGCCGGTGGAAAACAGTCAGGATAGGACTCGGGCAGAAATCATGTTCATGGATGCGATTATTAACATTACTGTAGTCTGAAGCAGAGCAGGAGCAAGTGTTGTGGAGCTGAGCAAGGCCGCAGGAGCGTTTGAAGAGCGGGACTGTTATTATGGCATAGTCGCTGGCGGGACTTTTATTATGACACGGTTGCCGGCGCTACTTCCTCTTTTCCAGTCATGAGTCTGAGGTAACGCAACTCTGTTTATCGTATTAGATATATCTGAGTGTGTTGAAAAGGAAGTTATGACGTTCGCTCGGCGGCTGCTATGACACTTGTTCACACTGCAGTGAGAGTAAAGTGTTTCACTGAATAAAACCGGAGACCGAGGGTGACGCAGATATGACGCAATCGACAGGTGACTCCCTCACACGCATAGCTCACACGTCCCGGTTCCTCGGTTAAAATAGCAATTTTCTCACGATTTACAAATAGTTGAAAACATTTGGGATATTCTAAGTACTCAACTGAACAAAATATAAAACACTGGCCTAGTGGTTTCTGGATATTTTACTGCAAAAATCCTACATAGTTCACCTTTAACCTCACCACCAGATCCAAATCGTTCTTCTTCTTTTTTTTTTTTTTCAAATTGTTTACCTCTCGTGTCTGTCTTCAGGTTCGAGCCATTAGTTCCGTCATCATATCTGATGCTCTGATCTGGCCGTGACAGCCATGTAATACACATGCGAGTCTCGGTTTGAGTCATTCGTTCATCAAGTCACAGTCACTGGAAACAGATTTGAACAGTTCATTTCGAGTCTTTGAGTCGTTCCTTCAAGTCCCCATAGGCTGAATGCAGAAAAAAAAATGATCAGTTCATCTCGAGTCAGTCTTCAGGTCCTAGTCTCGTTCTTTTGTCACGTGACCGCTTCCCGGGTTCAGTGTCTCGCAACATATGCAACATTACAGTCGTATTATTGACTGTATATTCTTTTTTGTTTAGGAATTCTCATACAATTATCAAAAGATATCTGCAACAAACATCTGAAAAATAACAAAGTGACATCTTGATCCTGTCAGTCTATTTTTATTGTTAAATGTTTCTTGTGCCCCTGTGGTGTTTTTTTTAATTATTATTTAAATTATAAAAAAAAAAAAAAAAAAATATATATATATATATATATATATATATATATATATATATACATATATATACATATATATATGATATGGCTTTGCTATTTACTGAAGATTAGAACCCACTGTAAACAAGTCTCAATCTTCGCTTTATCAAAGTGATTTCCCCATCATACCGATAAAGTTTAAAGCATTAACCAACTCTTTAATAATATAATTCTGTTATAGAAAAGAACCAGCCAGAAACGCATCACGCATCAAAAAAAAGTTATATGTGAATTATTAACTAATTTCTGCATGTAATACGGCTGTCATGTCACGTGACAAAAGAACGAGACTAGGACCCGAAGACTGACTCGAGATGAACTAATCAAATCTGTTTCTGCATTCAGCCTATGGGGACTTGAAGGAACGACTCAAAAGACTCGAGATGAACTAATCAAATCTGTTTCCGCCGGTACAGACTGCATATCTGTGCCCAGGGCCGTGCACAGACCTTTTAAGGGGCATGTGCTGAAACTGAAAAACCCCAAGGGCAACTGCATGTCTGTTCACCTACCCCTAACACTTTATCATTCAACACAGGCGTTTTAGTTCCACTTTTTGAATATTTTCTTAATTTTTATTGAAAAGAAATGCCTTTCCGATCTTCTGTGATGGGAAAAGGGAGTAGAGCGAGTTCGGCAAAAGGCGGTTTCAAACCTCTGGTTGACTTGCGTCAAAACTTTGAACCATGTACTTTACCCCTATGCTATTACTGCTGTAAATAATCTGGTGTCTTCCATAAATTTGGCTGGCCCAACCTGACCTTCAGTGGAAAAAAAGCGGCCTATTTGCACTTTATGTTAATGTCTTAACAACAACATTACTATGTGAAGACGAGAGGAGAGTATAGAATACAAGATTCAAAAATTAGCTAGCTAGCGAATACGTGAACATTAACAGCGTAAACATGAATTAAACATGAGACCATAATATCATTAAATGTTAATAAAGTAAGTGTATCGGCAATTATAAATCCAAAAAAAAAGCCTACCTAAGTCAGTCATTAAAACGGTATCACATTAACGTTACATTTTCATCAACAGTTACAAAGTTTGTTGTAGCTATATGGGCGCTCAGTTTTTCCTATTGTAAAATAGGCTACATTTGGCCAAAATATAAATTGTAAAAGATTAAATGCTACTGTATAGGCTATTTAAAGGCCCACGGAAGTGCCTTGAAACGCACAGCATTATTCAATGTGTTGACGTAATTTCCCCTGAAACGGCTCCAGCTGTTAGCAGCTCCTCCCCTTTTTTTAAACAACCAATAGCGTTTCGTCAATACCACAGCTTGACTAGAGCCTTTCTGTTTGGTAAAGCCAGTTTCCTTCTAATCTCTAACCGTTTATCATCATATTCTCCTCCATATCGCTTTGAAATACAGCATTCTGTGCAGAATTTAAATGGGTCCGATATGTTTTGTTGTATGCACCGACTCGCACAAATGATCTGTGCTGCACTCTCGTGTCTCTAGTCTAACTTTAGACCAGAGCCGTTGGTGTGTGTGCGCTGCTGCAGTGCGCGTTGAACTAATGTGAAACCATACTTCATTCGCCTCAACTGAAAGCATATTTACACTGTCTGAATCGTTTCCTATCATATATAGTGCACTATGTGCCTTGCACCATGTAAAAGTTGGTAAATGTGTGAACAACCGACCAATTTCAGATACAGCTTCAGGGTCTATTTATAATGCATGGGGCGGGCCGCTTCAGATTCTAGAGAGCATTTGATTGGACAGAAGATTTGATGAGAAGGTGAAGTCTGCGATGATGTCATCAAAATCTGTGATTCATTTTAACGGAAGTTAGTGACTGTAAGTTTTGAATGCTTATATCTCCTAAATGCAAATTTTGTCATTGTTTTGGAACACACCAGCTTATTCCTAACCTTAAGGCTAACATAATCATACTAAAAGCTAAAAAAATTCAATTCTGATTTCAGTGGGCCTTTAAGTTAGGCTATTGGCTTTGACTAGATAGCCCTCTCTCTCTCCAGTCCCACGTGTCTCAGACCTCAAATACATAAAATATGATCCTTTATAGACAGTATTCCTTGCGTACAGAAAAAGCTGTACTTATTCAAACAACAATCTTTATTTACCCTTGTAATACTTTGTTCAGCTGCTGTAGACCTTCAGTTCATTCAGTCACGATAGATGGGGTGGAGATATGAGGGTTACTGACAGTTTGAGGATCCAACAAGATTTAGTCACAAGCTCATTTTAATACCTTTCTTTAGCTAAATATTTGTAAAACACACAGACAGACGTAAAGGGTGACCAATAGCATTGATTTATTGAAGAAGAAAAAACACCACCACCAAAAAAGGGCACTTCGGAGTGTACAGGCAAAAAGGGCATGTGCTCTGCACAGGTTGAGCCCTACCTGTGCACATGCCTGTCTGTGCCCTAATATGGGGCTGGGACTTGATGAACGAACGACTCGAGAAATGAACTAATCATTTCTGATTTCTGTAGTAGCCTGAGATGTTGCGCAATGCGCATGCGTGGGTCAATACAAAATGAACGAATCGCTCTCTGAGACGACTCGTCGTTCCCGAGTCATATTAAGGATTCGTTCAAAATGAACGAATCGTTCATGAACGACACATCACTACTGCAAAGACAGATGGGTTTACTGGGACTGTGAGATGTCTTTGACATGAACGTTAATTATCACTACACAAAAACAAAGCCAGAAAGGTTTGTACTCTGGCCTCCAAAACAGGCCTTTAGTTTTAAGGTTAATTGTTTGGATTATATTATACATGCTGGGTTCAGTCCTTTTTAGCCGCGTTTCCACCGCAGAAACTTTCCCCCGGAACCAGGAACTTTGGGGGGGAACTCGGTGTGTTTCGACCGCAGGAACCAGGGTCTAAATGAAGTTCCGGGTAAATATTTCCCCCTCCAAATGGCCCTGCTTGCGAGGTGGTACTTTTGAAAAGGTCGGGAACTTTCGGGGGTGGGACTTGGGCGCTGAACATGCTGATTGGTTGAGCTCTCCCAGCATTTTTTTCCCCACCGCCATTTTTACAAGTTTTTTGCGAGGTGGGTTCTGCGTTCAGTAAATATTTTCTTTGCCACAATGGAGTTCAACAAAAAAATTCGACCGAAGACGAGGTTCAGGCTTTGAGCATATATGCTGAGGAGGACATCCAGCGGGAACTGGAAACGGCGACCCGCAATGAAAAGGTATAACGTTACCTGAAGATATCGACTCGGTTCCAGTCACACTCGAAAACAGTGCAGAGAGAAGTTAAAGAAATTAAGACAAGATTACAAGAAATTAAAGGATCATAACAACCGGAGCGGTTCCGACCGGCGTATCAACAAGTGGTATGACCGCCTGGACGCGTTGTTGGAACACAGACCGTCATTTTCTGGTGCAGCGGTAACGAAAGACTCGGCTAGTGCGTTGTTGGAAACCATCCCGGAATCCGAGTGGGTTGAAGGTAAATATCTCATCTTGGTATCATCTATTAAGCTCGTTGCAGTGTAACGTTGCAGTAACTTTTTTCAACGTGCTTTTCCAGACGTAACGGGTGGCCCTGATGAATTGCAGGCAACGGAGGCCAGCGTGTTTTCCCCCGCGGTCACCAGTACGTTAGCCCTCGTCCCGTGTCTCCTGCCGAAACACACACATGCCAGAGGTATAAAGCTGACAAAATGTGTATATATTTAAAAACTGATGTGTAATCCATAATGGTTTTGAGTAGTTTTGTTGTTTTTAATTGTAAACTTAAATTGCCAATGATAGAAATTGCACACTGGGCATTGTTCAAGCTGGGCAAAAATTGTTCATTATTTGTAGTGAAAACACTAAATAATTAATTGATGGTTTCTATTGTTTCATGGTTGCCTTGTGTATTAATTTCCATGTGTTTCTGTGCAATTTTTCTACTTAGGGAAAAGGAAAAGGGACTGACTTTTCTTGATGCACTGAGGGACATGGAGGATGCTAACCGGGCCGTCCTGCAGCATGGACAAGAACAGCGAGACCAATATATTCAGCTGTTACTTGAGAGCCAGGCCGAGGAGAGAGAGATGAGGAGGCAAGAGTTGGCATTCCACCAGTCAGAAGCGGAAGAAAGCAGACGGCAGCAGAGGGACTTTCAGACCGGGTTTCTGTCTGTTCTTGGACAGTTTGTCCAGTCGTTCAAGGAGTAGCCACAATGACCAGCCGCTTGAATGAAGCATTTGCTCTACCACACTTGTACTTTATATATTGTACGTGTTGGCACAGCTCTTGGAAAGGTTACTGAAAAATACACTTTTTTATATTGTTGTTTTCACATTTTATAATTTCATTTTATTCTAGTAATTTATTTGCACACTTATTTTAATTTTGTAAGAACTAATCTGTCTAAAATAAAGTCAAATGTGTAAAATGTCACTGTGTCTTTTTAATTTCCACATTCTATATAACCACTTTCTAATTGTAGTGTTGGAAGCAAATAAAAGGGCTGCTGCTCGCAAGTCTTTCTGAATATGCACATAAACATATCTAGAAAACCCAAATATTATATTTTTAAATATATAACTATGTGAATGTAGTATAATAACTTATAACCACAACTTAAGTGAAGCCATACGTGTGGTCCTGCTTCATTTCAAATTTGAGGAAGAAGTCTCTAAAATTATGCATTTAATGAAGCATATTGTAATACAAGTCATGTGACTTTTTTTAGTGAATGCTAAGAGATGTTATTGTGATAAATAAATACTTGCAGTCTAGTACCTAATCTTGCAACCGCTTAATTCAGTCTATTGTTTTCATTCAATTAACTTTTCACACATCTGTCATGACTGAAACCTCATTATCCTTTTATAGAAAATATTTTGGAATTGAGCTATTGCAACACATTCAGATTTTGGATTGCCCATCATCCCATTTTGCATTAAAATGGTCAAAGCAGGTGAAAGTGCACGTTTAAATAAGCTGTGTTGGTAATGTGTATGCAAAAGCAGCTGCTTGCATCTTCTCCACTTGTTATTGTTGCAGACAGTATCGCGCAAAAGTGATTCATGTCCGTCGGTGACTGGGAGGAGCAGTCGCGCGCATTCCCACGTCACTGGACTAATTTGCCTAATCTTCCCGGTACTTTAGACCGCGGTGGAAACGCAGAAAGTAGCAGGTCTGGGGGAGAAAAAGTTCCTGGGAAAAAAGTTCCTGGTACAAATAGTTCCGGGTAATTTCGGTGGAAACGCGGCTTTTGTTGGGTGGTTTTCACTTTGACGACTAGGTTGTGGGTCACTCACTGCTGAGTTAGCAGCTGGGTTACTTTCACTGACAGTAGTAATAGTGCTCCCCGTCACAAACATGTCCAGCTAATGGGTCACATAACCCACGCACTATCAAATCTTTACAGAGAGAAAAGAGAAGACTGCACCCATATCAACATCACAGAGTGTAGTGTCATGACGCATGCCTTCTGCCGCTGCCACACTTTGTTTGTTTGTATGTTAGTATGCATGCAAACCTTTGCATTGTACTTGTTAAGTTTGTTGTAATATTAAGATGTATAAAGCACTATAGCAATAAAGGTGACTTGACCTGATTTGAGATTAATTTTCAGATCCTATGGGTCTAACTTTACAATCAAGCTGTTCCCACATAATCTACATAGGATTTATGGTGTAGCGGCGTTTTCAAATACAGTATTTTCTTCCCCTTCTTCTGTAAATCAAGATTAACCATATCTATTTACTAGACATTTTTCCAAAACTGAATGAAATACCTCCTCATTATAGTAATTCCTAATTTGATCTGCAATGTTGCCTAATTGAGATTATTTAAAGGTCCCGTTCTTTGTGTGTTTTTGAAGCTTTGATTGTGTTTACAGTGTGCAATATAACATGTGTTCATGTTTCGATTGTAAAAAAACACAATATTTTTCACACTATTTACTTATGTGTATACCGCTTTTTTGCACTGTCCTCAAAACGGCTGGTGATTTCCTTGTGCTATGAAGTCCCTCCTTCAGAAACACGTAACGAGTTCTGATTGTGCAAGCGGTTCCTGTGCTGTGATTCGACCACAGCTTAGCGCACGTGAAAGCGGTTCCTGTGTTGTAATTTGACAGCAGCTTAGCACACGTTGGAAAGGTCACGCCTCTTAACGGAGAGATGTATGCGTTCAATAATCTCTACAGCGTCCCTGGGAAAGCCAAACAAAGGTGATTTGACTCCTGGATGATAATAACAGCGTCTCGATGACATGGCGATAAACACACTCAACGCAACAGTTCCTTTTCTCCACGCGACCGTCCGCTTCTCCACGTGGGAGAGCAACAAGACCACGCCCCCTTTTTCGCATTTCTATGTGGGCGGAGGTTAGTCTGTTCTACTGTTCTATACTGACGTAATTAAAGAAGGAAGTACCAGGATGTAGTCCAAGCCAGCCGTTCGCTGTAGGCTTTGAAAGGGAACTTCTGTTAAATAAAATATCTCGCTTGGCATTGAACTTTGAGCTTTATAATTTTACAGGTATTATTTATGCTCTAACAGCAACATTACACACTAACTAAAGTTTGAACAATGGAATCGCGAAGAAGGGGACCTTTAATGTAAAGAACTGGCAAGTAGGAGGCAGCGAAAATTTACCAAATTCACTAGAAAATGAACAAAATGTAGGTCTTTTTGTAACAGGAAGATTTCTAATTTTTGTTTAGTTCAAGTTGAAGTACTAAAATAAGAGGTTACTCTACAATAAAAAAAAATATTGCAAGTCTCATACTTCGAAACAAACTCGAAATGGGCACATCTGAGATTATTTCCTCAATGCATGCGAAGGTCTTACGAGTTTAGGACGTCATGAGGGAGAGTAAATGACAATTTACATTTTTGGGTGAACGATCCCTTTAAAGATATTTATACTGTAGCAGTGCTAGAGTGTTTGGATTAGGGCTGGTGTCAGGAGCATGTAACTGCCTCCGGATCTTTGCAAGTTTTCAACAGCTAGTATAGTAGGATTTTACTGAAACATCCTTGCTGGTAATTAAGAAACAATACCTCCCCTTCATTAAAGAGTCCTCTGAGTGGTGGCAAGACTGGCAACTAAACAGTTGAGCAAGTAAAACAAAAAAGTGACAAGTTTTAACCATGTTAATGTTTTGTATTTAATATTGTGAAGTGCTTTAAAACAATGTAAACAGCAATACATTTGTTATCTTGCCAACAATGCAGACACTACAATTAATGGATCAGTTCACCCAAAAATGAATATTCTGTCATCACTTACTCACCCTCAAGTAGTTCCAAACCTGTATGAGTTTCTCATCTGCGGCCGTTCAAGGCTAGTCAGTGGCCGATCAACTCCTTTCGCAGTTTTAATTTATCATGCTCAATTTATGGCTAAATAACATCTGTCTTTTCAATGTTTCAGGAATCGCAGCATTTACGACGGGCGAGTATACAATTCTTTCACAATTTTTGGGGGTGAGTAGGTCCCGTCCTGGAGGAACTAATTTCCTCTACCAATTCTTGGGGGGTGGCTGCGCCCCTGTCTTCATCTTCAGGCAGGAAATGCAGAGTCCGTTACCCTCGTGACGAGCGCTACGGACGGGGCCTACGCCAAAGAACCTCTAATTTAATACTTGCTGGTCTGCTAATAAACTTGTGGTGTTATCATACTTCATCTGGTCTCCCGAGTCTTCCTGGTAGAAATGAAGCTTATGCGCAAGTTCTGGCAGGAAGATTCAATGTTACGTCACTTATCACATTCAGACCTATCCAATCAAGTCATAATTCTCAGAGTATAAAAGATCGGTAATTAACACGTCTGAGTTCACAGATGCTGACGCCAGATGCTAAACTTGGTGTTATCATACTTCATCTGGTCTCCCGAGTCTTCCTGGTAGAACTAAGGGGTCAAGCCCAACCCCTGAAAAACAACCCCACACCATAATCCCCCTCCACCAAACTTTACACTTGGCACAAAACAGTTAGGCAAGTGCCGTTCTCCTGGCAACCACTAAACCCAGACTCGTCCATTGGATTGGCAGACAGAGAAGTGTGATTGGTCACTCCAGAGAACACGTCTCCACTGCTCTAGAGTCCAGCACGCTTTACCCCACTGCATCACACGCTTTGCATTGCACTTGGTGATGTAAGTCTTGGATGAGCTGCTCAGCCATGGAAACCCATTCCATGAAGCTCTACGCACTGTTCTTGAGCTAATCAGAAGGCCACAGAAGTTTGGAGGTCTGTAGCTATTGACCCTGAAGAAAGTTGGCGACTTCTGCGCACTGTGACCCTCAGCATGCGCTGACCCATGATTTTACGTGGCCTACCACTTCGTGGGTAGAAGCGTCTGCATGCCTAGTGCTTGATTTTATACACCTGTGGCCATGGAAGTGATTGAACACCTGATTCAATTATTTAGAGGGGTGTCCCAATACTATATATGGGCATTTCTCAGAATAAGGGCCAAATTGGGTTGCTGCAATTTTGAAAATTAAAATTCCAAATTTTACTAATTGGAATACATCAAATTATCAGTCCTTAAGTCAGGAGCAACGTTATGAGTTTGTTTGAGACCATAAAATAAGGGAATTTATGATTTTTTTTTTTTTGCAATTTTCTTAACTATGTGAAGTAAATGTGTCATTACCATCACATCATTGAATATATGAAAAAAATAAATAAAATAAAACTTAAATGATAAATCAGTGCTTTTAAAACATTTTGTGGTTTCACATGGAATCTATTTTATCTTGAACTTAATGGGATTGTTGATTTTTACCTGCAAGATGAATTATAGTCATTTAAGTATCTAAATTTCTGATTCATCAATCTTCCCTGGCTTGGAATATAATCTTATTTTAAGTGAATGCCATATATCAAAACTTTTTAATACAGTGATCATTTAGACTGTCCAACATTGTCAGAAATATGATTAGATAGTCGGACTTGCAACCCAAAGGTTGCAGGTTCAAGTCTCAGGTCCGGCAGGAATTTTCGGTGTGGCCAGTGAATACCAGCGCTCTCCTCCACCCTCAATACCACAACTGAGGTGAGACCCTTGAGCAAGGAACCCCCAATTGCTCCCCGGGCCCAGCAGCAATATGGCTGCCCACTGCTCCGGGTGTGTGTTCACAGTGTGTGTGCACTTGGATGGGTTAAATGCAGAGCACAAATTGCAAGTATGGGTCACCATACTTGGCCACACGTCACTTCACTTTTTATCTGTTTTCTTGCTTTAGTTCTTGGGGACTGATCAGTGGTATGCCTCTTAGTCAGCCTATCTAACCTTTTCCTATACTTATCAACCTTTTGTAAGGCATTTTCCAGCTTTTTTGAGACTTTTGACGATCATAGTAGACCTTTCTTCTGTTTCTATTGACTTTTTTGTGTCCTCTTTGCTTTGGGGTTTGGACGGAATCCACCATACCACCTCTTTCATTCCTTGCATTTGGCACATCCCTATTCTGATTCTCTTGTGTATGGATATCAGGAGATTCGGGAGGACTACTCATTGAAAGATAATTTTCTATTTCTCTTTTTTCTCTGTCCTTAGTTCTATACCTTTGTTGATTAACTTTCCATCTGTTTTTTTTTTTCATATCCGTGTTCTTGCGTGCTCAATAGGGAAACAGATTTCAATTTTCCTGTTTCTCTTCTTCTACGATAGCTCTCTTTCTCACTATGCAGATACTGTGCATATTTCTCAGGATCATCTTTTAGGCGTTTTCTGTAAGATTTGGACCTTCGGGCAGCTGCTTTTGGAGCCATGTCACACATTATTACAACAATTATAATGAATTAATTTAGTATTTTAAAAACAAATGCATTACTTAATTTAAAATATATAGTCTAGGCTTGTTTTTATTTATACTAATTAGTGGTGCCAAAATGTATTAGATTTAATTAGTTTTTAATAGAATTACACCCTGTGGACAGAAATAGGCCCGATTTCTGGGAAATACCCTCATATGATTTTCGCAAGGGGGGGATTTTCCCTTCATGACAACTGTGAGGGGTGATTTTTTTTATAATTCATTTGTTTACATTATATTAAGCCTTAAAGTTCTGCATAATTAAGGGCGTGGCCACTGAGTGACAGGTGGATTGCTGTTTGTCTGCTGTCTGTTAGTCATCACGTCACCTCAGCTCCGCCCACGTCCCGCCTCTTTGCCCATTTTCTATTATCCGGGAGTGACGCGCGGTGATGCGCTGCCAAGATGGCAACCAGCTCGAACCTTCTTTACACTTCAAAACGGCTCTTCAGAATCCTATGGGTGACGTCACGGACACTACATCCATATTTATTTTTACAGTCTACGCTATGTATGCACAAGAGTCAAAAGAAGTTTACTTTGCAATGCTGTGTGTTTGTGCAAATACGTGTAAAAAACAAAGTATACTTTAGGCTTAAGGTTTTTCAATCCAAAACTCATTCCACACTGATGACATAAAACTGTTCATAAGTGACTCATCATGTGGTGCTTAAAGTTTACTCTATATCTGAAACTCTCTCCACAGAGACCACAAATGAATGGCTTCTCTCCAGTGTGAACTCTCATGTGGCAATCAAGACTTCTTTTTCGGTTGAAACTCTTTCCACACTGTGGGCAGGTGAACGGCTTCTCTCCAGTGTGAACTCTCATGTGCATGTTAAGGTGTCCTTTTCTGTTGAAACTCTTTCCACACTGTTGGCAGATGAACGGCTTCTCTCCAGTGTGAACCATCATGTGCTTGTTAAGGTTTCCTTTTACAGTGAAACTTTTTCCACACTGTTTGCAGGTGAACGGCTTCTCTCCAGTGTGAATCCGTATGTGGTTTTGAAAGCTTCCTTTATGGTTGAAACTCTTTCCACACTGAGGGCATGTGTAGGGTGTCTTTCCAGAGTGAACTCTCATGTGGACTTTAAGGTCTTCATTATGATCAAAACTTATTTCACACCGCTGGCAGGTGTAAGGCTTTTCTCCAGTGTGAGTTCTCATGTGACGATCAAGACTTACTTTTCGGTTGAAACCTTTTCCACACTGTTGGCAGGTGTAAGGCTTCTCTCCAGTGTGAACTCCCATGTGGTCTGTAAGATTTCCTTGTTGATTAAAACTCTTTCCTCCCTGCTTATCATGATCATTCTCATAGTGATCTTTTTCATCCATTTTATTTAGTACTTCACACTCCTCTTTCAACGGCACCAGTTCTAAGGCAAAAAAGACAAAAGTTAAACCCAGTTTATAGCACAACACAACAGCCATAAAAACATTTATACGTGTAAAGCATTAACCCCTAGAAGTCCGGCATGACCAACTCACTTTTTTTCTTATCGGTGCAAAAGAGACTCAAAATACTCCATCGAATTTAAATCATACAGGCAAGTGTAAAACAGCATTCAAATATGTTCATTTTCTACTTCTATTTTTGTACATTCACAATAAAATAAAAAAAAATACAAAAACCTGATCTGCCGCCTCTCTCTCAGTGAAGTCCATTCTGATACTCTTGAGAAAAGGAACTGCAACTTAGTGAATAAATGTCACACAAACATGAGACGTATGTCTAAATAAATATTGAAATGTCAGGTTTTTAAATTATGTACATCAAATCAAACTCAAATATTCTCTGTTTATGTAATCTGTTTAAAAAAAGAAGTCAGTCATTCGTGTGCTGCCTCATTATCTGCTAATGAGCCATCCGAGGATTGTGACAGTTAAATTTATTCTCTATTATTCTAATCGTGATATAGACTTGTGTCTGTGAATATTAAACCGCAAAAAGACTGTTGAAATATGAATCCTGTATATTCTGCGTGTCTCTGTGTGAATGAATAGAACTGACGTGCACTTTCACTTACGTACTGAAAAGTGACGCTGTGGGAACGCTCTGTGTGATTACGTTGTTAAAGACGTGTGAAATCAGTCCAATGGAGTGACGGAATAGGTGGATGATGTCACACCAAGGGAACTTGAACTGCGTCGATACGCTGTTGGAACCCTATACCCACGCCTCCATAATAGCGAGTGCCTGTCCATGTGAAACCGTAGAGCACACTAAGACAAAAGAACCTAGACCCTGGAGTGGAGCCCAAATCCAGGTTATAAAACCTGTGAGTGACTTGACTAGCTTTAACCAATTTGCAGCTGAGAGAATCGTATCGATACGAGCAGGAGAAAGAGCACCTGCATCGTCTTCAAATCACACGTGGAAAGGTAGTCCTCTGAGCTGGAAGAAGCACTTTTCTTTGCATTGAGCCTTAACCCCATGCCGAACCACCATCTGCTCCGATTGAGCTAAAATCAACCAATCGTCGATATAATTGAGACGAATGCCCTGTAGTAGTAGTGGAGCCAGAACTACATCCATGCACTTCGTGAATGTACGGGTGATAAGGCTAGACCAACTAGAAGAAACCGTTATTGGAAATATGCGTCCTTGAGATCTATCATGACAAACCAGTCCTCAGACTTAATTTGTGACACGATTTGCTTTAGCGTGAGCATCTTGAACTTGAGATTTGTTCACAGTGAGATGTAGAAGTCGCAGATTAAAAATCGGACGTAACCCCCCATCCTTTTGTGGAACAATAAAGTAATTGCTATCTAAAACCCAGACTACCTGCTGGCAAGAGGCGCATTTTCTATGTGGCCCCTTTGTCCAGCAGAGCTTTACTTCTTGCTCCATAAGTGAGATGGTGGTCCAGTGGGTTAAACCATGGAACTGATACGCAGAAGGTTGCTGGTTCGATCCCAGCGGTCACCACCAGTGTGTCCTTGAGCAAGGCAATTTACTCCATGTTGCTCCAGGGGATTGTCCCTGTTATAAGGGCACTGTAAGTCGCTTTGGATAAAACGTCTGCCAAATGCATAAATGTAAATGTATAACCAGAGCCTGCCCAGGGTCCACCACTGTGGGTATTGTGGGATAATTATGTTTTATGGGACAATTATGTGTTATCTAAAAAGGTTAACTATGTTTGGTATATTACAATATGTTTGGAATCTTTTAATATGCTTGTGTAACCACTTACAGCAGAGGCCTATGGTGACTAAAGCCAGTCACCATATGAATTAACTAGAGGCACGCTCTGATAGCGAAAGTATTTGAAACCTTGAACTGGCAGTGGGAGAGCGGCTATGCTTGGTATAATTTTGTGTGCAGATGCCAAATAGGGAAGGTCGAGAGGAACAAAGGCCATTGGAAGGTGTCCATCGAACCAGGAGAAAGGCGTCACCAACACAAGAATAAAAACTGCATACTTGGCCTTGTGAGACATTACGGACGGCCCGTATGTCATTATTGATATTGCTGTTCTGTAATCCTGAGCTCAGAAGCTGATCTGATTTTGCTTTATTAAACTTTCAAATTACTTTTATACTTTTACTGAATCTCTTGCGTCTACTTATTGACAAACCAAAGAACTGGGGAGGAAACGGCGATTTCCAACAATTTGGAGGGGGCACCCGGATTTGTCACGACGCTGAAGTCATCATTGGGGGGCGATCCGCTTTCAACCTCTCTGCAGAGCATCTAAAATAAGGTAAGCAGACACCTTTTTCATAAAAGAACTGCATGATTGGATATACCAAATTATCAGGTTGAGAGGGGATTGTGTACCAATGTTTATGGTCCTACAAAATCAGATCAGTTGTTAAGGAAAAACCTGGCAAGGTTGGGAAAGAGTTGACCAGGCTTGGTTAAAGTATTATAAAAACTCTGTTTATCCTGTAAAACCCGGCGTGGTAAAAGATAAAAGTTAAATAACAAAATAGGTCATAAAAAAAAAAAAAAAAAACCTGGCAAGGTTGGGAAAGAGTTGACCAGGCTTGGTTACATTATTATAAAAACTCTGTTTATCCTGTAAAACCCGGCGTGGTAAAAGATAAAAGTTAAATAACAAAATAGGTCATAAAAAAAAAAAAAAAAAACCTGGCAAGGTTGGGAAAGAGTTGACCAGGCTTGGTTACATTATTATAAAAACTCTGTTTATCCTGTAAAACCCGGCGTGGTGAAAAGATAAAAGTGTCTGAAGTCTAAAGATCTCAGTGTGTGTCAAAGTGTGTGTATAATTCCGCATTTGAGAGGTTTGAGTGCTGCGCACCTTCTCTGGACCGTCACTTAAGTGTGACCTGGTAAGAACGGACGCAGTACTCGAGCAGCTCAGAGAGGAAGAGAGATTGATGAGCCCTCTTGAAATGAGAGGGTCAGAGTGAATGTAATAAAACCGAGTGATTGAGTGTGTGTGAAGAGATCATAAATAAATGGTATTAAAAGCATTGCTACCAAGACAGAAAACGCGTATCAAGAATGTACTAAAGTGTTGGGTGTGTAGACTGTTAGGACATAGACCGGACTGTGAAAAGTGTGATCCGTTAAAGGAAACACGACCATTACTAACGACATGACTACATATAAGGCGACATGGGAAGCCATGGGCAGTCAGATGGTACATCAGACTGAACCAAAAGACAGAAAAAAGATAAAAAAGGAGTTAGAGGAAGTCTGGACGCACTTAGCTAGTCTCAATGGGTGGGATGATAAGACCAAAAATGAAGGGAAGTTGCTGCAGACCATTCTAACCGAGGAGAAAAGGGCGCAGGCAGAGTTAAAAGCCCTCATTAAGGAAAAAGAAACAGCTAGTGTATGGAGGAAGACGAAACTAGGGAAAGAACAAGGCAAAGCTGAAAAGAGCTTACGAAAATGGAGTAAAGTAGCAGCTGCTATGGTCTCCAAAGTGAAATGTACTGTATGGGCAGAGCAGAAAGATGGGAACCTTAAAAAAGAAATACCACCCCCCAATGCTGAGGCCAAAGCCACTGCCCCTCCAATGCAAATGCCAATTTTTAGATAAAGAAGAGAGGGAGAAGGAATTAAAAAAATTGTTGTTGGAATGAGTTATAAATTCAATTGGTCAGATGAGACAATAGGAAAAGGTGATTTGGCTGAAAATATTAGGAGGATGGAGATGAAGACTCATAGGCAGCTGTTATTAGCGAAACGAAATTTGGATGAGACCAAGAGGTGGAACAAAGGAAAAGTAAGGAAAGAGATAGAACAGCTGGAGGGAGAAATGAGAAAGTGGACTAGAGTTGCTGCCACGGCCACAGCATTGAGCAGAACAAAAGATGGCCAGATGAATAACACAAATAAGTCAGAAATGATGACTTATTTGTGCGCTGATAATGGCCCCAGTATACGAAATAAAGGGAGGACAGTTCACATATAACCGACTCCCACAAGGCTTTATCTTGTCCCCTGGTATTTTTAATAACATTTTGAAGGACAAATTATTGGAGTGTACTTTGCCAGACAACACAGTACTGATACAATATGTCGACGACCCGTTGATAGCCGCTACTACAAGAGAAGGCTGTTTAAGCGCCACAAAAACGATACTACAACAATTTACAGAAAACAAGTAAATTGGAATCCATAGACAAACCTCTCAAAAATTGTATTCAAAAACAGCCGAAGTACTTTGAGAAATGGAAAAAGAAGTATAGATGTAGGATTTAAAAAAAAAATGCTAAACTAGTTAGAATAAAAAATATGCCAATTGAACAATTGCCAAGAATTGATGAAAAATTAACCTGAATGAAAATTATACAATAGCATGAATGTTAGTTGACCGGTCTATAAGATAATTCAATTAATAAGCAGGCCTGCAAACAGGGATTGATCCGGAGGATTGCACAAACTGGTGGCCACCAAAAACACTGGAGTTTTCTCCTTAGTATAAGTGGTTTGTGCAGTTCCCTGAGGAAATCCAAATAATTAACAAAAAGGATTATAGAAATATCTGATATACAGAGATAGAAATATATGGAGAGAGAGACAAGCTAGATGTAGGTACTATGAGTGTATTATACATTGACCTGTTATATGAAAATACAATTTTGAAAGTGTGAAATTTTTATCTCGTTATCCCTGGGAGAAATAAAAATTGTATCCATTGAAGATATTCAGAGAATCTTTGGATTATGTTAATTAAAATCAAATTACATTGTGTTGGATGAGCAAAATTGGGTGACCAAGTTAAACAGACATTTTTGACAAGACATAATATACACATTTTACAATAATGAGAGTCATTGATTTAATCCTAACAGGGTTTGAGAGAGTATAGGAATCAATATAACGAGAGATAAAACATTACAGTATATATGAGACTGAATATAAGGCAACCCAGACAGACTGAAAAGCTGCCATTTCCTGCATTCTGCAAAGAAGAAAAATGCTTGCTCTTTTCTGCAAAGAAGAACTTGCTTTATTAAAATAGCATGGGGAAACTGTTGTTATCAACCAGATGATACATCTGAGATTAAGAGACAATTAAAAGAGATGGTTGTAGAATTTATAAGAAATAAATCTGATTAATGCGGATCTCTGAGTGGACAATTTCAGGATGACCTAGGGCTGGGCGATATGGAGCAAAAAATATATCTCGATATATTTTGCTATATCTCGATATACGATATATATCTCGATATCTTTACAGGAAAAATAACCCCCCAAAAACTACTGCAAAAACAAATATGCCAAATACCACAAAGTGTTTTTTTTTTTATTGAAGTGCAAAGAGGTAGGCAGTTCATGTAGGAACAAAGTAGGGATGCAACAATACAGTAAGTCCACAGTTCAATACATATCTCGTTTTTTTTTACCACGGTTTCGGTTCGGTTCGGTTCTGATGGCTAGTCGCATCAGATTTTTTCTATTCTATTCTTAGCCGAACAGCAAGAGCTTAAGGAGGAAAAAATAAGATTTTTTTTATTGCAATACTCTTTCTTTATTTTACTTAAAAGACTTGAAAAACCTTACTTAAACTTAAAACTTTACTTTTAAAAAACCTTGTACACATTCCTAGTGTACTGTATAATATAAAATAAATATATATTTATAAAGATTTACACTGGCAGCTCAGAGCAGTACAGCAGCATTTAAGTATGAAATTGAATTAATAAATGTAAAAATAAAACACTACATAGACTTCCCTATAAAATATACATTGATTCTTATTAAAGCTACTGTATTAGTTTTTCAGTCAAGAGCCGTGAGTGATTTTGTCTTTTCCTTTAGTGGTTAATAAAATAACAAAAGACATAGTTCACTCAAAAATGAAAAATCTGTCATTGATTACTCGCGCTCAAGTTGTTTTAAACCTGAATAAAGTTCTTTCTTCTGTTGGACATAACATATATTTTGAAGAATATTGGAAACCAAGCAGTTGCTGGTCCCCATTATAGGAAATAATATGAATGTCAATGGCTACCATCAGCTGTCTGTGTTCAACAGAAGAAATTAATAAAGGTTTGGAACAACATTAGAGTGAGTAAATAATGACATCATTTTAGAGTGAACTGTCCCTTTAAGGACAAGCGGCAGCGTGTTCACTAGGCTGCCCTGCTGTCAATTTAAGACTTTCACGCATCTAATGCTGCCTTCACGTGCTCTCGGAATTATCGTAAATACGAGTTTCCTAGGTAAAAATTGCACATGAACGCCCTCACATTTTGAAACTTGAATGCAATGAGCTCGTAATCACGACGTCAGATGTCGGAATGACCAAATTTCCGATAGCACGTGAAGGCAGCATTATACAGACACACGCCGATTTTACTTTCACTTTAGACATAACCGACTGTGTTTATGTTAACCTTGTGTGTATTTGACAGTATTAGCGCAGTAAGATTTAGTCCAGTAATCACTTGTTTGACAGGCTTTTAGTGCGCACGCTCGGGAAAGCGCATGGAGCCCTACGCGCAAGGCTTTAAAACGCATGCAAATAATGAATTTTCATTCAAAAATAAAACAACTCAAATCAAGGGCATAGTAAGTAACCTTCTCCAGCAAGCAAGCCGTTCTCTCTCCGTAGTGTACAGTCGCAGGAGTTCTTGTCTCGCAAAGTAATGCTGCCTAGGTAAACTGTATCAAGTGTTTGAGAACCAACTGTCGGCATTCATGGCAGTAAGTTAGACATCTGTCTGCAGTTCGTCCGACGCCTTAAAACCGAAGTATCTCCATATAATGGAGCCAGTTGTTTTTAAGACGAGTTCCGTAGCCTCCGAGCTGGTTGCGGACGCCGCCATGACAACACGCGAGGGGAGGGGGAACAAAAGCAAGGAGGCGGGGGGCGAGGAAAGCACAGAGAAGGCAAACAAGCAAAGTGGCGGAATCAGAATTAAATATAAACAATATATCGATATATACGATATGTCAAAATCCATATCGTGTTTAAAAAATATCTTGATATATTTTAAATATCGAGATATCGCCCACCCCTAGGATGACCCCAGATAACTTCTGGCCAGCTGCCTTGATATACTAAATGAAAGCAACTGGACTGTCCAACAAGTGAAGGACATGGCTGCAGAGAGAAGAGGAGGCATTGATAGGCCTTCTTCCTCGATGAAAAAGAAAGTTGAAACTTCTGAGGGGCTGGTATGGACAAAGACTGAGTCAATGCAGAAATGAGGAAGAAAACATGCTGTCACAATGCAAAACTGCATCCTCCATGGCTTGATCAAAAGTCAGACTGAGGAGAGGCAAAAGGACAACAGCATCCAGAGCCAAACAACTGTCACACCATGACACCAGGCCCGTGAACGCCATCAGACCAAATGCATCGGATGAAGAGGGAAACACTCAAACAGCAGCCCAACCAGTTCAAACTGATCGATGATCAAAGAAGAAGGACTTTATCCTGAGCACAGGTGATACCTTTTAAGTGATCACTACAGAGACCGCTTCAGATTTTATTGATTGGCAATAGTAGGATTTGATTATTCACTGGTCCAACAGCAGTTCTCTGTATTCTGTTAAGCTAACACTCTCTATCTGCTTACAACTGGGACTGGACTAAGTACATGCAGTAAGGGACTATTGTATTAACCAATTAGGGCTAAACGCATCATTAGATCATTGATGATGTCCAATAAAAAGAGAGATTTTGGGATCTGCTTTCAAGACAGAGCTGATAAGCTTGATATGATAAATATAAGTATAATACTGAGCAAAAACAAAGAAAAACAAAAGAGGGACATAATGTGTTCAAAAACAAAAATGCAGATTATTAAGCTATGGAGTGGTCACTCAATCTTGGTCATTAGTTATTTTTAGGGTTAGATCTAAAATATTAATCAAATTTCAAACTTGTGATGTCACAAATACTGTCATTACCAGGGATTACGGGAAGTTAATATTATTGGTCATGAATTTGAGATAATGTTGAGACCTACAGTCATAAAAAAGGAGTCTCATAAGTAAAAATAATTAATTAATTAAATGAACAAATTAATGGTAAATTACATTTGAGAAAATTAAAAATTGCGATATGTCCAGAGCAACCAGATCATTTGTTCTATTAGAAACTGAAAAATTTGGGGGTTAAATCAGCTGTAGCAGTATTATTCCAAGAAAATTAAGACACTGTCGTAAGGGGAATGACACATTGAATATGTTCAGTAGATTTTGTCATCAGAGTTGTGTATGGACAATTGAACATAAAAATAAGGCCATATTGATAAATCAATTAGAAGGCCTAAACAGATTACTTCAACTTTTGATCGATAGACAAATGAGATATAAAAGGGCACATGAGGACATCAGCAACACTTTTTACTATCTTAATTTTAGATGCGCATGGTTGACCATGCGCAAAAGGGGGAATGTGGTTAAAGTGATTAGAAGAATAAAACCAAAATACCAAAATCGATGTTTTTTTTTTTGCCGAATGTAACATTTGTATCCAAAACAATGTCAGAAAATGAGATGAAAAGGGAAATACCAAATTAATTTAAGTTCAAGATTAAGTAAAATCAGGTTTTGAGTATATTTATGTGGATAATTTTGTGATAAAAATTATGAATTACATTTAATGTGATCAACAGAAGCTCATCAACCACGCTGAAGACGCATAGATAGCCTTGGGAGAATAGTTGGGGACCTATAAGCAAAATGACATGGCAAAACAGACAAACATTAAATTGATCATTCGCAAAAGAAGGGGGGTGTTTGTATAGTATTTGAAGCTAACTGTTGTACTTATGTTCCAAGTAATACAGCTCCTGGTGGATCACTCAACGAGGAAATGAAGAAACTGAATAGTAAAGGAAGAAATCACTGAAAATCTAGGAGATAAGCATATTGGGAACTAGTTTGACAAAATATTTAAATTATGGGGTAAATGGCTTACTAAAGTGGGAATAAAATAGCAGTGGCTGTAGGTATTTTTGTTTTGTTGTGTTATGCTCTTTCTTAGATCGATGCTGGCCAATGCTGCTGCCAAACAGATGATCAATATATCTGTGAAAAGATCGAGAGTAGATATTGGTGCCAATTCTGGAGTGTACCCAATAGGTCTGGGAGTGGATGAGCTACATGACTTTCTGTAAAAGGATCTAAGCAAGAGTAAGGGAAGGGGTGCTATGTTATTTTTGATTTTGTTTCTGTTGTTTGAACAAATGTTTTTGGAAAAGAAAGGGAGTTAGCCCCACTGTGTATTTTATTTTGGGTAAAATAGAAAGCATCTTAGAAATATGGGTAGTGTAGGCAGAAAGAATAGGAGGATGTTTTGTTTGTTATTTTTATAAAAAGAGCCCCTTCCCACACAATGTTTTATTATTTTTATATATTATTTTCATTTCTTATTATTATACTCATAATATTTTCAAATGTAAATAAGAGGGGACATTTGAGGGTCAGAAGCAGGTCATTATCCGTGTTGCGAGATAATACAACAAGATTTAAAGGGAATGATTTGAAAGGTTATATATTTTCTAGATCACATGAATGAGGGAAAAAGCATATATGAAAGTTTATATTGGAATTTTGAAATATGATGTGAAGTTCTATGCAAGCCAAAGAGGAAGAGGATCGACGAGCACATCAGTGCTTAGCAACTGGGTTGACTCTACTGGTGGTTTAAAAACCCGCTGTCAGCCCCAACACCAGGTAGAATTCATGGCAAGCCTAGAGTACACCTGGCAACGGTGGAGCAACCCAGATAGCGCTCCAGGCCACCGGAAGCGTCTGTGAGTTCCTCTGGCATCATGAGACATATATAACCTACTGATTAATAGTATGAGTCACTGAAAATGAATCTACTGAAGTAGTGATACCCTGGTATAATAATCGAATTGTAGTGAATGTAATGCACTGAAATTTGATGTGTGGTTGTCATCCCCTAACAGATCCATTAGATTAGGGAGGCGGGGTCTTTTACTCCTCTCTAGCCAAAAAAAGGGGGGGGGGGAGATGTTTGACCTCATACTCCAGTTAAGTCTTGTCCACATGAGGGAAGTGATTGAGAATGATGACTGGCTGGATTCAGCCATGACTTGAATGTTGAAAGAAAGGGCTGAACTTATGGGGACAGGACTTAACCAGAGGGCATAGGTATGGGACTCGCCTAAAGTCCCAAAGGGGGGATGATATGGAAAGTCATGTGGAGGAGATGTGATCTCGTTGAGATCAAGAGAGGGAATTGTGGGATAATTATGTTTTATGGGACAATTATGTGTTATCTAAAAAGGTTAACTATGTTTGGTATATTACAATATGTTTGGAATCTTTTAATATGCTTGTGTAACCACTTACAGCAGAGGCCTATGGTGACTAAAGCCAGTCACCATATGAATTAACTAGAGGCACGCTCTGATAGCGAAAGTATTTGAAACCTTGAACTGGCAGTGGGAGAGCAGCTATGCTTGGTATAATTTTGTGTGCAGATGCCAAATAGGGAAGGTCGAGAGGAACAAAGGCCATTGGAAGGTGTCCATCGAACCAGGAGAAAGGCGTCACCAACACAAGAATAAAAACTGCATACTTGGCCTTGTGAGACATTACGGACGGCCCGTATGTCATTATTGATATTGCTGTTCTGTAAACCTGAGCTCAGAAGCTGATCTGATTTTGCTTTATTAAACTTTCAAATTACTTTTATACTTTTACTGAATCTCTTGCGTCTACTTATTGACAAACCAAAGAACTGGGGAGGAAACGGCGATTTCCAACAGTATAACCCTGTTGAATCTGGACAGGTGAGACCCTTTACTATTGACAGCAGGACCCATTGAGATATTATTTATAATGTATATATATTTGGCAGTAGTTTACACACTGCCAGAAACTCTACTGAGGGTACCAGTCTCTCGAGACTGACCTCTGGTATTTTTCCAACAGTCAGTTTGGTCCCCTGATGCGGCGCACCGGTAGGGAACAGACTAACAGACTGTTCTGGGACCTTCCACAGAGGATTGCTGCGCCACAAAACACAGAAGGTAGCAGGGTTAGCAGAACGGACCCCTGTTGCTGTCTTCACAGACAATGCAAATTGATCGTCAAATTCGCGTCTAGTTGGACGCTTAAATATTTTGAATCCACTCGTGCGTCCACAGCGAATTGGACGTGCATATAAATCGAGCGTTCAAAACGAAATAGATGCATGTTCGAGGTGAAAGAGGCAAGTGGGAGGGGCAAGTGCTAGGCAGTTGTCTGTTTGCAAGATGGCTGATGCTGTATTTGCTCTGGAGAGCAGAACAGAGGCGTAGGGGTCAGCGTCGCCGTACTTGGCTCCACCAGACCCTCCGGAGCCGTACCCAGTTTGGCAAGTTTCACCACTTGCTCCAGGAGCTGCGCCTGGATGACGGCCGCTTTCAGTGGTACTTCCGCCTGTCCGGTGCCCAGTTTGATGACCTGTTGTCCCAAAGATCAACTGAAGCCTCAAGAAGTTGTATTAGTACACTCTTTCAACACTTGAGACACGTAAGTATCAGACTTTGTCTTATTATTTGATACATTATGGCCCCGTTCACACCGCAAGTCTTAATGCTCAATTCTGATTTTTTGCTCAGATCTGATTTTTTGTTTGGCTGTTCACATTACCTTTTAAAATGTGGCCTATATCTGATTCCAGTGTGAACTGTTTGAAGTTTCAAACTAACCCGCATGCGCAAAAGAACAATAACAATGACATCTTTAGACACTGATTTGGATGCGAATAGCTTAGTGAACTCTGTACATTCTTCCGTTCCGGCTGCAGGGCCCGCGCAGGAGGGCAACTGGGTGACAGTGAGGCAGCATAGTCGCAGACCAAAGAACCACTTTTCCGTTCCAGTTAGAACATCAAACAGGTTCTTCCCTCTCAGTGAAGCACCCACTGAGTATCCTGTTGAAAGTGCCCTAGTCATTGGCGATTCTATTACACGGAACGTGAAGATACCGGCTACGATAGTCACTTGTTTACCGGGAGCCAGAGCGCCTGACATCAAAGCAAATTTAAAAGTGCTGGCTAAAGCTAATCGTAAATTCTCTAAGATTATTATTCACGTCGGCACTAATGATGTTCGACTTCGCCAGTCGGAGATCACCAAAATTAACATTAAAGAGGTGTGTGAACTCGCTAGTACGATGTCAGGGGCTGTTTATTGTTCTGGACCGCTCCCTGTTAGTAGGAGTGATGAGATAGTTAGCAGACTATCATCACTCAATGGCTGGTTGTCTAAGTGGTGTCTGCAAAATAACATAGGGTTTTTGGGGCAGACCTGACCTGTTGAAGAAGGATGGCATCCATCCCTCCTGGGGTGGTGCCGCTCTTCTCTCTAGTAATTTGGCACATAGTCTTAGAGCTAAACCTTGACTCACTAGGGCCCAGGTCAGGAAGCAGACAAACTGGCTAAACCGACCGTCTGCTAGCTGTCTCACGTCACCGGAGTCAGATAAATCCCAGCACATAGAGACTCTTTCACCTAGATATTATCATATAGAGACTGTCTGTTCCCCGAATTAGTAAATACAAAAAAAACATCAAAACCATTCAACAGTAAAAATTTTATTGATGTCCAACAAATAAACAAAAGATATAATACAAGTGAACAATTGATAAAGCTTGGGTTGCTGAATATTAGATCCCTTTCCCCAAAAGCGCTTATTGTTAATGATATTATTAAAGATAATAATCTAGATGTGCTCTGTTTGACAGAAACCTGGCTAAAACCTGACGACTACATTACCTTAAATGAGTCCACCCCCCACGTCTGAAAGGTAAAGGGGGAGGGGTTGCTGTAATTTATAATAATATCTTCAGTATTACTCAGAAGTCTAGTTTCAAATATAATTCCTTGGAAGTTTTGGTGCTTTATGTAATGCTATGTAGTTTACATACAATGACCCGTTCAACATTGGTGTTAGCTACTGTATACAGGCCACCAGGGCATAATACAGACTTTATCAAAGAATTTGCTGACTTTCTATCAGAATTAGTACTGGCCGTAGATAAAGTACTAATTGTTGGTGATTTTAATATCCATGTAGACAACGAAAAAGACGTATTGGGATTAGAATTTAAAGATACACTAAACTCTATTGGAGTTAGGCAACACGTGTCAGGACCCACTCATCGCCATAATCATACTTTAGACCTAATATTGTCACATGGAATAAATGTTGATACCGTTGAAATTCTGCAGCAGAGCGATGACATCTCAGATCATTACTTAGTATCTTGTATACTTAATTTAGCTAAGGTTGCAAAGCCGCCCCCTCGCTTCAAAAATGGCAGGACAATCACTGCCGCTACTAAAGATTGCTTTTTGAATAATCTTCCTCATCAGTATCATCTCCTCAGCATCCCAGATAGCATAGAAGAACTCAATGTTGCAACAGAAACTATTGACTCTCTCTTTTCCAGTACTTTAGACACAGTTGCTCCTCTGCGCTTAAAGAAGATTAAAGAAAATAGTCCAACGCCGTGGTACAACGACCACACCCGGGCCCTTAAAACAGCAGCCAGAAAAATGGAGCGCAGCTGGAAGAGAACAAAACTAGAGGTCTTTCGTAATTCGTGGAAAGAGCACATGATCACATACAGAAAGGCCGTAAGAACTGCTAGATCTGCTTATTTCTCAACTCTCTTGGAAGAAAACAAACACAACCCAAGGTATTTATTCGATACAGTGGCTAAATTAACCAAAAATAAAGCTTCAACTTCTGATGATTGTAAACAGCACAGCTGTAATGACTTTATGAACTTCTTCACATGTAAGATTGATAGTATTAGGAAGAAAATTAACCATGCAGCCGTCTACTACAGTATCACATCAGACAGAGCATTGTAGTGTCACTGAGGAAAAATTACAATCATTCACTGCTATAGGAGAAGAAGAATTGGATAAACTCGTTAAATCATCAAAATCAACAACATGTATGCTTGACCCTGTACCGACTAGGCTATTAAAAGAGATGCTACCAGAGGTCATAGATCCTCTTCTTAATATCATTAATTCATCTTTGTCATTAGGATATGTACCGAAAACTTTTAAGTTGGCTATTATTAAACCACTTATTAAAAAAACGCAACTTGATCCTACAGAATTAGTCAATTATAGACCAATCTCAAATCTACCCTTTCTGTCAAAAATACTTGAAAAGGCAGTGTCTTCACAATTATGATCCTTTTTAGAATGGTATCTGTGAGGATTTCCAGTCAGGATTTAGACCGTATCATAGCACTGAGACTGCTCTCATCAGAGTTACAAATGATTTACTCTTATCATCCGATCGAGGCTATATCTCTCTATTAGTGTTACTCGATCTTAGTGCTGCATTCGATACTATCGACCACAACATTCTTTTGAATAGACTGGAAAATTATGTAGGTATTAGTGGAATTGCTAATGTAGAATTGGAATGTAGCAGTAAATGAAGAGATGTCACACCGATCGCAAGTTCAGTATAGATTACCTCAAGGCTCAGTGCTAAGACCGCTACTCTTCACCCTGTACATGCTACCACTGGGAGATATTATTAGGAAGCATGGCGTTAGTTTTCATTGTTATGCTGACGATACTCAGCTCTATATTTCTTCACGCCCTGAAGAAACTTACCAATTCACAAGATTAACGGAATGCATAGCTGATATAAAACACTGGATGACTGGTAATTTCCTGGAACTCAATTCAGAAAAACTTAATTTTTAATTATTGGACAAAAAAGCTCCACAAGTAGTAACCTAGAATACTGTCTAACACTTGATGGCTGTTCTGTCAAGTCCTCGTCGTCAGTGAGGAACCTGGGTGTGCTCTTTGATACCAATCTTTCGTTTGAAAGCCACATTTCGAGCATCTGTAAAACTGCATTATACCATCTTAAAAATATATCTAAATTACGGCACATGCTCTCAATGCAAAATGCTGAACAGTTAGTTCATGCGTTCATGACCTCAAGGCTAGATTATTGTAATGCTCTACTGGGTGGTTGCCCTGCTCGCTTAATAAATAAACTCCAGCTGGTCCAAAACGCAGCAGCTCGAGTTCTTACTAGAACCAGAAAGTATGACCATATTAGCCCAGTTCTGTCAACATTGCACTGGCTACCTATTAAACATCGCATACATTTTAAAATCTTGCTTATTACTTACAAAGCACTAAATGGTTTAGCTCCCCAATACTTGAGCGAGCTCTTAACATATACTCCATCACGTCTACTGCGGTCTCAAAATTCAGGCCAGTTGATAATACTGAGAATATCCAAATCAACTGCAGGCGGTCGATCCTTTTCCTATTTAGCTCCTAAACTCTGGAACAGTCTTCCTAACATTGTTCGGGAAGCAGACACAGTCTGTCAGTTTAAATCTAGACTAAAAACACATCTCTTTTCTGTGGCATACACATAAAACACTTTTTCTTTGAAATTATTGTTAGGCTGCATTAACTAGGTCAGCCGGAACCGGGAACACTTCCCATAACACATGATGTACTCGTTACATCATCAGAAGAATGGCATCTACGCTAATGATAGTCTCTCTGTTTTATCCCGAGGTTTACTGCAGTCAGCCGGATCCGGGCCGTATCCAGATCAGATGGTGGACTTGCGCCCAGAGAAGACCAACACAGGACCCCGAAGTGTCCGCAGAGACCGTGTCAATTAGACTTCCCCTGAAATTACACGTGATGACTCCGAGCTTTAGAATAATCCTATTTAATAATTGTTTAATCGATATGTCATCCTCAATAAACCCGTCTCCGGCGTGATGACTACGATTTTTTGGAATATTCCTATCTAATATGACCCCTGTCCTGTAAAGTTGTCAGAATAAATCATACACTGTTTGTTAATTGGCCAGAGGAGAACTGGCACCCTGACTGACCCTGGTTTCTCCTAAAGTTTATTTTTCTCCATTAGGTCACCTGATGGGGTTTTGGTTTCCTTGCCACTGTTGCCTCTGGCTTGGCTTGCTCAGTTGAGGACACAAAATTTACAACTAAATATCCAAATAAATCGGATTAGTAAATTAACCATATAAACTAAATTACTGATCTAAAGCCCACATTGTCACTGTATGATAATTGAAATGAGCTGATGACATCACCGTTTTCTCCAGAGCGGCTGTGCGGCCAAATCAAATTCTGTTGCATTATTTTCTTGTTTAACACTGTAAAGCTGCTTTGAAACAATCTGCATTGTAAAAATAACAAATGGCATATCCTAATACTGCTGGGCACATGATTTTAAAGCTTTATTTGCCATTTCAACCTGATGATATCTGTCTTAGCTCATCTCTGCCTGCTTTTTTGACATCTCAGCTTGGATGAAGGGAGTCATGTCAAACTCAACCTTGTGAAGATGGAGATCCTTGTAATCCGTGCAAAACCAGCTCTACTGGTCAGGTGAACAACATCACTGGTTGCATAGACGGTTTTGACTATTTGTAAAGTTAGTCATCTAATTTGGTCACATGTGGTCTTCGATCAGCCAGAGAGAACCCCCCATCACACCCATCCTGATCTCACCCCCACAGTCTGTCTCCCATTTACAGCCAGAATTACATGTAAGGTTTAGCTGCTGGCTTTTAGGACTGCCACTGGAACGCCACCTCCAGACCTCAACTCACTCCTAAAAGTATATGTTCCCTCCCACCAGCTGTGGCCACTGAATGAGCGACGCCTCGGTGCTGTGATCTCTTTTGGATAAAAAGTTTGATTAAATGAATAAATATAAATGCTAATAATGGTAAATGGACTGCATTTATATAGCGCTTTTAACAGACCAATGGCCATCCAAAGCGCTTTACACATTGCCTCACATTCACCCATTCACACACCAACGGCGGTGTCAGCCATGCAAGGCGCCATCCAGCTCATCGGGAGCAACTGGGGTTAGGCGTCTTGCTTAAGGACACCTCGACACTTGGTCAGGTGGAACCGGGGATCGAACCACCAACCTTCCGGTTTGTAGACAACCTACATGAACTAATGAGCCACTGCCGCCCCAAATGCTCCATAATGAACCATCACTATGCACACTAATCATTCATCCGCACCCATGATTTTCTCTGATTTAGGTATCCACACACGATTTATTCAATTAATCAATTATATTTATCCAATTATTCAAATGTGCGATGATTAAAAGCAAAAGTTCCTTTTCTTCAAAAGTTTTGCTTCGCTGGCGAAATTACATATTTCTGTAATACATGATGGATTAAATTAATCCAATCACAGTCAATGTCAGCCATCATATTCCTATTAGATTTTCCTTTTTCAAAAACACTGATGGTTGTAATCAGAGGTGTAAAAAGTACTCAAAAATGTTACTCAAGTGAATGTACAAGTACTGAGTGAAAATTTTACTCAATTAAAAGTATCTGGCCAGAATCATACTTGAGTAAAAGTAAAAAAGTACCATATTAAAATTTTACTTGAGTATTAAAAAAGTAAAAGTAAAAGCAAGAATGAAAACTAGAGATTCTTGTTTAACTTTTAATCAATAATAAAATGAAGTGAATGAACACATACAAGGTTTTATCCTGCTTTCTATTTAATTATCAAACTAGAAGACTACTACCTAATGCCAGTATGCAACATGCTACTCAAAGTTTTAAAACCTCGGATTTAACTTCAAAATTGTGAGTGTCAAGTATAGACTGTAAAAAAATATGGGCGTAGTGTCCGTGACGTCACCCATAGGATTCTGAAGAGCAGTTCTTAAGCGTAAAGAAGGGTCGAGCTGGTTGCCATCTTGGCAGCGTGTCACCGCGCGTCACTCCCGGATAACAGAAAATGGGCAAAGCGGTGGGATGTGGGCGGAGCTGAGGTGACGTGATGACTAACAGACAGCAGACTAACAGTAATCCACCTGTCACTCAAAGTGGCCACGCCCTTAATTATGCAGAACTTTAAGGATTTATATAATGTAAATGAATGAGTTTAAATGAGAAAAATTCACCCCCTCACAGTCGTCATGAAGGGCAAAATTAGCCGTACAGACCAAAATTAGCCGTACAGACCAAAACCACAATTTATACAAGGCATTTTAACATGGGGCTCAATGAGATTCTGCTCCCTTTTGGACCCTGGCAGCATCCGAAATCGAAGACTTCTCTACTATATAGTATGCGAAAACCAGTATGCCAACAGAGTAGTATGTCCGAATTCATAGTATTCGAAAAACAGTTGGCAAAAAGTACCCGGATGACCTCCTACTTCCGGCAAGATTCTGAAGTGCGCATACGATGGACACTTTACTATCCCATGAGGCCACAGTAGACGACTTATGAATGGAGGTGATGGGATGTAACTGACGCTGGTAGGTCACATGATGACAACGACAACATGGCGGATGTAGTATGTCCGGATTACATTCATACTACACTAATTCAATACTATATAGAACGTACATTTTTTTAACGGTTGCAAAGTTAGTTCAAATTCAAATGTAGTACCTACTCACATAGTACGCGATTTCAGCTCTCTAGCGGCCAGTCGATGAATTGCAGTTTAAGCCACTTCTGTATTGGCTTCAAGAGAAACTGGGGGAGTTTGCCGTTTGGTGTCAAGCCTCTTTTGGGGCTGAAAAGCCTCTCACTCTAATTACCAGGTCAAGGTGCTGTGCATTGTGGTGATTGATGCGACATGATGTAATTTCATGGAACGTGAAAATGAATCTCATTGACAGAATAAATAACATTTAAATTAAAGTGGGCATCAGCACTGTTGGTATGGTAATAGCAAGGGAAAATAGAATGAAGTGATCTTCAAAAAATAAGTACTTTTTGACTGTAAATTGTTTAATTAAGTAAAAGTATTGTTTTTAACTGTACTCAAGTAAAGTAAAAATCTCCTAAAATAACACTTAAGTACAGTAATGAAGTAAAATTACTCAAGTACTTTACACCTCTGGTTGTAATTGCATTAAATTCACCTCTCATGGCCACATGGTGCCATCTTTAATGTTAAAGTGGTTATGTCAATGTTTAAAATCTTCATCTATTGAAGAAACAAAGACATCTTGGATGCCCTGATAAACATCACATTTAAATTTTTGGGTTAACTATATTAATAATAATGTTATTTTAAAGGTCCTGTTCTTCGTGATCCCACTGTTCAAACTTTAGTTAGTGTGTAATGTTGCTGTTAGAACATAAATAATACCTGTAAAATTATAAAGCTCAAAGTTCAATGCCAAGCAAGATATTTTATTTAACAGAAGTTCTCTTTCAAAGACTACAGTGAACGGCCGACTTGGACTACATCCTGGTACTTCCTTAATTAATTACGTCAGTCAGTAGAACAGTAGAACAGACTAACCTCCGCCCACAAGAATACATGAAAAGGGGGCGTGGTCTTGTTGCTGTCCCACGTGGAGAAGAGAACGGTCGCGTGGAGAAAAGGAAGTGTTGCGTTGAGTGTGTTTGTCGCCATGTCGTCGAGACGCTGTTATTTTCATCCCGGAGTCAAATCACCTTTGTTTGGCTTCCCCAGGGACGCTGTAGAGATTATTGAGCGCATACATCTCCCGTTAAGAGGCGTGACCTTTCCATGCAAGTTACGTGCGCTAAGCTGCTGTCGAATCACAACACGGGAACCGTGCCATGTGCGCTAAGCTGCGGTCAAATCACAACACGGGAACCGTGCCATGTGCGCTAAGCTGCGGTCAAATCACAACACGGGAACCGCTGGCACAATCAGAACTCGTTACGTATTTCTGAAGGAGGGACTTCATAGAACAAGGAACTCATCAGGCCGTTTTTAGGACAGTGAAAACCGGCATACAGATAAGTAAATTGTGTGAAAAATACTGTTTTTTTTACACGCGAAACATGAACACATGTTATATTGCACACTGTAAACACAATCAAAGCTTCAAAAAAACACGAAGAACGGGACCTTTAATGTTTGCTACTGATTGCAATTGTTAGTTTATTATAAAACTTGGTAAAATTATTTAAGTTTTTTCAGATTTACAGCCCATTTGAACAAAAACATGAATATACTGATAACCAGGAAAATTTGTCCCACTATAAACACTGTTTCATGTCTTATCACAATCCGCTCGTGTCTATTGATTCCTGACCTGCAGCCGTACCAAGTTAATAGGAATTAGAGCTAAGATAAGGCTAACACCACATCGGCTCTCTTTACCCAGCATTTTCCTTGCCAATATACGGTCGCTAGTGAACAAAATGGAGGAGATTCGACTCAGCATCACACACAGCAAGAAACTTTCGAACTGTAACGTCCTAATCTTCACGGAAACCTGGTTAAACAGCGGAATACCGGACACCACTATTGAGCTAGCGGGACGCCACACACTCCGGGCGGATAGAACATTAGATGGCTCCGGTAAGACCAGAGGTGGTGGATTGTGCATTTACATTAACAAAGCTTGGTGCACAAACTCTGCTATTGTTGGGAGTCATTGTTCAGCTAACCTTGAGTTTCTCATGGTTAAATGTAGACCGTTTTATCTACCGCAGGAGTTCACTTCCACCATTATAACTGCAGCCTATATTCCCCCAGATGCTGATGCCAAGCTTGCTATGAAAGAACTTCACGCAGCCATCAGTAAACAACAGACTGATCACCCGGAAGCTGTGTTTATTGTTGCAGGTGACTTTAATCACTCTTACTTAAAGTCAGTGCTACCCAAGTTTCACCAGCATGTTTCCTGTCACACCAGAGGAAACAAAACCAGATCACCTTTCTTTGTTCCTCACCCCCAAATATGCACCCCTCATCAACCGTGTGAAGCCATCAGTGAAGACCATCAAGGGGTGGCCTGCGGGGGCAGATTCCACACTCCAGAAAAGGTTTCTAAACACAGACTGGAGTATGTTTGCTTCTCAGGCCACCAGTGGCGCTCACACGGACATTGACTCCTACACCTCCTCTGTATTGGATCATATCAATACCACCATTGACAGTGTTACAACCCAGAAACAGATCACCACATACCCAAATCAGAAGCCTTGGATGAACAAGGAAGTGTGACTCCTGTTGAAGTCACGCAACACTGCCTTCAGATCAGGAGATGCACAAGCCTAAAGCACATCCAGAGCAAACCTGAAGAAGGGCATAATAAAGGCCAAGCACTGCTACAAGCTAAAGATAGAGGGACACTTTTCCAACTCTGACCCTTGACGCATGTGGCAGGGCATTCAGGCCATCAGTGATTACAAACCCACCCACTCCACCCCCGCAGCCACTGATGTCAACTTCCTGAACGAGCTAAATTATTTTTATACTCGCTTTGAAAGAGACAACAGAGAAACTGCCACCAAGCTCAAACCCTCAGCTGACCACCCACCAATCACACTCACCTCCACAGATGTCTGCAAGGCACTGAGCCGGATCAGCACGCACAAGGCCGCTGGACCAGACAACATCCCTGGACGTGTGCTCAGGGCATGTGCGGAGCAGCTCGCTGGGGTTTTTACAGACATTTTCAACCTGTCTCTTGCCCAAGCAGCTGTACCATCATGCTTTAAACGCACTTTCATTGTGCCTGTCCCGAAACACTCTAGCCCGAGGTGCCCTAATGACTACCGCCCTGTAGCACTCACACCCATCATTATGAAGTGCTTTGAGCGGCTGGTCCTGGAACACCTAAAAGACTCTCTACCATCCACATTGGACTCACACAAGTTTGCCTGCCGCAGCAATAGGAGCACAGAGGATGCAGTTTCCATGGCACTGCACTCTGAGCTCACTCATCTGGACAATAAAAACACTTATGCACGTCTGCTGTTTGTTGACTTCAGCTCAGCATTCAACACTGTCATCCCAACCAAGTTAATAGCCAAACTTGGAGACCTGGGCATCAACACCTCAATGTGTAACTGGATTTTGGACTTCCTAACTGACAGACCCCAGAATGTTCGATCAGGATTCACCTGCTCCACATCCATCACTCTTAACACTGGTGTACTACAGGGCTGTGTGCTAAGCCCGTTTCTCTACTCCCTCATCACCTCCGACTGCAAGCCTGTGTATGGATCTAATCGTCAAGTTTGCGGACGACACTACGGTGATTGGGCTCATCAGAAACAACGATGAGACTGCCTATAGGGAGGAGATCCAGCACCTGGCCACATGGTGCGCTGATAATAACCTGCTCCTTAACACCACCAAAACAAAGGAGCTCATCGTGGATTTCAGGAAAGAGTCAAGAGGCACACACGACACCATCCACATCAATGGAATGGCTGTTGAGCGTGTCTCCAGTTTCAAGTTCCTGGGGATCCACATCTCGGCGGACATGTCATGGACGACCAACACCTCCAGCCTGGTCAAGAAGGCTCACCAGCGCCTCTTCTTCCTGAGGACACTGAGGAAGAATCAGCTCTCCTCGGCTATCCTGGTGAACTTCTATCGCTGTGCAATAGAAAGCATCCTGACCTACTATGTCGCAGTATGGTATGGGAGCTGCTCAGCGCAAGGCACTGCAGCGGGTGGTGAAAACTGCCCAGCGCATCACAGGGACTCCACTACCTGCCATCGAGCACATCCAGAGGAAACGCTGTCTGCATCGAGCTCGCAGCATCCTTAAGGACTCCTCTCACCCAGCCCACAGACTGTTTTCTCTCCTGCCCTCCGGCAGGCGTTTCAGGATCTTCCGGATCAGGACCAGCAGACTAAAGAACAGTTTTTTCCCCAGAGCTGTCTCTTTATTGAACTCTAACCCTCGCTGATCCACTCCCTCATATACTGCTAACTCTCCTCTCCTACCTCACATCTGCCTTATTTGCACTACTGGAATGTTAATTTGCACTACCGACTGTTTATTACAGTAACAACTGTTTACATATGCATCTTGCACTGCCATATCTTAACTGGATTATGCTCATTTGCACTGCCGACTGTATTTATAGTACCAACTGTTGACATTTGCATTTTGCACCGTACTTCTAACTGTAATATGCAACTACTTTCCACTGCACTTTTACACTTTTTTTCAGATAGCTTCTGTCCATACTTTATTGCACTACCTTAATCCACAGCTATTCCTCATCTTAGCCTAACATATCATTGTATACCTCTATCTGTAAAATTCTGTTTATAGTAATAGCCATCTGTATATTATATTCATAGTACATATTCACCTGTAAATTCTGTTTATAGTAACAGCCATCTGTATATTATATTCATAGTACATATTCACCTGGTGATAATTTCATTAAATACTAGCATTTCTCTCTCCCACTGCAGGACTTTGTGTTTTACTTCAAATGTTTACACACTTCCCTCGCTCACTTCCCTCCAGATTACACTCATAATCCCCATATCAATGACCATTTCAATCTCCAATGACATTGTGGAATATGAACAAAATATTCCATAGTACAACATATTAGCTAATCAGAGAGCGCTTCTGAGGATGAGAAATAATCCCTTATAGACAACAAATGTAAAGCTGATCAGTCACATTTCATGCTTTGCTTTATGCAAAATACAGATTTTGTTAGATACTGTTATCTAGTATATAGTGTAATTAAGTGACATAAAATAATGTTTTTTAAATCAGAAGTAGATTTTGGGTTTAATGTCACACAAGTATATAAAAGGATATTACTGAATTATTTGTATTTGTCGTATATTTATGAATGGAAGTCAGGGGTCCGTTCTTCGTACTTCGCTTAATACATGATGATTTGACAGATCCCAGATCTTTTAATCATGATAACTGATGTCTGGCTAATTTGGTTCTTCAAACGAATTTGCGGATTGGATTTAAATATCTGGATTAAATGATCAAAGATCACTGCGCGTTCTTGTTTTCCCTGAAGAGGGCAGATGCATCGATACTCGAAACCATGATCAGCAATGCAACGATTGGCTGGCGTCAAGACGGCAACGTAATGACATATAATTAAAAAAGCCACCTGGCAAAAAACACAAAAAACCCCACGAATATCTGGAGCTTTATAAGGAAACAGCTAAACGACCAAACCAACATAAAAGTTATAATAGATCAATGATAATTTTTTTTTTTTTTTTACATGATTACCAATTATTTATATTCACGATTTTATACAGTATTTGTACACCCTTTACATTTTTATTTCAATGTTGTAGTTCAATTTTTAATTCAATTTTTAAGCAGATTTGTAACGTGAAAGTATTAAAGTTTCTTAAGGGTCAAGATCAAATTCTCTGCATCTCCTGCGCTGCATCAAGCCATCCCATAATATCCATCATCACTTAAATTAATGCACGCCTCAGATTAACTGTACAACATGTGTGCAAACCTCCAATAAAATTATTAAGTAATTATTCCATCACAAATAAATCGCTCAATCAAGTGGCTGTGTCTATAATATTATACACAACATTATAATATTTTATACTACGGGGCCGTTGAATGCTTGAATCTGATTGGCTGATGAACGTTCTGAGGTGTGCAATAATTTTCTGGGAGATGCACAGCGAACGTAGTTCCAGGCAGCTCTCTTGACCGCATTACAGTTCCATATCACTTCGCATAGTTCGCTGTAATAACGGAAATTACAGGACTAAAAAACAACAATATGACAGACGATTTTCCTAAAGTAAATCTTAATATTTACAGTGAATATAAAACGTTCAACAACTGGGCAGCAGCAGTATTAGACAGTCCAGATGAAAACCAACAAAGGGAAGCGGACATCAAAGGCAAGCTTTTCTGTCTCATTACTGAAATCACACATGCTCGCACACGCACTACAGTTTGCACAGAAAGGTGTCAGCGCTGCCCTGACGATTTGATCAGTTAGCCTATATAGTGGAGCAACTTAAAGGCTACACGTGACATTTTTTCACTAGCGAGGTAATAACAGCTGTTTAGAGACGCACAGAGGTAGCCTAATTCACACAAGCTCTCTCTCTCTCTCTCTCTCTCTCTCTCTTTCTAATAACTTCATTAATAACTGCAGTAGAATGCTATCAACGGCTAAAGCCTTCGTTAACAGCTTTAAAATGACGTTTCGGAACTAGCAAAAGAGCCGTTGGATGAGACGCGGAAAAAATAGTCCTACTCACAATAGCGATTTAAGTACAAAAACCGGACGAATCCCTTTAAATATATAATCGGATCGATGTCTTGAGGTGTGGTAACCGTAGTATAAGCGGAATAATTGACTCCGGGCCGTTCAATTATTAGAATGATAATGCACACCCGAGGTGTAACGGCCACTCCGCTTCGCGTCGTGACCGCATCACCACCTCGGGTGTGTATTATCATTCTAATAATTGAACGGCCCGTCGTCAATTATTCCTTACATATACATTCTCATATACATATACAATTTAAAATTTGTATATTATTATTATTTAAAATGATTATTATTGCCCCTGGTTCAGTAATGAACTCTTGTAATAAAGTAGCAGTGGCTGGGACAGATTTTAAGTATCACCTCAAGATGCAATCTAATCCTGTTTACATGAAATAAGCTGCTAGCGAGCAGGTTTAAGTTTACGGACCTGTTGCTATGACAGCAAGTCCAGGATGAGCGTCGAAGAACCAAACAATCCAAGATCATGCCAAATTGTCTAACTGAGTTAGCGAGGTACGAAGAACGGGCCCCAGGTCTTTACAGGTTCACTTGAAGGCAGCATTAGTGTTTGTCTGGTCATGTGATCTCAACATGTCTGCCCACATGAGGCGACCCTCTCCATGTCAAATAAAAGCACTTTAATCAGGCCAGACATTAATATGACATTCTTCAAAAATATCAATCATTTCTATAAAGCTGGACATTTTGATAAGGATCAAATGAGTGAGCTCAGCTTTGAGAATGAGACCAACCTGTTTGTTCCTCAGTTTCTTCATGTTTCACTCTCAATGTTTCCTCAATCTTCACGTCTTCACTCTCCTCTTTAATAAACGCCATCTTTATAATAATGTGACCACGGGGATCTCAGTCGCTTCTCCAGGAGTTTTTCTGTGTTTGAACACTCTGTCCTGTTTATGAGAATAATTAACAGAAAGAAATCCACACAAAATCAGCTCTAGTTCAGTAGTCCAGTTAATGGACTTAAATCACCTGATGAGACAAAAACACTCAAAATAAAGTAAATTATACAATTATACAGACCCATAATATATTAGTTTAACTTAATGATTTGTAGAAATCGAGATAGAAATAGAGCGCTTCAAATCACTGAATCATTTGTTGTGAATCAATCGGTTCAATTGACTCGGAGAGTCTAAAGCTCCGGTTCTCTCTCCAGAGACTGAACTCATGTTTGAACTGATTCACCATAAAGAGCGAAATGAGCCGCTCCTTCTGTTACTTTACTCACACAACGCTGATAAATGTTAGATAAACCAATGCAGTGTTACATTTACTAATATATTATCTTTAAACACTTTAAACACAAACCTTTCTTCAGCAGAATCACAACAGATGCACGAGCGAGGCCCAGTCTTATGACGTCACATCAACACCAAAATAAAAGTCCCGTTCAGTCTAAAATCATAGTGCATAAAAATGTATATATATATATATATATATATATATATATATATATATATATATATATATATATATATATATATATATATGTATATATATATATATATATATACATATATATATGTATATATATATATATATATACATGTATATATATGTATATATATATATATATGTATATATATATATATATATATATATTAGATTAGATTAGATTAGATTCAACTTTATTGTCATTACACAAGTACAAGTACAAGGCAACGAAATGCAGTTTAGGTCTAACCAGAAGTGCAATAGCAGCAAGTGCAGGATATATACAATGGTTGCGTAAGTGCAGGACATAAAAATGTTCTGAATATATATAAATATGTATAAGTAGAGAGATGGTTATTACTATAAGTAGAACTGAATTTACAGATGAATATATACAGTGAATAAATATACAGATGGCTATTACTATAAACAGAATTTACAGGTGAATATGTACTATGAATAAATATACAGATGGCTATTACTATAAACAGAATTTAGAATTTACAGGTGACTATGTACTATGAATAAATATACAGACGGTTATTACTTGAACAGAATTTTACAGTTAGAGGTATACAGTAATATGTTAGGCTAATATGAGGAATATAGCAGTGGATTAAGTTAGTACAATAAATTATGGACAGAGCTATCCGAAAGAAAGTGTAAAAGTGCAGTGGAAAGTGGTTGCATATTCCAGTTAGAAGTACGGTGCAAAATGCAAATGTAAACATTGTTACTGTAAATACAGTCGGCAGTGCAGATGAGCATTATCCAGTTACGGTATGGTGGTGCAGAATGCATAAGTAAACAGTTGTTACTGTAATAAACAGTCAGTAGTGCAAATAACAAAGTGAAGGCAGATGTGAGGTAGGAGAGTTATCAGTTTATGAGGGAAGTGGATCAACGGGGGTTTGAGTTCAATAAAGAGACAGCTCTGGGGAAAAAACTGTTCTTTAGTCTGCTGGTCCTGGTCCGGAGGATCCTGAAACGCCTGCCGGAGGGCAGGAGAGAAAACAGTCTGTGGGCTGGGTGAGAGGAGTCCTTGAGGATGCTGCGAGCTCGATGCAGGCAGCGTTTCCTCTGGATGTGTTCGATGGCAGGCAGTGGAGTCCCTGTGATGCGCTGGGCAGTTTTCACCACCCGCTGCAGTGCCTTGCGCTCCGCAACAGAGCAGCTCCCATACCACACTGCCACACAGTTGGTCAGGATGCTTTCTATTGCGCAGCGGTAGAAGTTCACCAGGATGGCCGAGGAGAGCTGATTCTTCCTCAGTGTCCTCAGGAAGAAGAGGCGCTGGTGAGCCTTCTTGACCAGGCTGGAGGTGTTGGTCGTCCACGACATGTCCGCCGAGATGTGGATCCCCAGGAACTTGAAACTGGAGACACGCTCAACAGCCATTCCATTGATGTGGATGGTGTCGTGTGTGCCTCTTGACTCCTTCCTGAAGTCCACGATGAGCTCCTTCGTTTTGGTGGTGTTGAGGAGCAGGTTATTATCAGCGCACCATGTGGCCAGGTGCTGGATCTCTTCCCTGTAGGCAGTCTCATCGTTGTTGCTGATGAGACCAATCACCGTAGTGTCGTCCGCAAACTTGACGATGGAATTAGTTCCATACACAGGCTTGCAGTCGGAGGTGAAGAGGGAGTAGAGAAACGGACTTAGCACACAGCCCTGTGGTACACCAGTGTTGAGTGTGATGGATGTGGAGCAGGTGGATCCTGATCGAACATTCTGGGGTCTGTCAGTTAGGAAGTCCAAAATCCAGTTACACATTGAAGTGTTGATGCCCAGGTCTCCAAGTTTGGCAATTAACTTGGATGGGATGACAGTGTTGAATGCTGAGCTGAAGTCAACAAACAGCATGCGTGCATAAGTGTTTTTACTGTCCAGATGGGTGAGCACAGAGTGCAGTGCCATGGAAACGGTATCCTCTGTGCTCCTATTGCTGCGGTAGGCAAACTGGTGTGAGTCCAATGTGGATGGTATAGAGTCTTTTAGGTGTTCCAGGACCAGCCGCTCAAAGCACTTCATAATGATGGGTGTGAGTGCTACAGGGCGGTAGTCATTAGGGCACCTCGGGCTGGAGTGTTTCGGCACTGGCACAATGGAAGTGCGTTTAAAGCATGATGGTACAGCTGCTTGGGCGAGAGACAGGTTGAAAATGTCTGTAAAAACCCCAGCGAGCTGCTCCGCACATGCCCTGAGCACACGTCCAGGGATGTTGTCTGGTCCAGCAGCCTTGTGCGCGCTGATCCGGCTCAGTGCCTTGCAGACATCTGTGGTGGAGAGTGTGATTGGTGGGTGGTCAGCTGAGGGTTTGAGCTTGGTGGCAGTTTCTCTGTTGTCTCTTTCAAAACGAGCATAAAAGTAATTTAGCTCATTCAGGAAGTTGACATCAGTGGCTGCGGGGGTGGAGTGGGGGGGTTTGTAGTCACTGATGGCCTGGATGCCCTGCCACATGCGTCGAGGGTCAGAGTTGGAAAAGTGACCCTCAATCTTAAGCTTGTAGCAGTGCTTGGCCTTTTTGATGCCCCTCTTCAGGTTTGCCCTGGATGCGCTGTAGGCTTGTGCATCTCCTGATCTGAAGGCAGTATTGCGTGACTTCAGCAGGAGTCGTACTTCCCTGTTCATCCAAGGCTTCTGATTTGGGTATGTGGTGATCTGTTTCTGGGTTGTAACACTGTCGATGGTGGTATTGATATGATCCAATACTGAGGAGGTGTAGGAGTCAATGTCCGTGTGAGCGCCACTGGTGGCTTGAGAAGCAAACATACTCCAGTCTGTGTTTAGAAACCTTTCCTGGAGTGTGGAGTCTGCCCCCGCAGGCCACACCTTGATGGTTTTCATTGATGGCTTCACGCGGTTGATGAGGGGTGAATATTTGGGTCTGAGAAACAAAGAGAGGTGGTCTGACTGTCCCAGGTGGGGGAGGGGTGTCGCAACGTAAGCTCCGGCCATGTTTGTGTAGACATGGTCTAAGGTTTTGTTTCCTCTGGTGTGGCAGGAAACATGCTGGTGAAACTTGGGTAGCACTGACTTTAAGTTTGAGTGATTAAAGTCACCTGCAACAATAAACGCAGCTTCCGGGTGATCAGTCTGTTGTTTACTGATGGCTGCGTGAAGTTCTTTCATAGCAAGCTTGGCATCAGCATCGGGTGGAATATAAGCTGCTGTGATAATAGTGGAGGTGAACTCCCGCGGTAGATAAAACGGTCTACATTTAACCATGAGAAACTCCAGGTTAGCTGAACAATGACTATAATGATATATATATATATATATATATATATATATATATATATATATATATATATATAATTAAGAAAAGATTAAAAAATTCTGAGTTGAACATATTATTGAAATACATTTAATAAAACAATGGTAAGTTAATAATACAGTTCACATTGAGAGATAAAAACTTGTTGAATTACTCTAAATCAAGACACAGTATCCAACTTTAATTTTTACTGTTTGAATATATACAATATAGAAAACAAACATTATAAATCAAATGATCGAGGAAATACCATAATTTCACAAGCAAATAACAGGGTTTCTGTGGGTCCTTAAAAATATTGTTCAAATTTAAGGAAGTAAAAAGTCAATAACAGACTTAAAAAATTATCACTTTAACAGGCCTTTAATTTGTGTCTGTAAAAACAGAGGCGCTGTGGTCTGGATATATGCAGATCAGGGCCGTTTCTAGCCATTCTGACACCCTAGGCGAAATCCTTATTGGTGCCCCCAGTCAAATTTTCAAAAGCAACATTGGTATTACTGGTATTAATTAACAAATACATACATACCAAATTATATTTGTATATATTTGTTAATAAGGATTCAAATGAATAGCCAGATGCCTGTATAGCCCTAGGCCTATAATATATAGCCTATATTTGTGCAGTCCCAGTTGTTAAGAAATTGTTCTCAGACATAACTACATAATTATTATGTGTTATTAATACATTTGCTCTGACGGGTAAAACATCTAGAGAACGCCCTCAAGTTAGGCCAAGAAGATTTGTCTGTAAGGGTACTGTCTAAAGCACAGTTACCTGACAAATATTTTTAAAGTAAACCTGACTCTCCATTTTCTTCCACCCCAGATAGGGATTTTATCTTTATTTTTATTTCTTTTAATTCCTATTATAACTGTTATACTATATATATTTTTATTTAATTCACTTACGAATATGTTTACTTAATTTCTGTGTAAAGCACTTTGAATTGCCACTGTGTATGAAATGTGCTATACAAATAAACTTGCCTTGCCTTGCCTACATTTCACATGAAAGTAATAAGAATAAATACTGATTCAGTGTGGTTTTTGTTACTCATTGATGCGTGAACTTCCCCTTTAAATAACGCAACACTTTGCCCTCTGTGTGTACGACACTGCTTGTGTTAAGCACTATTAGAACTGAATGAATCGATTCAACACCATCCGTAAAGATATGTTAAATTCGTCAACAATGATTTAATAAAGGATGTATTCATGTTGTGAATTTGCACATTTTAATATACCATTTTTTGTCAGGACTCCTGGGTGATTAGTGTGTGTGTGTGTGTGTGTGTGTGTGTGTGTGTGTGTGTGTGTGTGTGTGTGTGTGTGTGTGTGTGTGTGTGTGTGTGTGTGTGTGTGTGTGTGTGTGTGTGTGTGTGTGTTCCTCACAGGTTCACTAGCTCCTCTCACTCATTTTGGTAATTGTTCACCTGTCGTGTCTCATCAGCTATATTCTTTATAGTGCACGTTGTCCTGTCTCTCGTCGTGCGCTCATTGTCTTGGTTGGTCTCAGTCATGCTGTCCTAGTCCAGTCGGTAGATCTTTCTGTTCCTCTTCAGCTCTTTGCCCAGAGTTCACACGCCTGTGGATGTACATGAACTTGACTTCGAGTGAACTGTTCTGTTTTCTGGTACTGGTGCGCTTTGTCTTCAGGCGAGATCCAGTATCATCCAGGTTCCGGTGAGCTGCCTTTTCTGTCGGGCGTTGTTTTGCCTTCTGTCCAGTGTTTAGACGATCTCGTCTATCATCTGCCGTGTGAGGATTTCTCCCCGGTCACCGACCAGAGTGGTTTACTTCGTGGGACGCCGCGTGTGTTCTCTGTCCCGTGGACTGTGACTTTTGTGCTTCATCTGACCCTCTATTTATTCCTTCTAATAAACATTGTGAACTTGCATTTGGCTCTGAGACTCCTTGTGACATTTTTAAATTGGCCGCTAAAGTTTTATATGGGACAATTACAAAACACACTGATTCTTTTAACAATGCATTGGCGCAAAAACCTTTTGGAGGTACAATTAAGAGAAAAAAGCTTTATAGAGTCAAAATATAATTGCACACTCCATCATGAAATGCTGAAGTAAGTGTGCAGTTATATTTAGCCTCTAACATACACACCGAGCAATGCTATCTGCCCATTCACAGCGTGATTTCTAGACTGCCACAAATACTGCTCTAACAAAATACAGATTTGTACCTGTTATTTCAATTGGCCTTTAGTTTGAATTTAGCTTTATTTTATGATTTAAAAAAAGTGTTACCTTGCCAAAGCATGGACCGAGTTCATTGATCTAATGGTGTTGTTGAGGCTCCAAACGCAAACTTTTTTGACAGTAGCCTACTCTGATCTGATGGCATATAGGAATCGTCAGATTGACAGTTCTCTGATCCAATAGTGTGGGGGAACTAGTGGGGGCGGCAATAACATTTAAGGGTGGCCGTGACACCCTTTACTCACAAACATCTAGCGCCATATGCGCTTAGTGGCGCCCCCCTACTGATGGGGCCCTAGGCAACCGCCTAGTTTGCCTATGCCTAAAAACGGCCCTGATGCAGATATATGTAGTTTGAATAGAGAGACTGAACAGTTTAGCTTCAACACTCAAACAAAACTTTTTCCCCTTATGGGTTATGCACTGTGAGTTTATTTTGTTTGTATCTGAGAGTTCTGAATAAACACGAGTCCCAGTCCCGCCGACCCTGTCTTCTTCCTCCTTATTCTATAAACTTAGTAAAAGTTTTTTTTACCATCACAGCCGTCGAGATGAATGAATCGTCAAAGTGTGGATCATAGCATTAGTTTTCAATCTTTTCCCATCACATGAAAGGCTGCAGTGAGCATTGAGTACACAGACAGTCTGTTGATCGCGTGAATGCAGTGAGCTCGTCATTGCAACGCATTTTCTCTCACAAAATGCTTTCACCACAACTAACAGCAAACACGACATCGACATGAATACAGTAAGAGCTTTGTGCAGCATAACAGTGTTTAACAGTGTTTACTTATTTAAATCTCATGGCTATATATCAACACATAGTCAAACATGTTAAAGAAAACATGTTTTAGCTCATTAACATCTCTAAACAAGAAACCCACACTCACATCTATCATTATCATTCATAATCAGCAGCCTCAAAAAGTATTTTAAAACTTAAAAAGGTCTGAAGGTCAGAAATTGCATTTGTACATAACAAAAATATCAAAGCATTTAATGCGCTCACATGCAGAGATTTCTAAAGGTGTGCTCAGTCATTTTCCTCTCATTAAAGGGCATATTGCAGGGGGAAAAAAATTTAAATTAATATATAACCTTGCATGCAAATACCGTATGAACAGGTAATGCAGGATTTAAAATGTTTCAAAAGACATAAGAGCACAAATTTAGTAGATAAAGTGGCCATTTCGTTGGCCGTTTGTAAAAACATTTCCGGATGTTTTTTCTATTTCAATTCATCAGTGTCATGGTAAATGATTGTGTCCAGCCTGTCAGGACATCGAGTCCCCAGGTTTCCTAAAAAAACAAAGTTAGAAAAACCTGCCTGGTGGCGTTTTGTGCCGGTGAAGAGACATGACTTCACTTCTGCATCTGCTTGGAAACCCGCGGTGGTGTGTGGTGTTCGCTTTAGACCTGAGGATCATCATCCCACTGATATGATGGAGTTTAAAGGTCCCGTTCTTCGTGTTTTTATGAAGCTTTGATTGTGTTTACAGTGTGCAATATAACATGTGTTCATGTTTGCGTGTAAAAAAACAGTATTTTTCACACAATTTGCTTATCTGTATACCGCTGTTTTCACTGTCCTAAAATGAGTTCCTTGTGCTATGAAGTCCCTCCTTCAGAAATACGTAACGAGTTCTGATTGTGCCAGCGGTTCCCGTGTTGTGATTTGACCGCAGCTTAGCGCACGTGCCAGCGGTTCCTGTGTTGTGATTCGACAGCAGCTTAGCGCACGTTGTACTGAAAGGTCACGCCTCTTAACAGGGAGATGTATGCGCTCAATGATCTCTACAGCGTCCCTGGGAAAGCCAAACAAAGGTGATTTGACTCCGGGATGAAAATAACAGCGTCTCGACGACATGGCGACAAACACAGTCAAACGCAACACTTCCTTTTCTCCACGCAAAACTTCCTCGTCTTCTCCACGTGGGACAGCAACAAGACCACGCCCCCTTTTCCGCGTATTCTTGTGGGCGGAGGTTAGTCTGTTCTACTGACGTAATTAAAGAAGGAAGTACCAGGATGTAGTCCAAGCCAGCCGTTCGCTGTAGGCTTTGAAAGGGAACTTCTGTTAAATAAAATATCTCGCTTGGCATTGAACTTTGAGCGTTATAATTTTACAGGAATTATTTATGCTCTAACAGCAACATTACACACTAACTAAAGTTTGAACAGTGGGATCACGAAGAACGGGACCTTTAACATTGTAATACTCATGTAAAGGATGATATTAAATGAATAAACATCCACATGCGATGCTTTTTTGCCGTTGTTTTTACGTGAATCAATTTCAACATTGATGAATATAAAGTATGCACATTAACACAAATGAATACAGTCTCACACTTTTCAAAACAGTTTTGAATTATGTGCTGATAATGTAAATATTTTATTCATGCCATGTTCAAGTTCACTCAAATACATCCTCACACTGTCGGTGAATCGGCACAAAATAAACTTATACCACAGAATGAATGAATAAAGGATTAAAGAATTAAGCACAGCAAGTCGTGTTTTTAAACATTCACTAACTACCGAGGAGAACTGGCACCCCGACTGAGCCTGGTTTCTCCCAAGGTTTATTTTTCTCCATTAGGTCACCTGATGGGGTTTTGGTTTCCTTGCCACTGTTGCCTCTGGCTTGGCGTGCTCAGTTGGGGACACTATATTTTTCAACTAAACATCAAAATAAATCTAATTAATAAACTAAATTAACCATATAAACTAAATTACTGATCTAATTATTGATCAAAAGCCCACACTGTCACCGTATGGAAATTGAAATGAACTGATGACATCAAATGGCTATAAAGCTTAATAAAATTATGCTGCATTATTTTCCTGTTTAACACTGTAAAGCTGCGTTGAAACAATCTACATTGTTAAAAGCGCTATATAAATAAAGTTGACTTGACTTGACTTGACTACCAAATCAGTCGTGATGTGAAACCGCTAACGTTATATCACATAACGTTTAGTGTGGACGGATATTAACAAGTGTGATTTATGCCTGATGATCAAGCTTATTAGTTTCTGTTTAGATTATAATATACAGATGGCTATTACTATAAACAGAATTTTACAGATAGAGGTATACAATGATATGTTAGGCTAAGATGAGGAATAGCAGTGGATTAAGGTAGTGCAATAAATTATGGACAGAGCTATCCGAAAGAAAGTGTAAAAGTGCAGTGGAAAGTGGTTGCATATTACAGTTAGAAGTACGGTGCAAAATGCAAATGTCAACAGTTGGTACTATAAATACAGTCGGCAGTGCAAATGAGCATAATCCAGTTAAGATATGGCAGTGCAGAATGCATATGTAAACAGTTGTTACTGTAATAAACAGTCGATAGTGCAAATAATAAAGTGAAGGCAGATGTGAGGTAGGAGAGTTAGCAGTTTATGAGGGAAGTGGATCAACGGGGGTTTGAGTTCAGCAAAGAGTATTGGTAACTTACTTATTGGTAAGTATCAATACGTTACTCCTAGATGACCAATACCAGCTTTGCTGTTCCCTGATACATGATAATAATCTGTACAGTATTGTGATCTGAGCACAGTGTTCATTTTGTTAGCGTGTATACTAAAGAAAAAACTATACTAACAGTAGTATTCAGGTAAATATTAGCCTAAAAGAAGCTGAATACATTAATCAAATCACACTGCATGGTCTTCACTGTATAAACTGATGGAGTGGGCCAAGACCTTAGGACTTTTGTCGTACTTGAACCACAAATACACACTAAAAATGTGACTGGATTCAGCTTTACGAGCATAAACAAAACAAAAAAAATAGAGTGAGACGCGAAGGCAACATATGCCGCCAATCCCATCCCATCGTATAAATGATCATTGATAAATATGGCAGCTGAAAACAATTCTCATTTGAATTTCATATGTCTCTGTTAAAAGTGTTATGGTCCAGCTCCTGAACGATGCCTTGAAAGTTTTTCCTGTGTGTGTCTTCTTCAGAATGAAGGCAGATGTGATTTCAGAACGGAGGTACGAGTGAAACTCTTCCCGCATTGATCCCGTGTGTAAGGTCTCTCTCCACTGTTTCTTGTTCACGTCCACAGGTCTAAAAGAAACATTAAATCATGTGAGATTTCAAACGAGAAACAAATGTTAAGTGAAAAGTGAAGCTCAAAGTCAAGATCACTGAAGAGTTCAATAGTCATTTTAATTCCATCAAATCTGCTTGACAACTGCTGTGCACGATTATGATCTGTTTTAATGTTATGAAGATGATCTGTGTTATAAATCACTTGTTTGTTATGAAACTCTAGATTGTGCAGACTTGTAATCTGCAAGTAATCACATTTATAGACATTATAAACTTTTTTGGAGTTACACAATGTGTCAAGACCCACTCATTGTTGTAAACATACTTTAGATTTAATATTGTAACAATATTGGAAACTATGTTGATAACTTTAAAATTCTGCAGCAGAGCGATGATATCTCAGTTAATTATCTTGTCTTCTGTATACGACATTTAGCCACATGTCTCAAAAACGTTGCTGTTTTTAAGCCTATTCCCTAAAAACCGAATCTACCTTTCCTGTCAAAATACTAGAAAAGGCAACGTCCTCACAATTATGCTCCTTTTTAGAAAGAAATGGTATCTGTGAGGATTTAGACCGTATCATAGTACTGAGACTGCTTTTATCAGAGTTACAAATTATTTACTCTTATCATCCAATCATAGTTGTATCTCTATTAGTGTTACTGGGGCTGTCATGATAACCGCAATTTTGTGATAACCGCAATATTGTAATATCGCGCTATTGACAAGCCAACCGCAGAGGAAGGAAAGCAACCGCAGAAACCGTTTTTTTGCAGCTGTGGCCTTCTTCTTTTACAATTCGTCATTGTGGATTTAATGTTAAATAAATTAATAATGATACAAGAGTGTTCCGACTGTATCCGGTGTTTAGTTTATTCTGAATAGGCTTACTGAAACAATGGCAGGTCCTCGTCCCAAAACCTAATGTCACATCGCCAGTTAAATTAAACAATAAACTGTCACATACTTGTCTGTTGCTGAATTAAATATATTTAACATTTAAAATAAACATTTTGAAACAAAAATGTATTTCAAAAGGTAAGATACATTGAAGAAAAAACATATTTAGGCTAATTTCAGCTCAATTTAATGTCCATATCTGTCTGTGCACATTTAAAGAATATGAATTATTTTGCAGTATATTGAAACTAATAAATAGCCTAATGTAAAATGTATAGCCTATAATTTATTTTGGTAGGCTAATTAGTAGATCGATATAGGGTCGATCATATTAATGACACAGAGACGACAGCCGCACTCAATGAAGAGCAAGTGGTGGTGCCACCTGCAGAAAAGAAAAAGACTCTTGGAGACCTACTGAAGTCACGGACAACCTCCATGTCAGCGCCCATACCCAAAATTATCTGTATTTTCACATAGGCCCTCACGTTGTTTTCATGTGATACTTTAGAATTATTTGATTTCTTTTATTTTTTAAATGGGAAAAATGCAGAAAAATCTGGATAAATTAGATTTGTAAAAAAAAAAAAGAGCCGGTAATACCGCATATCATGCTATTGTGCCACCCATAATAACCACAAGGGAAATTTCTTAACCGCAACTTTCTTAACCGCAAGTGTTACTCGATCTTAGCACGCCATTCAATACTATTGACCACAACATTCTTTTGAATAGACTCGAAAATTATGTTGGTATTAGTGGAATTGTAATACTCAGCTCTATATTTCTTCACACCCTGACGAAATTTACCAATTCACAAGATTAACGGAATGCATAGCTGATATAAAAAATTACTAGTAATTTCCTGGAACTCAATTCAGAAAAACTGAATTTTTAATTATTGGACAAAAAAGCTCCACAAGTAGTAACCTAGAATACTGTCTGCCACTTGATGGCTGCTCTGTCAAGTCCTCATCGTCAGTGAGGAACCTGGGTGTGCTCTTTGATACCAATCTTTCGTTTGAAAGCCACGTTTCTAGCATCTGTAAAACTGCATTTTACCATCTTAAAAATATATCTAAATTACGGCACATGCTCTCAATGCAAAATGCTGATCAGTTAGTTCATGAGTTCATGAGTTCATGACCTCAAGGCTAGATTATTGTAATGCTCTATTGGGTGGTTGCCCTGCTCGCTTAATAAACTGCAGCAGTTCTAGAAAAAAAAAATTATTTGGGTTTTATGTACTTTAATTCTTGACCTGAAACAATGTAAATCTGGTGAGCATCAGCATGTTGTTCAGTCTCATGATTAATGAATGAGGAATGAAGAATAAACACCAACCCCTTTGTTCTTCAGTCTCATGATGTTTCATTTTGCAGGTTCTGGATCACTGGCGTTCTCTCTGTCCTCTCCTTCCAGATGCTTTCTGATAGTTCTGCCCAAAACAAACAAGTTTAATTTCCAGCAGACATTAAATGAGATCAACCAACAAAATGTCCTGTCGTTCATCGTGACTGAAGAAACTAACTTACACAGAAAAGACTGTTTCTCAACAAATAAAGATGAACTACTCACTGTGATTTCAGACCGTGATTGTTCTTTGTACGAGTGAATAAAGGAGACAACCGAGCGAAACTCTCCCCACATGGATTGTGGTGATGTGGTTTCTCCACTGCATGGATCTTCATGTGTATCTTCAGGTAACTTTTAGTAGAGAAACTCTTTCTGCACTGATCACACGTGTGCGGCTTCTCTCTAGTGTGAATCCTCTCATGTGTTTTCAGATATGACGACTGACTGAATCTCTTGTCATAGTGTGAACACTTGTAAGGTTTTTCTCCAGTGTGAATTCTCTGGTGGAGTTTTAAACTGTTTGCTAAAGTAAAAGTCTTCCCACACTCAAAGCACATGTACTATCTCACACCAGTGTGTATTTTCTGATGTAGTTGTAAACTATACAGCAGCGAAAAACTCTTTCCACACACAGAACACGAATGTGGCTTCTCTTTCATATGAACTGTCAGGTGTGTCTTCAGGTTTGATGCCCTAAGAAATGTTTTGCCGCACTGATCACATGTGAACTGTTTCTCTCCCGTGTGGATCCTTATGTGAACTTTAAGGTGTGCTGATTGTGCAAAACTCTTCCCACACTGATCACATGTGTGTGGTTTCTCTCCAGTGTGGATCCTCATGTGTCGCCAAAGATTTGGTTTTTGTGTGAAGCTCTTCCCGCACTGATCACATGTCAACGGCTTCTCTCCAGTATGAACTATCATGTGAACCTCAAGATTACGTTTGTTTGTGAAACTCTTCCTGCAATGATCACATGAGTACGGCTTCTCTCCAGTGTGAATTCTCATGTGACGCCGAAGACGTTGTTTGTTTGTGAAACTGATCTTCACTGATGATGTTACTCATGGGAGGAGCTTCACTGATGATGTGACTAATGTGGGAGGAGCTTCTCTGGTGCTGTGATTGCCATGGGAAAAGCTAATCTGTCAAAAATCAAAAATATTTCAGTTGAGAGTTGTTTTTTTACTAAATGACACATCTAAGCATGTCTGCCTTACTCATTCAACTCATAACCATAACATTATTCTACTCCATTCAAATATTTTGAAATGTTAGTTTGCACTCTTGAAGTCTTGGGGTTTTGAGGAGAGAGAAAAAATGAATTTCCAAGAAAGATTATTATCTAACAAAGAAGAGTGCTTTTGCAAAAGTAACTCAAGAGTCTAGCCTCTAACATATACATACATAATCAATACCATGAGACAAAGGCTTCAAGTTCACCATATTCAAGCATTTCCATCCCGGCCTGAAACAGGGATGCATAAGCAGGTACATATTTCATTCCAGTCACCCTGCCCTGATCCAGATTTAATAGTATAATTTTTTTGGTAATATTCTCATAGATTACACTCAATTCAGTTCATAATTCAGTTCAATAAAAAACATTATACAATATGCAGAAATACAGAAAATAATTAATAATTTAATTTAAATTCCAAATATAAATAATGGTAAGAATAATTGAAAGCAAAAGATAAACAAATGCACACTGTTGTCTGTTGACAGCAATGAAAAGAGCTTTAATTGCCATTTTACAGGTGATCCGAAGACATCATAACAAATGAGGTGAAAACAGGAACTAGAGATGAGATGAAAATAAAGTATTTTCAGCAGCTCTGATAATATTGATGAGCCTCAGACTATCAACACTCATTCAACAAGACATTAAGGATCATCAGCAGATCATCTCACTTTATTCTGACTGTTTGCTCTTACAAACACATTATTCCAGTCAGGAAATATGACAAAATACTATTAAACTGCTCTATTGAAAGACAATACTGTAATATCTCACAATACGACATGGATTAAACACCAATAATACAAAAACAAACACCAATGACACTCAGATAAATAACTACAGCAGGATAATATGACCATATGACTCCAGTTTGATTTTATGATAAGTACATCACTGTAGTAATGGAATTAGATCCAAACGGATAACGATTTTAAAACAAACCTTTAAAAATAAAGATCAGCACAAATATGTAATGTTTCCTGTATCAAACTTTATTCATATTTATCTATATACATTTACATCTAGATTTTAAATGTCTCACGTGGCTCATTATAGGCTCAATATAATGTATTTAGCAGTAGGCTATCTGTTTTAGTATATTTTAACAATGTAATGTAACTAACATGTCTGATCAGTCAAAGATGTGAAAAGAGGAGAAATAAAACGTGAGCAGCAACACTTGAGATGGATTTCCAAGCATTCCCCTCACAGATCTCAAACTTTGACTTTTGACTTGACACTCAGTAACAGTTCTCAGTCCAAACATCGAAACAATCAAACACACACACACACACACACACACACACACACACACACACACACACACACACACACACACACACACACACACACACACACACACACACACACACACACACACACACACACACACACACACACACACACACACACACACACACACACACTCGCTCAGGTCTGAATTAACTCAACACATGTTCCTCTCAATTGCTTTTAAAGAAATCAATTTCTAAGGACTACAGCAAACGGCCGCTAGGGACTACTACACATTCCTCCAGGGTCTCTGACATCACCAGCCCCAATATTTACATAAACCCCTCCTCCGAGAATATTAAATAAGGAGGGCGAGGCCATTTTGTATCGCCGCAGGGAAGCGTTGTTGTGGTAGCCTATAGTTAGTAGGCTGGAGTGTTGTTGCCAATGCCAACGAAACGCTGTTATTTTCATCCGGATTGCAGGTCCACTTTGTTCAGCCTTCCTAGGGACGGGGCAGCGTTGCAGTGCGTTTAACATACAACATGTATTCTTACAACGGCTTTTCCTGAAAGATGGATTTAAAAACAGAAACTGTTTACGGCCACAACCTGTAAGTATGATTTATTTTTCGTCGATGTGTTTTCCTGTAATAGTTCGTATTGTTAATTGTACGTTGTAGCAAGGAAGTAAACATGACAACGCTGTTTGGCTCTGCAAACCAGTTTGTTAAATGCTCATTCATACTTAACGTTATCCGACAAACACCTGACGTTACAAACTTTTTAAAATCTCAACAGCGAACTTGGCATTAGTGTAAATGATTCTTTGATTAGAGCTTGTATGTATTGTTTATCTACAGGCATGCTAAACATGGTTCTGTGTTTGATTTGGATACTATAGTAAAGCCAATGTTTCGTATTCGTTCTTGCGACAAATATTTGGCTATAGTCGTTCTAAAAATACAAAAGTAACGGTGCCATTCAGTAGTGATCACTATAGATCCGCAGTCTTTACTCTTGAGGACTGAACAGGTTCTGCTCGATCATCTTCACTAAAATTGTCTGGGTCTGATTCGGGCTCAAATTGGTATGGTTTTATTGATGCCATTGTACTACCCAAAGCACAGGCTAGCTGAGGCTACCGGTAAAGGTAAGGGGCGTGAGGTTTCCGACAAACGTGCACTAGGCAGTTAGCGAATCACAACACACTGCACAGCAAATGTCAGAGTGTTAAAATCCCAGAGTTTTGATGACCAGAGTATAATTTAAACACTTTGGAGTAAACTGGGCTTAAAGTACACTTGTCAGGTTCCACCATAAACTCTCTCAAGTGTTAGTGTGTTGGTTCAGTGTTGATGTGGAGCTGTTGTAGTGTAAATAGTGGGATGATGAACTCTTTGAGAGTCAATCTGTTGCTGTCCCGTCCGCACATGAGTTTAGGTTTCGATACGTCATCAGATCGACTACGCTGTGATTGGTTGAATCAAGATGCAGCCTCGTGGACACCAGTTTCCAACTGACATCCGAAGACGTCGTCGACATTTTGATTCCGCGGGACCGTAGGTAAGAAACCACCAAGTGAATCATGCCGAATATTCCTGTTTGTCTTCTTGTTTTAATTCTCATAACTAAAACACTAAAAACGCTAATGTAGAAGTAACGTTAGAAGAGGTGTGACGTTTAGTAATTTAGTTTAACTATAGCTAACTTAGTATATAAATGGTAGCTAAAGTGATTGTGAATGTTAAATCTGGTAAAACTGTTTTTAGTGGTAACGTTAACGTTGATCGTTGACCATTAAATGAAATTTCAAAATGAAAATGCATCAATCATTTGTTAACGTTAGCTGCCGCTCCCAATTTCGCGCCTTGTGCAGGCTAAATTGACTAGCTAGCCTGGAAAGCTAACGTTACAGATTCCCGTCTGAAATGATTGAGTCTGACTTTATTTGCACTACATTTGGTATTGTGCGTGTTCAATAAACCAATTGTATTTTTATGTTGTAGTAATATGTGAGGAAAACTACAGCAATGCTTTTCAAAGTACAGTACCAAGGAAAGAAGAAGTACATCAAACTCAATGGAGCATCATATCCAGCATTTCTCAGGGAGGGTAAGTTCTTTCTTAATCATTCTTCTCTTCGTTCTCTTTATAATTGAAGTTTAGATCAGAGGTCGTGTTAACCGAATATTTTCCGTCATTGACTACGTTAATTTGAGCAGTGATGGAAACATCTGAAGGTCGAATCAGGGTTCCTACAAAGTCTTGAAAGTTTGTAAAATGCTTGATTTTAATTTATTTCTTCAGGCCGGCAGATGTAATTAAAAGTATAAATAAAACCGGCTGGCAATCGTTTTTTTTTTTTTTTTTTTATAAATATCACGAGGCAGCCTCTTTTACGAATCACGTCTCGTGTAAATCCATGTAGCAGCTAGTTGGCGCCTCGTGTATTCGCCTGGCGCGCAAACATCTACCTCGCTTAAGAAGCGTTGCTTGCTGTAATTTTGTCGATAACTGCCTAGAAGATGATAAATAAAAACTGATTGCGTCGACGATCAACAGACTGAAAGGCACACACTGTGAGCGCTATGGGAGAATAAGCCTTCACCAGCCATGCCAAAGGTAATCGGAGACAAATGAATTTGACTGAATACTTCTTTAAAAACATTATTAAATTAATATCGAATCAATATATAACTGTAATGTAGGGAGGGGAGGGGGGATGTTCTTTCACTCTGGTTTCTATTCACAAAAGCGAAAGTTTAAATTTTAACGTCTGCAGCATTGTAGCCAGTCGAAAGTTTAGTTTTTTTTATGATGCTTAGAGGACTAAACTTTCGGAGTGACCACCGCTTTTGTAGAATAGATCTGTGCATTATGTCTTACTGTGTAAATACAGACTAATAGAGCTGCCACTGTCAAGAATAAATAAAACAAATCAGTGTTGGCTGAATATGTTTAGATTCAGTTAAATAGTCATATTGATAACACTTAAACACTCTTTTTCACGTGTCCTTTTTAAAACAATGCTTATTTATTAAAATAATATTTTAAGGTATTTAAGGAAGATATTCATGTATTATATACTCATTATCATTATTATTATTCCAACCATCTACAAAAAACTCAACCTAACCTACAGTTGACAACAAATATACAAACATATAACCACATTTTTAAAAAGTATCCAAAGAGTGATTTAATATAAGTTGTATTTATATTGAAGATTCTAATATTTTAGCTTGTAGTTTTCTAAAGTCAGGTTTATACTATTTATATTCTTTCATTTTGTTGCTGCTTGAAAAATGGATTTAGGGACCTTAAAAATGCTTGAAACGTGCTTAAATTAAACTTCAAAATCTGTACAAACCCTGACTATGAAAAGTGACTCTTCATATATTAACAAATGCATAATCTAGCCTATATGCTCCTATATCCTGTAAGTTCATGATTAAAAATGAAAATGTGAATTAAAACGAAAATTTAATTAAAATTAAAAAAAGAGTAATATATTATGGTGCAATTTTAACGACCATATCCATCAAAATAAAGGACAGTGTGAAAGTCTTACGCAACCACTGGTTTAGATGTACGTTTATATGAAATGTTATTCTTAGCACCATGCTAGTCTACCGTAGCTTTGCCCATTAAGATAGAAACTGTGCTAAAAACATTATTGTTCTCCCACTTTCTAACCCTAACACAACAACTTATGTTTTTTCTGTATTCAAAGCTAAAGAGAAGTTCAGCATACCCCCTGAGACAAACATGTATGTGCTGGATGACAGTGGAACAGAGGTTGATGAAGAGGTCTTCAGCGACATCTTGGAGGAAAAAGCAGACATCCTGTGGACCATTGTTAATGTTCTTTCAGTTTCTGGTAAATGATTGTACAATTACAATGTACATTGCAGGGTAACAATACCAATGTGTTAACATTGTAATTTATTTGCTATCACAAAACCAAAACAGTAGCTTCTCACCAATGTCCGATATGTGCTTTCTCTGTTAAAGGTCTACTTTGCATATTTCCAACCTTATCTCTTATCTGTCAGTGTTCACATAAGGATGTGAAAAACTACATTTGAGATAAAATGGATTACAGTGTTTCCCCTAGGTTTACAGCTTTGGGGGGGGGGGGGGGGGGGGGCTTACGGATACGTGGTGTTGCCATAGACAATAAATTAATTAATTTGGTAAATAAATATAAACAATATATATACTATATTTCAGGGCTCAATGCTAAGGATTTTTTTCAGGGGTTCAAATTTTTACTTGCCCTGTCAGAATTTTCACTGACCCCACCACACAAAAAAAAAGACAAATAAAATAAAATAGGCCTAGTATTGTTTTTGAGCCATATAAGCTTAATAAATAAGGTTATGACTCTAAAAACTAATATCCTAACTCATATATATTTTTTTTATATTGTTAAAGACCGTCAGTAATAAAATAAGAACACATAATCAAATTATGAGCAAAAGCACAAATAAATAAAGCAGAACAAACATATACAAATGAAATAAACAGTTCTTTTCATGTAGGTCAAAACTAGATTGTCAGGTAGCCTACAAAAATAGTAATCAAATGTAAAATATAACTGCATAGTCTGCATAAAATGATATGCCACTGCATATAAATATAGATGAACCCTTATTAAAAGTTATTCAGTCAAGAGCAGTGAGTGAATTTTTTTTTTGTCTTTTGTTATCTCAATATTTATATACATGGATTTCTCGGCGACGTCATCACTGCTTGCGCACGCACCCGAGAGGCAGAAAGAAGAAACCTCTCGTGTTGTAGGTTAGTAGCGGCGTGTCTGTAAGTCAAAATGCCAAGGAGTTGCTGCGTGTTTAATTGTACCAACAGAGCCAGTGCTGGGTGCCTGATGTTTAACATACCTAGGGGGAAGCATGCGTTTGCCAAAAAATTATTACCTAACATGATCATTCATACATGTATCACAGCAACACTGCAAAATTAAAGACAGACAAACAGATCCAACTAAAATCACGTTTTATTGAGTCAGCAGTTATATACAAACAATAAGGAAAGCTTCAATGTTGTTGCAGTAGCGGACCAGCGATCTGTCTTTCTGCCTCCAGGATGCGCACGCACCCTGTAATGTTTGTAAACAGGAAACCCGTGTATAGCCAATGACGATATTTTCCGGCTTTCCATGTTTTCACTGTTATACGGTAGGGGGCGCTGTAGCGCATTTCCTGCACGAGAACAGAATCTCCTGATCAAAACACTGCCGAAGAAGCAACGTGCGATATCATGTGTAAGCAGATGCATTTGTAAAATAACGCGATCATCACCATTAAACAGCATATGAATCAAAACTGCCTAATGTTATTGAATGAACTGTCAACCCAGGACGAGTTTAAGGACTGTTAAGCTTTGGGGTGTTGATGGACTCCATCTACAACATCTGTGTTTTGTTCATCGTTCGGACGTAACGTAGTCTTTTACAAAAACGTGATTCTTTCAGCTTTATGCTCAAAATGTTGCTTTTTCATGAAACTTGCAACATTCAAGTGTTGATTAAAAAAATAATATATGAAGCTGGAATAAAACAGTGGGTCTGTTCTTTCTTTTGATATATTGCATGTTTAGATATTCTGTGGACCATTAAAACTTGTGAAAATGACCATAAATGCTGGCGGTGACTGGCAAATTTCATGTTTACGTTCATTTAAAAGACCTAACCGACTATGTTTACAATGATACTCAACAAGACAGTCATTTTGATATAATTTTGTGTGAATATTCGCGCGCTGTGAGACGCGTGGCCGTGCGTGTGTGTGTGTGTGTGTGTGTGTGGTGTGTTGCTGCCCTTCGCGACGAGCAAACTGAGAGACACACTTTCTCGTCTATGAGCGCTTGAATATTTAAATTGGCAAGGCTTAAAAATGCTCAAATGATCAGTTTCCGTGAAGATGCAGCATTGGCCCGAGTGTCTTTCACGCTGGCACTGAACCATCGGGCAATTCTTATTGTCGACCGTAATGACAAATATTTTTTGTCATTCATTCAGGGGGGGCGGGAGGTCGTTTTGGGAGGGCGGGGCGCCCCCCCAAAACAATGGTAGGGGAAACACTGGATTAGCCGGTAAGACTGTTGACTCGAGTACTTCTCAAAAAACAGTCAGTCTTGCCATCTAGTAGTTAATGTATCATGGCCTAAACTGCTTAAAGTCTGGCCACATTAACTGCCAAAACTCATGTAATTCCTGGAAGCAGTCTCACCATGCCTTTTTTGAACCTCTCCTCACTTAAACCAGTGGAAGCATTGACTGAAATATTTTTTTTTAAATAATGATCTTTTTGCCCTTTTCAGACTCTCCCATCCAGTCCTCGTGCACAGACACCTTGTCACTATCATCACCCTCATCAGACAGTGATGCTTCTCTGATGTCCCCAAAAAGACAGCGCATTGATGACGCCTTTGTGATGTCCCCAAGAAGTCTACATACTGATGACAGTTCTTCACAAGCCAAAGAGGTGATGTTTTTTCAGAACATTTCTCTTTATGTTGTAAACATTACATTTACCTGTTACTGTTACCATAACATTTTCCCCTGTTGTCCAGCTTGTCAAAAGAATTCTGGAACAAAAGTCTGGAGGGGAGAAAATCCTTGCAAAATATGCAATGACAGGAGAGATGAAGGACCGAGCACGCCGTGATCTTGTCAGCATTGTTGTTGCTGAAATGTTTGAAAAGTATGGGTAAGTAAAATACTTTATGGTGCATGATTTTGTAAAGTGTTTATATTGAATGTGTGTATATTCATAGTATTCAATTGCAGATTTGGTAGTTGTAATCAAATAGGTGATTATCATTAAATAACAACCGTGGCCAATGAGCTGTGTGTCAGGATACTGAGAGTGAGGACCCAGATGCAGAATGAGCAGGGGGTGAAATTTATTAACAATATTTGACACAGGACAAGACTGGTGAGACAGGAACAAAGTCCAAACAATAGGGGCAGGACACAATGGGAGAAGTGGCTGGTCAGGGTAGAGACAGCAGGGATGGGATGGCCAATGATGGAGACGAGGCAGCAGCTCGAGGAACCAGGCTTGACAGTAGGTGATGTGACTTGCTGTGAAACCAGACTGGTTGCCAGGCCAGGAGAGTCCAGGGTGGAACAGGATGCAGGACGGGAAACACCACAAGACAACACACAAGACTCAAGACGAGACAACAAGAGAAACAAACATGAGCAAAAAGCAAAAACTAAGAATAGGGATAAATGCCAACAAAGTAACTAGAATCCAAAAAAGAAAACAGAAGAAAGATTTCTCAAAAGAGAGAAAAGGCAAATAAATAAAAACTAAAAATAAATAACTGGAACTAGAAACTAAATCTGTAACGTTGCAGGAAACTAGAGAGAGAAAATAAGAATAGGGAAAAAGTAACCAAAAACTATACTAGACGAGATAAACTACTATCACCAGGACAAGGTTAGCTAGACACGAGGCATACAACAAAAGCACACAACGAACCAGCAAGGACAAGAGGGAAATGAGCTCAATATAAAAGGGAAGAGCACATGAGGATCAGGTGAACACAATTAATCAAACAAGGACTAGAGAGGACTAAACAAGGGGGCGTGGTAAAGGGAAACAAGGAGGTGGGACGAGAGGAGCACATGGCCAACACAAACAAAGACAGAACCATGTGGTCAGACACAAGACAAACAAAGAAACATTGAACAGACACAAGACAGACAAGACTGACAGGGCAGGACCCTGACAGCTGTGGCCTTGCGCAGATCATAGGTTTTCCAGTGTGTTGGTTTTAATACACAACATTTATTCTACAGACGTGCTCCCCCTATGGATAAAAGAGCACAGTATGCATTGGGGATAGTAACACTGTTCCCCTCTCTAAAAGATCCCTACTCCAAAAAAGGCTATGTGAGTACATATTTAAAAGTAAGGTTAATCTTAATAAACAAATGAATAATGTTCTGGTGCATTTTAGAAGTCTAACACTTCTTTTCTAAAGATCTCTATTGATTCATGCTGAAACTATTTTTTTTTATACATTTCCATCTTTGTTGATACTGTCTTTAGGAACACTTTTTTGACATAGACAGCAATGAGGGCTACATTGCCTGGAAGATTAAAAACACACAGCGAGAACTCAGCAATGGCGGTACCAATGGGGGTAGGAGAAGGAGCTCTCAAACTACAGGCAGCAGCGGACCAAACTTGGAGAGAGAAGTGACTAAAGTGCAGCAGTTGGAGGGAGACCAGTGTCGTGAGGCCATATCTCTACTGAAACACAGCACAGACAACGAACAGATCTTCATGAAAATGAGAGAAACCTTCCAGCACAGGCAAAAGTTGATCCATGATCCTGAGCAATGCAGCACAGTGCTTACTGTGTTCCCAAGGTTTCTTGACACAAAAGGCCTGGTAAGTTTTTTTTTTTTTTTGGTAAGCACATTTATTATGTTTTAGCAATGTCAAGAACAGCTGTTCAAAGATGAAAACGGTCACCTACCACTATACCACCATCATCAAATACACATATGCTTGCTTCCTCCCCTTTAGGTGGCGCAAGACTTTGACCTGTTGTTTGGAGCTGAGACTTCGTCAAAACTCCTTGAGAAATGGGATTTCCTGAAGGCCAAAGTAATAGAGCAAGCCAAGGACATCAGCAAGACACCCCTGCTTGACCATCTCATCCAGTCTGCAGAGGAGAACACTGATGAGGATGACGAGGTCCCAGGTAAATAATTTAACTGAATCTGGTGTGTATCTTTCAAATGTCGACTTACTTAATTTATTTACCATGACAAATAGTTGTGTAGACAAATAATATATTTTTTTAGGGCTGCAACAACTAATCGATAATCAAAAATAATCAAGAAAGAATTTCATTATCAATTCATTGTCATTTCACAATGGTGTAAAACGCATTTCTATGCATAAAACGCATCTGAAAAACAGAGCAGAGGTCGCAAAGTTAGCTGCTGCGAGAAAATTGCACAATACAACACATGAGAATGTTTTATATTAAGTTCTTCAAACTGACTTTTAATTGTATTAACGTGGCCTGTCTTGTCAAATGCTGCGACAAATGTGTGTGATGTTTAATGCGTTTCAAGATGTGTTTTCCTCAACATTTTACACAAAGTCCTGTCAGTAATTGAGTCTTCGTAAACTTCACTGAATGAGCGCAAGTCAGTACATCAATCAAACGGCGGTCGGAATGGAAGCGCAATAACCCTTGACTGAAGCCCACGTAGATTAATTTACTACCGTTTTCATAGGCTTAAATTGGCACAATGTTTGAAGGAGAGCATTGTGCAGAATAAAATTTCCTCGATAAATTGGCCTTTTAATCCAACCAATTGATTAATAATTGACAGGTTAATCGATTATCAAAACAATTGTTAGTTGCATAACTAGTATTGTTATTGAAAAGAGTTTTGAGTTTTAATATTGATGTAGTATCAAAGGTTTTGGTCAGGTGTATATCATGCTTAAAGCAGGTGCTTCTGCCTTCTCAGGTTGGGATAGTGACATGGCCTCACTGCTACTGCTGGTCTACCTACTGCCACCACCTCCAAGTGGAAAGAAGGGAGCTGTAAAGATCAGTACCCGGGAAGCTGTGGACCATGTAGTCAAATTTCATAAGGTCAGTGTGTCCTAATCTCCAATGGCAATAGCCATTGTCAAAAGGCAATTGTGTAACCCCCCAGATTATTAATCTGTTTCTTTTCAATGCCACCTCCACAGAATTTTAAGTCTGATAATTTATGTTTTGCCTCCTTTAAGTATAGCAAGTAGACTACTAGTGTCGCGGAGCGGGAGTGTTACGGATACGTGGTGTTGCCATAGACAATAAATTAATTAATTTGGTAAATAAATATAAACAATATATATACTATATTTCAGGGCTCAATGCTAAGGATTTTTTTCAGGGGTTCAAATTTTTACTTGCCCTGTCAGAATTTTCACTGACCCCACCACACAAAAAAAAAAGACAAATAAAATAAAATAGGCCTAGTATTGTTTTTGAGCCATATAAGCTTAATAAATAAGGTTATGACTCTAAAAACTAATATCCTAACTCATATATATTTTTTTTATATTGTTAAAGACCGTCAGTAATAAAATAAGAACACATAATCAAATTATGAGCAAAAGCACAAATAAATAAAGCAGAACAAACATATACAAATGAAATAAACAGTTCTTTTCATGTAGGTCAAAACTAGATTGTCAGGTAGCCTACAAAAATAGTAATCAAATGTAAAATATAACTGCATAGTCTGCATAAAATGATATGCCACTGCATATAAATATAGATGAACCCTTATTAAAAGTTATTCAGTCAAGAGCAGTGAGTGAATTTTTTTTTTGTCTTTTGTTATCTCAATATTTATATAGCCAATGACGATATTTTCCGGCTTTCCATGTTTTCACTGTTATACGGTAGGGGGCGCTGTAGCGCATTTCCTGCACGAGAACAGAATCTCCTGATCAAAACACTGCCGAAGAAGCAACGTGCGATATCATGTGTAAGCAGATGCATTTGTAAAATAACGCGATCATCACCATTAAACAGCATATGAATCAAAACTGCCTAATGTTATTGAATGAACTGTCAACCCAGGACGAGTTTAAGGACTGTTAAGCTTTGGGGTGTTGATGGACTCCATCTACAACATCTGTGTTTTGTTCATCGTTCGGACGTAACGTAGTCTTTTACAAAAACGTGATTCTTTCAGCTTTATGCTCAAAATGTTGCTTTTTCATGAAACTTGCAACATTCAAGTGTTGATTAAAAAAATAATATATGAAGCTGGAATAAAACAGTGGGTCTGTTCTTTCTTTTGATATATTGCATGTTTAGATATTCTGTGGACCATTAAAACTTGTGAAAATGACCATAAATGCTGGCGGTGACTGGCAAATTTCATGTTTACGTTCATTTAAAAGACCTAACCGACTATGTTTACAATGATACTCAACAAGACAGTCATTTTGATATAATTTTGTGTGAATATTCGCGCGCTGTGAGACGCGTGGCCGTGCGTGTGTGTGTGTGTGTGTGTGTGTGTGGTGTGTTGCTGCCCTTCGCGACGAGCAAACTGAGAGACACACTTTCTCGTCTATGAGCGCTTGAATATTTAAATTGGCAAGGCTTAAAAATGCTCAAATGATCAGTTTCCGTGAAGATGCAGCATTGGCCCGAGTGTCTTTCACGCTGGCACTGAACCATCGGGCAATTCTTATTGTCGACCGTAATGACAAATATTTTTTGTCATTCATTCAGGGGGGGCGGGAGGTCGTTTTGGGAGGGCGGGGCGCCCCCCCAAAACAATGGTAGGGGAAACACTGACCAGGCCTTAAATGACATGTACACATTTGTGCAGACCACCATCTACAAAATTTTTTGTAGGTCATTCTCACGAAACTCCCAGAGTCAAGGACCTAAGAGCTAAGCTCCTCAACTAAAGAGTTATGATGTTCAGATTCTTTGTTTGCAAGTCTAGTTTTGTTACTGTTCAAATGTTGATCCGTCATCTCAAAGTTTTCCATGCCTTTTATCCTGGTAAAAAGTTTCAGTTAATGTGTGACCAGGATGGATGCCACCAGAGATTTTGGACTTTTTCAGGCTTTAGAAAACATCTCCATAACAAACATAGCACTAAAAATCTAGATCAATTTGAGAAAGAACCCGTCATAGTTGAGAACGATCCCGTCATAGTTGAGAATGAACCCGGCATAGTTGAGACCGAACCCGTCATAGTTGAGAACGAACCCGTCATAGTTGACGTTTCTGATGATGTTAATTTTATTTCAGAGCAACCAGAGAATTCTCAAAGCTGTAATGAGACCAGGCAACATACCCAAGAAATGTGTGCATCCCTTATTGCAAATCTCCAAAGCTGTGGTGTGGCTACTAATGTCATAACGACTGTTGTTGAAAATATGGAGGAACTTGTAGAGGAATTGCATTCAAATGTTAAAGATGATGTTGTAAAATTACTCTCTAACGATGAGGAGATCAGAACAAAGTTTGACGATTATTTTGACAACCTTGAAAATCCATTTAGCAAATTGAACACTGAGGCAAAAAGGAAAAAACATTTCAGTGAGAAATGGGGTATTGTAGAACCTGTTGAGGTAGCCCTAGGAGTGAGGTATGACACTAGAAGGAATCGAACTACTGGCACATATGATCAAGTTCCCATAACAGACAAATTTGTTTATATTCCTCTATTACAAACTTTGAAGTTCATATTCACCAACCAAGAGATCTGTAATCATTTGGTGCAGCCTTGTGAGAAAACTGGGTTTTACAAAGACTTCTGTGATGGTAACTATTTTAGAAATCACCCCCTCTTCTCTGAAAAACCAAACTCTCTCCAAATACAGATATTCTACGATGATTTTGAAATGGCAAATCCTCTCGGATCCAAGCATGGTATCCATAAGGTTGGAAGTATATACTTTGTTTTACGAAACCTATCTCCAAAGATTAACTCCGCTCTTATGAATATTCATCTTTTAGCCCTTTTTCATACTGAGGATGTGAAGAAGTATGGATTTGATTTAATCTTACAGCCCCTCGTACGTGATCTGAAAATCCTTGAGTGTACAGGAATTGAAGTTCCTTTCTCTGATGAACCAGTTTACGGAACAATTGCACAAGTAACTGGAGACAATTTGGGATTGCACACATTACTCGGGTATGTTGAATCATTCAGTGCAAACAATTTCTGTCGTTTTTGTCTAGTGGACAAACAGACCTCACAAACGGTTTTCAGGGATGATGATCCAAGAATAAAATTGCGTAATAAAGCACTGCATGATCAGCATTGCAATGACCTCATGGTAGATCCTACACTGCCATCCACATTTGGAGTTAAGCGACAATGTTTATTCAATGATCTACAGTACTTTCATGTTTCTGAAAATTATGCTGTAGACATTATGCATGACATATTGGAGTGGGGCAATTTGAGCTGAAGTTGCTGTTTGCTTACCTCTCAGACAACAAAATCATATCCAAGACAGATGTTTGTAACCGAATATACTCATACAATTATGGCTTTGTTGAACGAAAAAATCGTCCAACCAGAATAAACTTGGAGCAGACTGGAAACGGAATTGGTCTCAATGCCATTCAAACTTTTTGCTTAATCCGGAATATGCCCTTGATATTTGGAAATGTTTTACGAGAAGGAAATGCCCACTATAGACTCTTGTTGCTTCTGTTGCAAATTATGAACATTATATTTTCTCCAGTTGTTACTGATGGAATGACAGTATGTCTGAAGCATCTCATTGTTGACCATCACCAACTTTTCAAAGAGCTTTACCCACATCGCAGAATGATCCCTAAACATCACTTCATGATTCATTACCCCAGAGTAATTCGAAAAATAGGTCCAATTCTACATGTTTGGTCAATGAGATTCGAAGCCAAACATAGGTTCCCCTTCAAGGGAACTCGAGCTGCGTCACCGCTTTGGGAACGCCTCTGCGTGATTGCGTCGTGAAGCACGTATGTCATCAGTCCAATAGAGAGACGGAACGTCATAGGCGGGTGACGTCATAGACCCGGAAGCTATAAAGCACACCGGCAAACACACGCCGTTAGCTTCTGTTGCCTTCAACAAGCGCTCTGTGTAAAATCTGTCCAAAGTGTCTTTGTGTTGTGTCTGAGTTCAGACTGTTTTTGTTTCGTTTGCACTCTCACCACATCGATAAGAGAAAAAAAAAAAAAAAAAAAGTATGACGAGCGAACAGCGTTACAGACAGTGTGTTCCTCCCTGCTCTCGCTACATCACGAGCGGGGATACACACTTGATGTGCGTTGTTTGTTTGGGTGAGCAGCACGCGCAGTCGACACTCGAGGGTGCCGGCTGCGAGCATTGTGAGGCGCTGCCTCTTCGCGTGCTGCGATCTTGCCGGGCGCTCTTTGAGGAGGGCGTCCCGGCTAGCGCTACCCACGGCACGGGTCCCGCTGCTGCTGAGGCTCAGCGGCGACTCATGTCGTGAGGTTCGCAAAAGGATCTGACGGAGGGGATGGAGACGGGCCCCGCCCTATCTCTTCCTTCACCCGCCAGATCCAGCGCTGCTTCTCTGGGTTCGGGAGCCCGCTCTGCGGCTTCTTCCTCCGAGGAGGTTGATGTCTGTAGCATCGATGCAGGGGGTGGAGACTCGTCACTTCAGTCCCCTGCAAGTGATGAGCTCATGGAGGTGCTGAGCAGAGGGGTGGCCAGTTTACACATTGACTGGCCACATGAACATCATGAGCGAGCTGCCGTAAAAAGCAGACTCGACAAGCGCTTTCTCCCCGCGCGCTCTGTTCAGCCTCCTCGAAGGAGTCTGCCGTTTTTCCCGGACCTCCACACCGAGGTGTCGAGGTCTTGGAAGCGGCCCATGTCTGCACGCATTTTTACCCCGCAAACGTCTGTTTATAGCAATATCGCGGGGTATAAGAGACACGGTTATGGTCAGCTGCCTCGGGTTGAACAGACGCTTGCGAGCCATCTGTCACCCGAGTCTGCGTCGACCGTAAAGGCTCAGACTTTGCCCACAAAACCTCTTAAAGTGACATCATCTTTTGTGGGCAAAGCATACTCGGCAGCAGGTCAAGCCGCCGCGTGTCTGCACACTATGTCTATTGTGCAGGCATATCAGGCTGATCTGCTAAGGGTCCTGGGGGAAAGCCACGAGATCGGAGTCGATACTATTAATGAACTTCGATCGACTGCCGATCTCGCTCTCCGTGCCACCAAGGAGACGGCCCGATGCGTCGGCCGTTCTATGGCAGCCCTGGTGGCCACGGAGAGGCATTTATGGCTGAATCTTACGGACATCAAGGAAAGGGACAAGAGCTTTTTGCTTGATGCGCCGCTGTCTCCGGAGGGCCTGTTCGGTGACGCTGTCACCACGGTTACCGACAGGTTCCTGGAGGCGAAAAAACAGGCAGCGGCGCTCAAGCAGTTCCTTCCCCGTAAGCCCCAGGTCTTGTCTGCTGCTGGGCGGGAGCAGCAGATGCCGAGTACGAGCTCCTCACACAGGGCGCAGCAGAGAGTGAGTGTCGCCACTCGTACACCCCCGCAGAAAGGGTCGTCGGGTGCGCGGCGCTCACAGGCGCAGCCTTCTAACCCCAGGGCTGATCTGAGGACAGTCATTGTGGCGAGGAAGGCTGCGTCAAAGAAGTCCTGACGCCTCTGGGCCCAGGACAGTGAGGGTAATCCCCTCCGTGGGAGCACGGTGCTTACCGCTGTACACGGTACCCGTGCGTCCGCGGTACCCTCACGGGGTCAGTCCGCCAACCCCGCCCGAGTGCCGGGGCGCGGAGGGGCCCCGCGGGTCATTCGAGGATGGCCCGCACCCTCTTCGGAGGGAAATTATGCCGTCGAGTCAGTCGTTCCCTGCCGGTTCGCCGCTTCAGGGCGCTGCACTCGCGGTGCAGAGTACATCAGAGACCAGCCTCGAGAGACTGGTTCCCTTAGTAGATTTTGTGTCAGAGTGGGAAAATCTGCCTCACATATCTCGTTGGGTCCTGCGATGTGTAAAGTTGGGGTACGCGATTCAGTTCAGATGCCGTCCCCCCAGCTTCAACGGGGTCCTCTCCACTGTGGTGGACCCGGTGCAGGCTCTGGTGATGACTCAAGAAGTACAGACTCTGCTGCAAAAGGGGGCTATAGAGAGGGTCCCCCACCCGGACAGGGAGTCAGGCTTTTACAGCCGGTACTTCATAGTGCCAAAGAAGGATGGTGGGCTGCGCCCCATCTTGGATCTTCGCGTCCTGAACCGAGCCTTGGCAAAGCTCAAGTTCAGGATGCTGACACTCAAACAGATCGTGTCTCAGATCAGGTCCGAGGACTGGTTTGTCACGATAGATCTCAAAGATGCATATTTCCATGTCTCCATCCTTCCGCAGCACAGGAAGTTCCTGAGGTTCGCTTTCAGGGGAGAAGCGTACCAATATCGAGTGCTTCCTTTCGGTTTAGCCCTTTCACCCCGCACGTTCACGAAGTGTGTGGACGCTGCTCTGGTCCCCTTGCGTTTGCAGGGGATCCGCATTCTCAATTACATCGACGACTGGCTGATACTAGCACAGTCAGCACGTCTCGCGGTTCAGCATCGAGATGTTGTTCTCGTGCATATGAGGAGGTTGGGGCTGAGGCTCAACTCCAAGAAGAGTGTTCTCTATCCTGTGCAGAAGATCACTTATCTCGGGGTGAGTTGGGATTCGGTCGCTATGCAGGCTCGTCTGTCGGAGCCTCGCGTGGGGTCGATCCTCTCAGCCGTGAAAGGGGTGAAGCTAGACCAGCCGCTCACTGTAAAGCAGTTTCAGAGACTGTTGGGTCTGATGGCAGCCGCGTCCAACGTTATTCCTTCGGGTCTGCTGTTCATGAGGCCGCTACAGTGGTGGCTCAAGACCAGGGGTTTTTCCCCGAGGGGGAACCCCTTTTGCGTAATCAAGGCAACGCGCCGGTGTCTCCGCACCTTGGTTATGTGGAAGGACCCCAGGTTCCTGACCCAGGGCCCGTCGCTGGGGGCACCGTGTCAGCGTACTTCTCTGACCACGGATGCCTCCCTGACGGGCTGGGGGGCGACCATGAGTGGTCGCTCGGCCCAGGGTCTGTGGCAGGAGCACCAGCGTTCGTGGCATTTAAATTGCCTGGAAATGTTGGCGGTGTTTCAGGCTCTGAAGCACTTCCTGCCGCATCTCAGGAACCATCATGTGCTTGTGCGCACAGACAGCACATCGGTGGTCTCCTACATCAACCATCAGGGGGGTTTGAGGTCCCGTCGCTTATACAAGCTGGCGCGCCTTATCCTCCTCTGGGCTCAGGGAAAATTGCCGTCAGTCAGGACTATGTACATTCCTGGGCGGTTGAACGTGGAAGCAGACATCCTGTCGAGGCAGGGGCCAAGGCCCGGGGAGTGGAGACTCCATACCGATGTGGTGGAGCTCCTTTGGGAGAAGTTTGGCAGGGCCCAAGTGGACCTGTTCGCCACTCACGAGAACTCTCATTGTCATCTGTGGTTCTCCCTGTCGCCTCCAGCTCCTCTCGGACTGGATGCGATGGTACAGGAGTGGCCGAGGCTGCCCCTGTACACTTTCCCCCCGATCGCTCTGCTTCCGGGAGTTCTAGAGAGAGTGCGCCGTGACGGGGCCCGTCTCCTTCTAGTAGCCCCGTTCTGGCCGGGCCGGGTATGGTTCTCGGATCTGGTGTCTCTCCTCGACGGCTCTCCCCTGGAGATTCCGTTCAGGAGGGACCTTCTCTCTCAGGCGGGCGGAGTTTTTGTTCACCCCCGCCCGGAGTTGTGGAAACTGTGGGCTTGGCCTCTGAGGGGGCCCAGCTCATAAGTTCTGGTCTCTCAACTGAGGTTGTTGAGACCATTCTACACTCCAGAGCTCCTTCTACGAGGAAACTTTACTACCTAAAGTGGAGACTCTTCACCTTATGGTGTCGAGATCACCTGCGGGATCCAGTTAACTGCCCTGCGAGCGTGGTGCTGGAGTTCCTGCAGGAGAGATTCTCTGCTGGGTTAGCCCCCTCCACACTAAAGGTGTACGTGGCGGCCATAGCTGCTTACCACACTCCTTTGAGTGGAGTTTCATTAGGGCGACACCCTCTAGTAACTCGTTTCCTCCGTGGAACCTTGAGGCTGAGACCTGTGACACGCACCAGGGTGCCGGCCTGGGACTTATCCATCGTCCTTCGAGGCCTTTCCGAGGCTCCCTTCGAGCCGCTCGAGGAAGTTTCTGAGAAATTTCTCACTTTCAAAACTATTTTTCTTCTTGCTATTTCTTCTCTTAAAAGAATTGGGGACTTGCAAGCCCTCTCTGTCGCACCCTCGTGCTTGGAGTTTGCCCCGGGTATGGCTAAGGCCTTTCTCTCTCCGAGGCCCGGGTATATTCCTAAGGTCCTCACTAATCCTGTGAGACCTATTGTGCTCCAGGCCTTCTGTCCTCCTCCCTTTGTGACGTCAGACCAGGAAAAGTTAAATCTGCTTTGTCCAGTTCGCGCCTTAGACGCCTATGTCCACAGAGCTGCCCTGTGGAGGAAAACTGATCAGTTGTTTGTTTGCTACGGACCTCCATCCCGTGGGGGTCCGGTGTCAAAGCAGAGGATGAGCAAGTGGGTAGTCGAGGCTATCTCACTGGCTTATGTGGCGGCCGGACAGCCCTCTCCTTTGGCTGTTCGGTCCCACTCCACTAGGAGTATGGCTGCTTCTCAAGCTCTCTTGGCAGGGGCCTCCCTGCAGGAAGTGTGTGATGCGGCAGGGTGGTCCTCGCCGCATACTTTTGTCAGGTTCTATGAACTAGATGTTTCTGCTACTCCGGGGTCTCGGGTGCTCGCCTCGTAGCTGTTACAGGCGGGCATCCAGACTCGCATGGGGACGTGGGTATTCTCGTTCCCAAAGCGGTGACGCAGCTCGAGTTCCCTTGAAGGGGAACGTCTCGGTTACGACTGTAACCTTAGTTCCCTGATAGGGAACGAGACACTGCGTCACCCGGCCATACTCCTCGCATGCCCGCAAGCGCCTTGTTTCAGGCCTTCTTCAGAAGCTAACGGCGTGTGTTTGCCGGTGTGCTTTATAGCTTCCGGGTCTATGACGTCACCCGCCTATGACGTTCCGTCTCTCTATTGGACTGATGACATACGTGCTTCACGACGCAATCACGCAGAGGCGTTCCCAAAGCGGTGACGCAGCGTCTCGTTACCTATCAGGGAACTAAGGTTACAGTCGTAACCGAGATGTTTTTCAAGAACACAATCAAAAATTTAAAAGTCATTGGCCCAAAAACATCAGATGGCTATAGCATACCATTGGGAATCAATGCCATTTAAAAGTATTGACTGTGGGCCAGTAAAAACTGTTCAGCTCATTGAATTGCCACATGGTGAGATGATTGCAGAAGAACTGCAGGTTGACTTAGACTGTGAAGTTGATCTGACTTCTTGGATCACTTGTTTTGGAACTGAGTATCGTCCAGGCCTTTTAGTTTGCACGGACAAAGAGGACGATTTGCCTGTATTTAGTCAGATAAAAGACATCATTGCATTTAATCGAGAATATTTTCTTGTAACAGAGGACTTTCAGACACTTTGTTTTGCAGAGCATTTTCATTCCTTTCATGTGACACAGGGAAATGATCATAATGTTTCCATGCTTAAAGTTGATAAATTGCACTTCTTTAAGCCGTTTGATCTGCAAACTACTTATGGTTTTGATAGGGATTATCAATATGTTGTTCCTGTACATGTGTTTGTATGAGTTTGTGGTTTTTGTACATCCATGAACTGTTAAATAAAACAGACATACTGTATAAGCACTGACTTGGAGTATTTTTCATTCACTGATGGTTCTAGGTTTACACTGCAGGTGTCGTAAACTATTGAAACAATGTAAATAAAAAAGTACCAGCTTTAGAGTACATTTGTACTCTTAAAGTGTTAAATAATGAGCTCTGCAAAGGTTCTAGGTTTACACTGCAGGTGTTCAAAAGCACTGAAACGGTGTCAAAAAGTGCTAGTTATAAGAGTTAATTTTAACTCTCCAGGTGTTTAAATTTAACTCTTTTTTTGAGAGTATATATTTTACACTTTTTACAGTGTTCACTGAACACCGAACTCTTGGACCTATATATACACTGAAACCAGTGTTCAGTGAACTCCTATAGAGTACATTGAACACTCTGATTTTTGCTGTGTATGCATACAAACAGCATTTGTAATTTAAAAAATTATGCACAACAATAAGTAAAATAAATTATTGTCTATTTAATTTAATCGGTATTAATATTAATCAATATTAATGTTTATACAGTGGAGTTTGCCAAATCTAAATGCATATAGTGATAAGTGAATAAAAGTAATTATAAAGTTGTAAACTATGTGAGCTGAAATGAATTATTATAACCTATTGTTGTGAGTCATGTTAAGACAATGAGAAGATATATTTTAGGTAGTTTTTATAATTGATTCAATTTACAATTTATTTGTATTGAATTGCATTTTCTTTCTTTTGCTGTTGTTGGCCGTGTCATGCATGTGAGCTGCCTTACAGAAACGGTAGAATATCGAGGGTCATCAATGGAGACACAATCGTGTCACATTGAAAATTGCACTGGGAATATTAAAGTACAACTATGGGACAAGTTATTTGGGAAGGTCCTGTTTGGGAAGACATACAAGCTTTCCAACGTAAGCACGCGGCTGTTGTATTATTACGTTATTACAAAGTTATATTTGACGACGAGTCGCCTTGCTGAAATTGAAGTGGTGGCCCCCTTGCCTGGGTTGAAGGCAAATATTGTCTTACCGATTGATGAGGGAGAAGTCAAGAATACTGAAGGCAGGATCACCTCTGTTGAGGTGGCAGTGTCACAACGCTGTTCAAGATGCCAGGCTTGGCAGGAGGTGTATGATGGGAAGGCTCAGTTCCATCGGTGTCTGCTCTGCAAGAGACTGCAGTATTTGCACACGTATAAACCGACTGTAAACGCATCTGTGATTTTATCTGGTGAATTTGGGGAACAAGAGCTGATGCTGCCAAATTCAGTCATTAAACAGAGAATTATAGAGAATCAATCAAAAAAATGGTAATTATAAAAAAAGTCAAAAAGTGAGTCAGTGTTTTTAATGTAAAATATTTGGTATATTTATGTATTCTTTGAGGAAAGAAACATGCTACATCATTTTTTAAAGAGCAGGAAAATATAGATAATTATGATTATTTTGTGTTAAGTATAAATATTATTTCCCCCTTTATCTAGAAGAGTGGTGTGAATTTTGAGTGCTATAAACATAAGTCTACATTCAATTGATGTATAATATAGTAGGGGTGTAACAATATATCGTTCCACTATATACTGCAATAGAAAAATGCATGTATGTGGATAGTGACAATCTGTATTGTGTTAAGTTCAACTAAAAGGAAATTGTGTGTGCAAGGAAGTTTTAGTGTCACTGCCAAATTAAAGTACTACATATAATGTTGAATATAATATGCAATGGGGGAATATTAGTTGGTCCTGAAAATACATTTTTGTTGAAATCCGATGGCTCAGTGAGGCCTGCATAGCCAGCAATGACATTTCCTCTCTCAAGATCCTAAAAACTAAAATGTTTTTATAACTAAAAACATATTTAAATCAGTTCATGTGAGTACAGTGGTTCAATATTAATATTATAAAGCAACGAGAATAGTTTTGATGCGCCAAAAAAACTAAATAACGACTTATATAGTGATGGTCGATTTCAAAACGGAGCATTATGAATCAGTGAGTCGGAGCGCCAAAGTCCCGTGATTTCAGCAGTTTGACACATCATCGACACACTCATCGACACACACTGGACACACTCATCGACACACACACTCATCGACACACACATCATCGACACACTCTGTTCATAAAATGTTGGTTGACTTTTTCTTTTCTTCATAGAATTACTTCAGGCAGTCCCGCAAACAGTGTGAGGCATTTCCCTTGACCAATGAAGTGGAGCTGCAAGTTCTGCTGTTTCACGACAACCAAACAACTATGGTACGTTAAACGTATACAATGTGTAATATTAAGCCTATGAAAACAAATATGGCGAGTGTGTCTATGTAGGCTTTTACTTATTTGTTATCAGTGTTGGGAAGGATACTTTCAAAATGTATTTTGTTACAGAATACAGAATGCATGCCCAAAAATTTAATTTGTAACGTATTCCATTACGTTACTCAATCTGAATACTTGGATTAATTCCGGTTGTGCCGATGATGGCTGACCGACATCACGATGGAGTGCCGCCCCCGTTGCGAGTTTTGCGCGAGCGACACACACTAATCCTAGTCTACTATTCTATAGTTAACCTAGAAACTTTGCACTGCAGGGATTGTGCTGTGAATTAAAGTGAGAATATAACTAATGCGTATATGCTATTTTAAATATTGTAGTCTATGCCAGAGACGTGATGTGTTTGTGAAAATACCGTATCAGGTAGGCTACACAAATATTGATCTTGACATTGTTAGCCCCTGGTTTTACACTGTGAATTTAACTTCAAATATTTAATTTTGTACAAGAAAACAGTCCTTATTAATGAATTATTAGTATACAAGTCTATTGTAGTGTCTCATGAGATCGTGCTCATTGTCACAACTCTTGCTCCTACACTGAAGCAGCAGTTTAAGATAAACCCAGACTTCAGCAAACGTCAAATAACTCTTGTCTGGTTATTACTTTTAAAGACAATTTGCCTTAGCTATAATGTCAAATCAAATGAAAGAATGAAGGTGAGGTAAGAACAACGTTTACTACAGTGTTATTAAACGTTGTATTTTGTTGGAGAACAGGTTCATGAATGCTTACAACGCATACAATGTTGTATGTAACTTTAGATACGGTCCCTAAATTCGCCAGCGTTATGCCAGTCATATCAGAGGCGCTGTGGTTCTGCTGTGGGTTTTTTAAACTATTTTCGCTGCTGAAATAGAACAAAAACAGTCAACCACTGACTGAATTAATCTCCTGCGTACATTGCATGTTTATCTCTGTTTTGAGTGCAGATTTCAGCGAGTGAGAACGGCGCGCGCTCTGAACAAAACTGGTTAATCTGAACGCCTCTGATTATGAGACATTGCATTCATAAACTCAATAGAAACACGTGTGAGTGGTTATAATGCGCAACGCGATTATAACGGATGGCTTTTGAGAAGACTATAATAAGTTCAACCGCCAAAGTGGCTAGTGTGCATCCGAAATAACGTTACACCCGCAAATGGCGGTTGTTAATGTCAAGCCCTGATTATCCCTTAAATGTCACCCTAGTCTTGTCTGAATTTGTTCGTTCGCTTCACGTTATATTATTTCCCAGACGTAGTTTTGGTATTGAGGTCAAAGTCCACTTGCCTTGCGTTCGTAGTTTTGAAGTGTTTCCCCCTATTACAGCGACTTTCTTCTGGCATGTTCTGCAGACAGGGTGACCATCTTCAATTAAGTTTCCCTCAGGACTTATGTCAAAGCCAAAATATGACCACGCCTCAGATTTGTTCCTTTTAGAGTCTGAACAATCCCCCGAGTGCTGTCACTGCCTTCTGCCATTTCTTCTCAAAAACAGCGGTGCGCTGTGCCTGCGTCAGACTGACGCTAACTAGCCAAGATTTACCGCGAGTTTTCAAAATCTATGTGAAGAAAAATCTTGGAATGTTTTCATCAGAAAACTTAATTTCATTTGACGGAAGAAAAAGAGACATGAACATCTTGGATGAGATGGGGGTGAATAAATTATCAAGAAATTTTCATTTGGAAGTGAACCAATCCTTTTAGTGGACTTTTCCCTGCAACTATTGGTCTTATTAGGACTGTGAACCTTCTTTCCACCACATCATTAGCTGCGTTTCTACCGTTACTTCCAGGGCTTGGCTGGGCCTCGTGTGGGTTACATATTTTATCTGTCAATACTGTACACCTCGTCTCAGTGCCTGATATGCATATTAAGCTGTGCATATGTCATAAAATATAGCCTCCTCCATTATAACTCCTGTTTTTCATTCAAGAGCTCCCTCTGTTCCTCTGGCTGAAATGATAACACTATATTGGGTGTAGTGAGAGCGCTCAAAGCTTCTTATTTGAAAAGTAGATATTTTTCAGTGAAGATTGTTTTCTGCTTCAGCACCTTTTACCTGTGGGGTCCCGCAAGGCTCCATTCTAAGTCCAGTCCTGTTCTCACTGTACATGCTCCCTTTGGGAATGATCTTTAAGAACTATAGTATTTCTTACCATCTGTATGCTCACAACACTCCAAAGAAATTCCAATGCCCTACTTTTTAAGTGTCTAGAGGAAGTAAAGTTGTGGATGGCTGAAAATCTTGTTGCATTGAATGAAAATAAAACAGAAGTCATTATTTTTGGTCGCTCAGCTTGTAGCAAGATGGTAAACGATAGTTTAGGCCCATGGAAGGTCTACCTGCATGATCAAGTAAAGAACTTGGGAGTCCTTTTTGACTCATCCCTCATATTTTATCGACAGGTAAAGATGGTGGTTCAAAATTAAAGACGCTGGTACAAAATGCTGCTGCAAAGTTTTTAATGAATACTAGGAAGTCATATCATGTTACTCCCGTGTTGTCTCTTTTGAGATGTCTACCGGTACAACTTGGGATACAGTATAAGATGGAATATTTATGGAATGATTTCATTATAATTTTGAAATTAATGAGTTAACATTCTCCTACTACAGTCAGTAGGTGTTCTCCTCCTATTCAAATTTGACACTGAAGGGGTGCATACAACATATTTGCCCACCGGCAACTATAGTTGCCACACATTGAAATATGATTTTCAAGAAAAAAAAAAAAAAAAAAAAAATTAAAAAAAAACCCCGGGAAAATAAATGCAGAACATGTTCACATAGGACACCATTAACACAACTATATGGTTTAAACCATTCAGAAAATTTTGGGCACAAATGGGGAATCCAGGCCTCTTATTCACACCAAAGTTCACACCAAATGCTAATAGAGCGTCAAATTCTGTCTAGTTGTCTCAATCGTGTCTACCGTGTCTAGTTGGACGCTGGAACATTTTGTATCCATTCGCACTGCTCTCTTGTATCCATTCGGAAAGGCTGCTCTCACCGTTAATGAACGTCTGGATCTCACAACTCCAAAAATGCAAGATATTTTTTTTTTTAAATAGGCGCTCTCTTTATAAATAAACCACTACATTCTCACCTGAAAAAGTCTTAAAACTAAATTGTGACACGACAACAGTAGTATTTTCATGCAGGGTTTCTCATCATGTAACTTAACCACGTGACAGCAGCAAGCAGGCTCCTGGTCCACTTGTGTGTATCACGCAAGATGGTCGATTCGCGTGTATCGCGCCGCAGGACCTCCAGACCCACATCAACGCGTCTTTATTGACTTAACATTGAAATCACTCGCTCCAGACGCTCTACTTGCGTTTGGTGTGGACGCATCATAAGGTAATTTAATACCGTTACAACAATCAGCACATTATACAGTCTCTCAAACATGAGGAGTTTCCTGTCTGTGAAATTCCACAATGATGACATGAAACCAGTTCTCTCATACATGAATACTCATGTGGTACTCCAGGGCTTTTTTATAACGATACTCGGTTACTTAACGTAACCTCGGTTCTCTCTAGAAGAGGGAACGAGTATTGCGTAAGTTCCTTACGCTACGGGAAAGTATTCTTTCTTCGAGATTTCTGAAAAACCCAAAATTATCCTTAATTTTGTAACATTGTCAACGCAGTGCGGCAGCCTGGCAGACCATAGCAGGCTATTCCAGCGTGCTATTGGCTGCTCTGCTGGCAACTGCAGCAGCCTATCGGTGAGCCCGCGTGACGTGGCGACCAATGAGGGCGCTTCGCGCCCACCTGGCTTCATTTGCCTACAGGTGGGGCGTGGCCACGTGTATATAAGCAGGGCTCACGGGCTGCATATTCGGTTTTCGTAGTTCTGAAGCATAAAAGCCCGTGGGGCGCACGGCAAGGAACGCAATACTCGTTCCCTCTTCTAGAGAGAACCGAGGTTACGTTAAGTAACCGAGTATCGTTCTCTTACGAGAGGTTCTCTCGTATTGCGTAAGTTCCTTACGCTACGGGAACATATTGTCAACGCCGTGCGCGCCTCGCATACAGCATATGTATCCCAGGGAACCGGGGACCATAACACTGCTCGGGCAGGGTGGCCGGTAAGGAAAACGGGCCACCACATATACAGACACTTCATTCGAACTGACGGGTGGTTACGACGGGTGGTTACAACACCCTGTCCCATGAATGAGGGAACGGCACCTGCCGGTCTCCCTCAAATTCACCACACCTTGTCTCATGAATGAGGGAGCGGCAACGCCGGTCGCCTTCAAATTCACAATATCTTGTTATATGAGTGAGGTAACGGCACCGCCGGTCACCTTCAAACTCACAACAGCTCGTCTCGTAAATGAGGGAACGGCACCGCCGGTCTCCTTCAAATTCACAATGAGCCTAGTACCGAACTTACTACCAGTATGTGAGCTATGTCTGCACAGAACCACTGGGCAGAACCAACAGCCCTATTGAACTGATAACACTTTCGCCTGTAAGGCAGGAACTTCCAGATTGTAAAATCTCACGAACGTAGACGGGGAGGCCCAGCCTGCCGCCATACAGATATCGTGGATGGAAATCCCTCTGGCCCAAGCCCACGAAGAGGCCATGCCTCTGGTGGAGTGTGCTCTGACACCTAGCGGGCACTGCAGGTGTTTGGAAGCGTATGCAGCTGCAATCGCGTCCACTATCCACCTGGACAGGGTCTGTTTCGAGGAGGCGAGACCTTTAGTGCGCCCACCAAACGAAACAAATAGCTGCTCAGAACGCCTAAAGGCGGCGGAGCGTGTGACATAAACCCTCAATGCCCTGACAGGGCAGAGGAAATTGCCACCGTCCCCCTCATCGGGTGCTGGCAGAGCCGAGAGGGAGATAATCTGCGCCCTGAAGGGAGTGCCAATCGCTTTGGGGACATAACCATGCCTCGGTCTGAGAATGACCTTAGAGTCATTAGGACCGAACTCCATACACGTCGGGCTCACTGAGAGCGCGTGTAGATCCCCCACGCGTTTCACTGAAGCCAGAGCTATCAGAAACGCGTTTTTTAGCGAAAGGAACCTTGGTTCCACAGTCTCGAGCGGTTCAAAGGGATGAGCCTTCAGGGCCTCTAGGACCAAGGCCAGATCCCATATAGGAACCGACGGGGGCCGCGGGGGATTCATCCGTCTGGCTCCTCTGAGGAAACGGATGATGAGCTCGTTCCTTCCTAGCGTGCTACCTAGCGTCGTCTGAGCGAACGCTGCTATAGCCGCCACATACACTTTGAGCGTGGAAGGGGACCTGCCCCGTTCCAAAAGCTCTTGGAGGAAGGAGAGCACCCGCTGGACCCCACATTGCTGTGGGTCCAATCCCTTGGAAACACACCACTCAGTGAACACCGACCACTTAGAACTATATAACCGCCTCGTCGAGGGGGCTCTAGAGTGTGAAATCGTGTTCATAACCCCTTCGGGCAGGTCAACGGGTATCCGTTGGTCACCCATACATGCAGAGACCATCGCTCTGGATGGGGATGCCAAACTGACCCTCCTGCTTGAGAGAGGTCTGCTCTCAGCGGAACTGGCCAGGGGGGTGAGTGCGACAGCTTCACCAGCTCTGGGTACCAAATCTGGTTCTCCCAGCGCGGTGCTATAAGGAGCACCGGACGGCGCGTTTCCCTGATTTTCGCTATGACCTGGGGCAATAGGGAGATCGGCGGGAAAGCATACAGCGGGAGGCTGGGCCAAGTTTGGGACAGCGCATCCTCGCTTTTGGACAGAAACGTCGGGCAGCGGGCGTTCTCTTTTGTTGCAAAGAGGTCGAGCTCCGCTCTGCCGAACAGGCGCCATACCAGCTGGACTGTCTGGGGGTGCAGGGACCATTCTCCTGGGAGAATGAGGCCCCTGGACAGCTTGTCCGGGCCCACATTGAGGTGGCCCGGCACGTGCGCAGCTCTCAGCGAGCGCAGCGAGCTGTGTGCCCACACGAGCAGGCGTTCTGTCAGATTGCCCAGACCTCTGGACCTGACACCGCCCTGCCGGTTCACGTAGGACACCACTGTGGTGTTGTCCGACCGGACTAACACATGGTGTCCTCGTATAAGCGGGAGAAACTGCCTGAGCGCGTTCTCTACCGCTATCATCTCCAAACAGTTTATGTGTAGGAGTTTTTCCTCGCTCGACCAAAGGCCCGAGGCTGATCTGCCCTCGAAAACGGCGCCCCAACCCGTGGTGGAGGCGTCCGTCGAGATGACCTTGCGGTGTGAGATGGCTCCCATCGTCACTCCCCTCTGGTACCAGTCGGCTACTAACCAGGGCTCTAGGGCTGACACGCAGCCCTGAGTCACTCTGATCCTGAAGCCACCGGACGCCCAGGCTCTGTGAGGCACTCGGGCATTTAACCAGCATTACAGCGGGCGCATGCGCATTAAGCCCAGCTGGAGCACAGCCGCAGCTGAGGCCATACGTCCCAGCATCCTCTGAAAAAGCTTGAGAGGTGCGATTTTGCCCGGCCGGAAGTACGCAGCCATGCGCCGAACTTGGCGCGCGCGATGGGGTGACAGGCGGGCTGACATTGCCACAGTGTCCAGATTCAAACCCAGGAATGAGGTTGATTGCGTGGGCACTAGTGAGCTCTTGGTCCAATTGACCTGCATTGCCCTGTGGGCGAGGAGCTCGGCCTCCGACTGCGCCAGGATGAGCCAATCGTCCAGATCGATTTCTCAGAGGAGCGAGGGCCGCGTCCATGCACTTCGTAAATGTACGGGGTGCTAGTGACAGGCCGAACGGAAGGACGGTGTATTGATAAGCCTGGTCGTCGAAGGCGAATCGTAAGAATGGCCTGTGACGCGGCGTTATCTTGATTTGAAAATATGCATCTTTCAAATCTAGGGAGATTAGCCAGTCTCTCGGGCGAATATGTGCGAGGATCTGCTTGGTCGTGAGCATCTTGAACGATCTTTTCATAAGAGCTTTGTTCAGACGCCTCAGATCCAGAATCGGTCTGAGCGACCCATCCCTTTTTGGCACGAGAAAATACCGGCTGTAAAAGCCTGACTTGCTCATAGAATGGGGAACCGGTTCTATAGCCCCTTTGCACAGCAGCGTGGCTATTTCTGCTCGAAGTAGATGTGCTACTTCCTCGCTCACTCTCGTCTCTGTACGCGCACAGAAGCGCGGAGGGCGGCGAGCGAACTGCAGAGTGTAGCCGTGCTTCACTGTTTTCAGCACCCATTCTGATACACCTGGAATGGCTTCCCACGCTCTCGCGTGCGCCACACGGGATAGAACGGCCTCCGGGCTCGAAACGCCGCGCTTCGCGGGTTTGACGGCCTGTATAGGAGGGGCGGGCGCAGTGCGCGCGCTCTCTGTGCTGTGGGCCAGCCGATCGCTCGCGATGGCTGGCCGCCCTACACACTGCATCTCTGCCGCTTCGAGCGGGGAGTGGCTTGTGTGCGGCCCTACACTCATCGCTCCGGCCACCCTGGGCGGAAAACAAATGGTGTGTGGCGCGGCGCGTGGCGCCTGAGGCATAATGTTCGCGAAAATGTGTGAGCGCGTTTGAGCGGGCACAACTCTTACGCGTGGAACATGACCGGTTAAGAGTGGCTGTGTGACAGCGCGTGTGGTGGTTAGTCGTGGACGCAAACAAGCGGACACGTGACCTAACTCTAGCACTCGAGCGGCCGGTGGCCGCTTTATGTGAGTGGGGGACACAGGGTTTATAGTGCTTGTGTGCAGGGGTGAACACAGAAAAGTGGGCACATTTACTGCATTTGAAACACATACGGCGTGAGCCGTGCAACCAGAAATAATGCAACTTTTGTGATTTCTCTGGTTCGCCGTAAAAACGGCGGTTATTGACAGGCGAGAAGGCATTTTTGCCGGCTCGTTGGCTGCGTGAACTCCATCTGCAGCAGCCACAGTGGTGGGGGCTGACAGGAAAGAGAGTTTTGACGGTGGTCCGGCCGCGGCGGGACTTAACCGTCGTTTCTTGCCTCTGGCTAGGAGGACTTTGGAGGCTCGGGCTTCAGCGCGATCCTAGGCCGGGGGCCCCGAGGTGGAGGCGGCTTACCACGGCTGGAAGAGCGCGATCTGGGGCGGCCGCTCGGTCTTCGCTGAGACGAAGGGGGCCGCGCTGGGCGCTGCGCGGAGCTCGTTGCTGGCTGGTCACGAGGACGGCGAGCAGCGGAGCTATTGCTAGCGCCGGGGCGTCGAGGCAGGAAGAGGTTCATGGCCTGCGTCGTTTTCTGCACTTCGGAGAAACGGTCGACGATCCCCTTGACCGCTGGCCCAAAGAGCCCAGACGGGGAGAGCGGGGCATTTAGGAAGGCCGCGCGCTCTGTTTCTCGCATGTCCGCGAGCGTGAGCCAGAGGTGGCGCTCAGCTACCGTGAGGGAGGCCATAGAGCGTCCGAGGGCCTGTGCTGCGGTCTTGGTGGCGCGAAGGGAGAGATCCGTCGCGCTTCGCAAATCCGTGATTAACTCAGCGTCACAGCATTTCTCGTCCAGGTCGCGGAGGAGATTAGCTTGGAGGATTTGCAGCACGGCCATAGAGTGCAGAGCGGACGCAGCTTGACCGGAGGCAGCGAAAGCGTGGCCGATCAGCGATGACGTCACTCTGCAGGCCTTAGACGGGAGGGCAGCCTTTGAGCGCCAACCAGAAGGCGGGCAAAGGTGCGCTGCGACCGCCTCTTCCACCGGAGGGATAGCGTTGTAGCCTTTCTCGGCCGCGCCGTCAACTTGTGAGAGCGTCGAAGAAGCCTGAGACGAGACCCTCGCGGAGAATGGCGCGTTCCAGGACTTTGCGAGCTCCTCGTGAAGCTCCGGCAGAAAGGGTGCAGTCCTGGAGGTGGGCGCACGGCGGCGACTGTTTAGGAAGCATCCGTCAAGTCGGTTCGGCGCTGCCACCTTGGGCGGGGCCCATTCGAGGCCTAGCTGCTCGACAGCCCGGGTGAGAAGGCGCAAAAGTTCGGCGTCCTCACCCGCTCGAGAGCGTCCGGAGCCCCGGACTGAAGAGGACGTGGAAGACCAGTCCTCGCTGTCGGAAGCCATGATGGAGCAGCTGTCGGCGCGTTCCGCGGCCGCATCCGCCTCATCCCCGGAGGCGGCAACAGAAATGGCGGCCTGGGGTGGGGGCGGGGAAGGCGAGAGTGAAGCGGGCGGGAAAGGTTCCGGCGAGCTTCTCTCGGCGAACTCCGGAATCCGCTGCGAGCGGCGCTTCTTTCTGCGCGGCGTGGCAGGGACTGGAGGGATATCATCATCGAACAGGACGAGTCGAGCCCGCAGGGTCGACATCGTCAGTTCTTCGCACTCTTGGCATCCGCCGGCGAGGAGTGCGGCGGCGGCGTGATCACGGCCCAGGCAGAGAGCGCAGATCACGTGGCGGTCCCCGGAGCTGAGCTGCGCGTGACACGAGCCGCAGGTGGAACGAGACATTTGTATCAACGCTCGGCTCTTTTTGTGAAAAAATGTGACGCAGCGGCGACAACACTTTTGAGCGTAAAGGATATGGGCTGCCGGATAGCAGAGCAGGCACGGATGGCTGAAGGTGGCGCGATGCTGCCGGCTTCCTCAGGCGCTGTCCTCTGCTTGCTTGTCTGCGCGGTCACGGCGGCGGGTTCCAGATCCAGCGATGTGAAGGGCTTCGCTGAAGAAAAGAAAATCGAATATGCAGCCCGTGAGCCCTGCTTATATACACGTGGCCACGCCCCACCTGTAGGCAAATGAAGCCAGGTGGGCGCGAAGCGCCCTCATTGGTCGCCACGTCACGCGGGCTCACCGATAGGCTGCTGCAGTTGCCAGCAGAGCAGCCAATAGCACGCTGGAATAGCCTGCTATGGTCTGCCAGGCTGCCGCACTGCGTTGACAATGTTACAAAATTAAGGATAATTTTGGGTTTTTCAGAAATCTCGAAGAAAGAATACTTTCCCGTAGCGTAAGGAACTTACGCAATACGAGAGAACCTCTCGTAAGAGAACTAAAATTTTTCAGGCTTCTCTCCAGTGTGAACTCTCATGTGCCGGTTAAGGTTTTCTTTTCGGGTGAAACTTTTTCCACACTGTTGGCAGGTGAACGGCTTCTCCCCAGTGTGAATCCTCATGTGGTTTTCAAAATGTTTTAGAGTGAAACTCTTTCCACACTGAGGGCATGTGCAGGGTTGCTCCCCAGAGTGAAGTCTCATGTGTCTGTTAAGGTTTACTTTTTTAGCAAAACTCTTTCCACACTGAGGGCAGGTGTAGGATTTCTCTCCAGAGTGAACTTTCATGTGGACTTGAAAGTTTTCATGTTGATCAAACTCTTTCCACACTGTTGGCTGGTGTAAGGCTTCTCTCCAGTGTGAATTAGCATGTGGCCTTCAAGGTTTCCTTTTCGGTTGAAACTTTTTCCACACTGTTGGCAGGTGAAAGGTTTCTCTCCAGTGTGAATTAGCATGTGCCTGTTAAGGATTCCATTTTCAGCAAAACTCTTTCCACACTGTTGGCAGGTGAAAGGTTTCTCTCCAGTGTGAATTAGCATGTGCCTGTTAAGGATTCCATTTTCAGCAAAACTCTTTCCACACTGTTGGCAGGTGAAAGGTTTCTCTCCAGTGTGAATTAGCATGTGCCTGTTAAGGATTCCATTTTCAGCAAAACTCTTTCCACACTGTTGGCAGGTGTAAGGCTTCTCTCCAGTGTGAATTAGCATGTGGCCTTCAAGGTTTCCTTTTCGGTTGAAACTTTTTCCACACTGTTGGCAGGTGTAAGGCTTCTCTCCAGTGTGAATTAGCATGTGGCCTTCAAGGTTTCCTTTTCGGTTGAAACTTTTTCCACACTGTTGGCAGGTGAAAGGTTTCTCTCCAGTGTGAATTAGCATGTGCCTGTTAAGGATTTCATTTTCAGCAAAACTCTTTCCACACTGTTGGCAGGCGTAAGGCTTCTCTCCAGTGTGAACTCTCATGTGTCTTTTAAGGCTTACTCCTGGAGCTAAACACTTTCCACACTGTTGACAGGTACAAGGCTTCTCTCCAGTGTGAATTAGCATGTGTCTGTCAAGGTTTCTTTTTAGAGTGAATTTGTTTCCACACTGTTGGCAGGTGAACGGCTTCTCTCCAGTGTGAATCATCATGTGGTTTTCAAAATGTTTTAGAGTGAAACTCTTTCCACACTGAGGGCATGTGCAGGGTTGCTCCCCAGAGTGAAGTCTCATGTGTCTGTTAAGGTTTACTTTTTTAGCGAAACTCTTTCCACACTGAGGGCAGGTGTAGGATTTCTCTCCAGAGTGAACTTTCATGTGGACTTGAAACTTTTCATGTTGATCAAAACTCTTTCCACACTGTTGGCAGGTGTAAGGCTTCTCTCCAGTGTGAATTAGCATGTGGCCTTCAAGGTTTCCTTTTCGGTTGAAACTTTTTCCACACTGTTGGCAGGTGAAAGGTTTCTCTCCAGTGTGAATTAGCATGTGGCCTTCAAGGTTTCCTTTTCGGTTGAAACTTTTTCCACACTGTTGGCAGGTGAAAGGTTTCTCTCCAGTGTGAATTAGCATGTGCCTGTTAAGGATTCCATTTTCAGCAAAACTCTTTCCACACTGTTGGCAAGTGTAAGGCTTCTCTCCAGTGTGAACTCTCATGTGTCTTTTAAGGCTTACTCCTGGAGCGAAACACTTCCCACACTGTTGACAGGTACAAGGTTTCTCTCCAGTGTGAATTAGCATGTGTCTGTCAAGGTTTCTTTTTAGAGTGAATATTTTCCACACTGTTGGCAGGTAAAATTACTTATAGTTCCCTTATTTTTAGCCTTTTTTTTGTGACAAAGTCTTTTCAGGCTGTGAGCAACAAAAAGGTTTTTCTCCAGTTATTAAATCATGATTCTTAAATTGATCTTTCTCTTCTATTTCATTCAGTACTTCACTCTCCTCTTTCAGCACCATAAGGTCTAAGGCAAAAAGAGACAAATGCAAATTAACACCAGTTTAATGTTACAAAGCAACAAACAAAACATTTAGACATGTAAAGTATCAAAAACAACATACAACTAGATCCTATTCACATGGGCATCACACCAGGGGGTGGTGGTGGTGTGGGGTTGGGGAGATAGCACACACGTTGCTAGTGTGGAGGGCCCAGAAGTTTATGTAGGGACATTGATATAGAGCACACACGTTTTCTGAAGCCAATCATGAAATTACTGACATAATCTAACACGTTTGTTTTCTTAGAGTCCTCAATGCCGAAGATTCTCTCTTTCAGTGGTCCTCTCACAGTATGGCTAAAGACCAGCTCTGATGGGCTGAACTTGAGAGACTCCTGCACAGTTTCACAGATTGAGAATAAAACGTCCCACTCAGACCATGTCTCGATGCAGTATTTCCTAATCATTGCTTTTAAGGTCTGATGGAACCTTTCAAATGACCCCTGTGACTCTCTGGGTGATAAGCACTGTGTATATGATGTGTAATATTGAGCGATTTAAAGACTTGAGCACACAATTAAGATAGAAAATAAGCCCCCTGATCAATCTGGACAAAAATGGTAAAGAACTTTGTTAAAACTTTAACAACTGCTAGGGGTGTGATTTTTTTTTGGAGTGGAATTGCTTCCGGGTATCTGGTAGCTGTGCACATAATAGTCAATAAAAACTGGTTACCAAATAGTGGCATGGATTAACAATGATGCTGAAACGGAATGGGTTAACATGGAACAGTGCTCTGAACCCTTGTCAACACTAGTCTTTATGACACTGTAACGGATGGGCATGATCAAAATGCTCTAAGCACCATAAAAACCTTCCCCCTTTCCCTTTGGTCAAACTTGATCACTGGCCCGGCCCAAAGAGTCGCAAACGACCTCTCTTCAAATGCCCTTATGACCTCTGCTCTCCTGAACGACCTTAGCAGAGACGATACCTGGAACCCTCAAAGGCAGCACAGGAGACCAGACGGCAGCCATTTGGGGAAAGACTAGAGACAAACTTCCAATACACAAGGACATTGACTCCACTTTTACTCACAATCAATCTCTCCCAACTGTATACACTATTTCTCCTGCATTTTATGCATGTCCTTTTATATTAGCATAGTTATGATTCTTTAGTTATGTTAGTGCAACTTCAAATGCTGATATTCAAAGATGATGTATCATTGCTTTAAATGACACTTCTTTGGTTTTATCTGTTACACCCATTGAGAAATCCCCCAAAATGATCCCACTCAAATGAGGGAAACATATTAACCCAAAGTAATTTAGATGGAGGCCCAGATAGCAAAAAATATCGGCACGGCTTCTTTTTGCCGCCGGCCCTAAGCTGTCGGCTATAGGTGCGTCCCGCTGGCGGTGATGAAACGTTTGCCGCCGAATACGTCACTCCCATTTCTTGCGAGATGCCGCGGCCGACTAGCCGGCGGGCCGCCGGCTTCATTTTCTCTGGCGGTTGCCTCCGCCTAATGGACCGCGGCCGGCTGGCGGCAAGCCGCTGTGAAATGCAAGGATTTCTACTCTCAAATTCGACCAGCCACGTTGGCTATGTTTGGCTTGTTGGGAAATAGAGTGGAACTGACAGCATTTTAACTAGTTCTCACATTTGAAGCGATTATAAAATCATAATAGCCTATATGTGAATTATATCAAATATTAGTTTTTTTTTGCTCCAAAGCCATTAGGGTTTATAACAGATTCTTGACTCTTGATTCCATGATAAGGTTAGGTTTAGGAAATTACATTTAAATTTTCACTTGATTATTTGCATGTCGAGTGTGTTGGTCAATTTGACCCATAATGGATGTAATACTTTTTTTTTTTTTTTAGCATAATAGGAGGGTTAAGAAAGTTTGAAAGTTCATTTTAGGATAACACTTATTTTTGTATTGCCCTTTTTTCTATTTCTTTTTGGACTGACTTTAAAATAGACATGACAAAAAATTAGAACTAACTTCATGACATTTAACTTTGTTTTCAAAACCCATATTTTTCTGAAAAACAAAAATATATTATTAATTATTTAGGAAAAATTCTACATTCATAAGACAAGAATAACTCAAAAGAAGCCCTCTAATATTACCTCTTATAAAGCTGATTTTTACAATATTTGAAACCCTCTCAAACATGAGGTCGCAAAACAAAAAGCTTACAAAAACAGAAACCTGAAAGCTTTTCAATTTCATGTGACTGCCTTAATATTATAAAGTATTTTCTATCTCAGAATTCTTATTTTTATTATTTATTTTATATACAGTGTTACATTTGTTGTTATTCTTTGTTCTACATATTCGGAACTGTACCACAATGCTTTATTATTTTTATTTTTCTCTCATTGTACTTTTTGTATTGTACTTGTCTATACATGTACTAATTTAAATAAAAATAAAATAAAAAAAAAACAGAGAAGTACCTCCACCGGCCGAGAGGGGCAGTATACCTAAAAAAGGCGGAAGACAAACCGGTAAAACATACAGATTTACCAACAGCGGCCGCTCATCACATGGTTTTAGTATTTGAAGAGAGGAGATCAGAAAATATCCTCGACTACGAGCGTTTAAGTAAGTACATGTTTCCTTTTTGTGTCACACAATATTGTGTTCATTTTTGATGTATATACCGGTAGGTTGTTTTAATTAGTTTGTTCAGACACGCACGCTGATATAGTGCACAATACACAGTGTTAGCTAACACGTGCTGTTTCGCCTTTTTTACACACTGAGTTCAAGCATGTTCTACATGTTAAAATGTATCTAGCTACTGTAGGTAAGTTAGCCAAAGCTTTACATCTAGAAAGACTTAAGTTTAACTGTTGGTGTTTTTTAACAAAACAGAATGATGTATATAGGTTATTTAAATTATTTTGTTAGTCCGAACAAGCATGCTGCTAGGTCAGTTTTAGCAAGTGTTAGCTAACATGTGCTGTGTTGCTACTGTTCTTCTAGCATTTAAGGTCATTTATGAGTTATTTCTCTGAACTGCTGTACTTATTATGTTTGAGGACAATGCAGTTTACTTGCATCACTACACTGAATGAATACATTTTACTGTTCCACATTTGGCTGACCAGTTTTTCCCCCCACAGCATAGCTACTGTATATTCTGTATTTAACGTTAACAATGCGGTTTTGTTCACATTTTCTTGCAGATACCTTGACCAGAGCACAATCGGTTATCTTCATCCAAGAGACCTACTATTGGACAATCGTTTCGGCTTTCAAGGTAAATAAATTGTTAGTCACAATGTCTAGTTACTGGGCTATAAGGAGAAGAATATTGAAAGGAGTTGAGATGGACAAACAGGAAATTGCAGATGTTGGAAACTTTAACAGTATGGAAAATTGTGCCTGTAGTTGTTGTTTTATATATATATATATATATATATATATATATATTATATATATAATTAAAATAAAATATTTTTTATGTAGATTTCCAGAATCGAGAACCAAGCCCTGAGGGAAAGCAATGCACGAGCAGGTGAGAACATGCACTCTTTCTTAAATTTTACTTTTTTGACTGTGATGTAGGTCCAAAATTACCAAATGCCTTTCATTTTGTAGCTTCGGATGGCAGCGGCTCACTTCATGAGCAGGTGAAGGAAGTGAAACAATGTTGATGACGTTTGCTCGTACTGGGCAATCAGGTACAACTTGCAAACAACACCTGTGGTTGTTGGTTTAATTCCCACTGGGGCCACCTGTACATGTAGTAGACCTAGTTGTAAATGTCATAGTTTAGTAGTTGAGGGACCAGGACTGACTGCTTTATTCTTTTATTCTGTGAACCCCTGTAGGTGCAGATCAGACCCTAATGCTGCGACGTCTTGGAGAGTTTGCCGATGTTGTGCGTAGCATGGACAACAAAATGGACACTATGCTGCAACATTTCAGTGCCAATGTGTCTTTTGGAGAGTTATCCCTGCCAGGGGGTCTGTTACTCCCCCTAGACAACCCATTTGGCGTTGCTTGACAACAGTTTGAGGCAGGATAAAGAGCTCCAGTAAGTGTGCTGATTTTGTTTATAATGCTGTAGGGTAATCTAAAAAGTAAAATTTAAGATTGTACACTGCATATTCTACAGTCTGAATCACAGCCTGTCACATTTTTATATTTATGTATGAGAAGCTTCAGAGATATGTAATTTGTAACACTTTTTTGTATTTTCAGCTTCGGTTTTTGGCAATCAAATGTGGGAGGGACCTAAAGACAACCGTGTGGCGAATGCTTTAGAGTATCTTCTCTAATCACCTTTCCATTAATACAACCTGGACGGGTTTAGGGGATAAAGCATGTTTTAGAGACATGTTCCTGAAGACCATTGTTCAAAGTAATATATATAAATATATAAATTTGTTATATATTTAAGTAGATGTGTGTGGCCTTATGACATTCACATGGAATGACAGATCTGTATTTTCTACAGGAGCCATCCGGAAGAACCCGGCAACCCAGGATGCCACTGATGAGGCGGTCCAGGTTAGCGCTATGCGTTACCTGAAAGGAGCATCTGATCGTGAAGGTGGAAAAAGACGCCGCACAGCTGAGAGGGACCCACAGCCGACCTCTTACACCTAGGCTGACTACTGACACCTGGAACCCTTTCTTTATCCTGCAGTCAGTAACATCAAGACCCCTAAAGAAGCCAGAAGTTTCAGGCTACACTCACCCAATCCACACTGTTCACTGTGGAAATTACTTTTTTTTTATTCCCTGTGACCCTGCCTTGAAGGCAGCTCCTTGGATAGATATGGGATGGCGAGGTTGTTTGTCCTTTATATAGGCGCACAAGAAATCACTGAAGATAAGCCAATTTGCGCTGCCTCATTCTGGAGGTCGGGGAAAACCGGAGAACCCATAGTCAGGCTTGTTATAATGGTCTGTTCTACTACTGTTCTATTCTTCTCCAGAGCTTTACTCTAAATTATTACCATTTATGCTATTGTTAGAAATGGCTTGTTAAATGTGATGTTATACCTCGATTTATTTGGTATCCTGCACATTCTTTGGTACCAAATATCCTCATTATTTGATATAATATTTAATGGTAATTCTTTTCATCCCAGAGCTGACCTATTTGTTATTAACAAATATTGTAAGTGTTATAATTTGCTTGTAAGGCTGTTTTTTTTTTTTTTTTTTTTTTAAAACCAAAATTTAATTGGAAACATGCAGGTTCTTTAGTAAAAATGTTTTTTGTTATTTATAGGCCTATTTAAGCTTATTTATTGTCTGTTATATTTAATTTATATTATCTTGTATCATTGACAGTTAATGTACTTTGAAATGTGGAATAAAAATGCCAAATGGGAATTTATCTGGTTTGTTCAATTATTATCCATCATAAACTGCATGTTACAAATATATGAATAATAAATAAATATATATATTATTTATTACACAATAAGCGGAGGCAGATCGTTCGAAAAAAGCGTTTGCCTCCGCCGGGCCGCCTTCTGGTATAAAGGCGGCGGAACGGCGGTTTGCCTGCGGGCCGGCGGCGGTACGAAGGCGGTAGGAAGCCGGCTGCCGCTTTTAAAAAGCGGCTGCCGCCGGCGGTGCGCCGTCAAACGTGTTTGCGATTACGCAATTCTGACGCTTCTACAGCCGCCGGATCACCGCCGGTGGTCCGCCGACTCATTGCTATCTGGGGGAGAAGAGATATACACAAAAAGAGATCTAATCGATTGGACATTGGTCAAATTTAATTATTAAAAAAATTTGCTCTATTGAATATTTTCCCTAATCATTTATTTACACAACTTGGTGGCATCAATTTTTTTCTTAGATGCAGTTTTGATATGAACAAAACACTTCTTTGATGATCTAATTTTCACAGGCAAGTCCTTTTGACACAGTGTTTGGTTTTTAAACATAACCTCTCTCTTCTTTTTTATTTGGAATAATAAGTATATTACACACACCAAAGAAAAATATTTTTTAGACATTGGTTTTGAGTCAAATATATTATTAGTTGGTCAGTTGTTGAATTCTGATGGTCAGCTTTTGAGATTCACTAAATTTAAGTGTCATATTTCTGTAAAAGAATATTGTCTTCTCATGAATTATATTTCTGCCAAAACTATATAAATATGAGCGATAGTTAATGGACCTAAATGACCTGATTAGATAAAAATACTCAAAACTCAAATTAATAAAAGAATGCTAATTATACAGACTCTTGAAATATTAGGCAGTTCAGCTGTTTGATGGTTTGTAGAAATCGAGATAGAAAATGAAAGAGCGCTTCGAATCACTGAATCATTTGTTGTGAATCATTTGTTGTGACTCGGAGAGTCTAAAGCTCCGGTTCTCTCGTCACTCGCCAGAGACTGAACTCATGTTTGAACTGATTCACGATAAAGTAGTGATGTTACGTATGACACTGAAGCGTCGATGCGCGTATCGCGCATGCGACACATTTTGAAGTGAAGCTCCGTATCGGGGTGTGTATTGGTTTCCTAGAGTCACGTGACCGATGACAAATGAAGCCTCACTTTCTGTCCAATCACGTGCGCGTTTCACTTTGTGTGTCAGAAGCTTCGAACCCCCAGATCTTACTTAACAAGTCCTTGTTGCCTCAGTCTGGTTGATGGTTTTGTGAGGAGAGTGCTGTACTTTGAAAGTTAAATAATATATTACATTTAGATAAACATTTATTTGTCACTATTTATAATTTTTTGTTTGTTGGAGTTGTGTCTTTGTATTTTGGTAAAATATTTGCCTTACTGTCATTCCTACTGTTACACAAGCACTATCACTGCCAAGTGTCATAAGCACATTTAATTACAGATGATCCTATCACACAATGTCCTTATTTTGTGTGTGTGTGTGTGTGTGTGTGTGTGTGTGTGTGTGTGTGTGTGTGTGTGTGTGTGTGTGTGTGTGTGTGTGTGTGTGTGTGTGGGGGGAGAGAGAGTAGGCCTACGTTACATCTTATTGAATCATATAAGCTCATATTATATTTTATTGACACACTTTAATGGGTAAATTAATTTATTTACTGGACACATTAAACACAAACATATAAAGCTTTTATTTGTACACATAGCATTGAAACGATGGAGTGTGTTGTGGTTGCTTCATCTGACAGAGGTTCTTCCACAGACTTCTGCCTGCTTTATTTTAAATAAGCACCAGATGGCGCTGTTCTTGACACTCTCGAAGCTTTGAATCTTTTCCCGAAACAGTCAGGGTAAAGCCTCACTGCTTCATGAGGCTTCATTTCCACATCACTACGATAAAGAGCGAAATGACCCGCTTCTTCTGTTACTCATGAGTTTATTCTGTTACTTTACTCACACAACGCTGATAAATGTTAGATAAAGCAATGCAGTGTTACATTTAATACTGCATCATTCATGCTGTGTGACTTTAATCTGTTTCTATCGCTTTAAACACAAACCTTTCTTCAACCGAATCACAACAGATGCTGGAGGGCGGCGCGGCTTGATGATGTCACACATGGAGAACAAAATAAAAGTCCTGTTCACACTCTGTTGCATCTAAAATCACCAAAGTACGAGGTACTTAGAAAAAATAACAACATCCAGAGATGAATTGTTGTAATACATTTACTAATACAATGGTGAGTTAATAATACAGTTCACATTGAGTAAAAAACTAACGCAATAACACAATGAATGTATTTTCTTTGTTTTTATATTTAATAGTCATTTGATTTATCATTTATTCATTTTGTCATTTAATCATTTTATTATTGTTATTCATTTGTCATTGTATGTTTTAATATTTTATATTACTTATTTATTTGCTATTGTTGTTTAATCTTATGATTTTGTGGTTTGAAGGGATGTTTGTCTTCATGAGTAGGAGATCAGAGAAAGTCTCCATTTCAAGGTTTTTATCGTCACAGGACGATGTTGTGAAGCAGTGATTTTCCATTCTTTAATCCCTTGGTATAACAACACTTGTTGGGATTGTATTGGTCAGACGAAGTGTAACATTCAGTCAAAGTCAGAGCATTGAGCAGAGCACTGAGCAGTGTAAGCATCAGGGGTCGGCAACATGCGGCCAAAATTGGCCCGCCAGCAATAATATCTGGCCTACGCCCGCAGCCAGATTATTTTGATATCGGCTGGTTCTGGGGCCCGTCTGACGAGCGTACCTGGTAGCGTAAGCATTTTGAACTGCAGAGGCACTTTCAACATTTTTTCCATAAGTTGAATACGGAAGGTTATCGGCCGGAACTTTACTTTATAAAGTTTTAAATATGTATATTTTTCTTAGACAAACGCATCGCTTCGCTTCGGAAGGCCTTTATTAACCCCCAGAACCGTATGGAGCAGTTATATGATGGATAGATGCACTCTTATGGACTTCTGAGCAGATCTACACATTCACTGCCATTATAAAGCTTGGAAGAGCCAGGACATTTTTTTATATAACTCTGATTGTATTCGTCTGAAAGAAGAATGTCATATACACCTAGGAGGACTTGAGGCTGAGTAAATCATGGGGTCATTTTCATGTTTGGGTGAACTATCCCTTTACGAGGTAGTATTTGAATATGGTGGTTAATTCAATTGGTCATTTGTCTTTGTAGAACCTGACACTTCCTGAGCCATGAAGAAAAAGGTTTTCGACAAGATGATGCAGCTGGAGAGACTGACTGAGGAAGAGGCTATGCTTGTAGAAGAAATGAAACAACATTGGAACCATCTTACAAGAACCTACAGGGCCTTGAAGGACCAGACTAGTGTATCAGATGACCTGGTGAGGACTAATTTCTTAATGCTGTTTGTTTACTTCATATAGATATATTAAACTGTTTTATATATGCTAATTCATAGAAAGTGCCATATTGGTGCGCACTTCTAAATCATTTATTTAGGCTACCCTTCAGAACTTTCTGGTCAAGCTTACCATGGCCTGCACAGTTGTGTCCTCCAAAAACTTGTGGAGCTCAAGACAGACCTGGTAGCTGTGAAAGAAACATACTCTCAAATTGGTGGGAGTGGTGGGACTGTTGTTGAAGAGGAAGATGAAGACCCATATGAGCATGTCTCCACAGATGATGAACTACAGCTGTGTCATGTGCATCAGGTGGCATCTGTCCTAATCACTTGAATAGTATGGAGGGACCAGTTTGGACTGGTCTCCTGACTCTGAGTGGCTCATGTTAGCCTGGCCCAGTAATTTACTCCCACTGCCGTCTAAAGAAGCAACTTAACTCAGAGGTGCTCTGGTTTAGTCAGATAAGTTCATGAATCTATTATGCAGGGGCGTAGGAACGACTTTGACTTTGGGGGGGACATTTTGGCCACTATGAATCAATGTCCATCCCACCATAACAGTAATATACAGTATGGTGACATGGTACAACATGTATGTTTTGCTCATGTGACAATGTAACGGGAAAACAACATTCTGCATATTGAAATGTGCAGTAAGTGCTCATTTATTTCACCCCCATTTCCTTTAAAAAAATCTATTTTGCACTAGGTACACAAAATACTTCCTCTCAGCGTCTTTTGGACAAAAATGTCCCCATTGGAACCCATATAATTTTTAATCCCATGGCCATTTAACTATAAAATTATGCAATCTTTGTTAATAGGCTTTTATTCTGTCGGCAGAAAATAGGCTAAAACAAACTTTCCCTCAAATAGAATAGATATAGACAAAACAGCATATTAATAGCCTAATAGAGATTGAACAGGCTACTCCAAACTGCGAATGTTTTTTGTTGTTGTTTTTTTTTACAAATGAAAAATGCATGCATATAACATTTTATATATTAATGTTTATATATTAATGAGAGTAATAATAATTATTATATTCGATAAATACAAATATTTAACAAAATTTGAAATATTACTATTACAATAACATTTTAATTATTTAAAAAAAATAGAGTATTTAAGAATAAATAAACAATATAATAATATTAACATTTATATTTTACAGAAAACTTCTGGGTTACCTGTTAATATGCAGACAGCATATGACTAAATATCATTAGAAAGGTCTAAGGATTTAATGTAAAAAATAAATGAAATTCTGTGCTTTTTATCTGTGATATCAATTTCTTAAAGTCTATGTATTTAATATGCAATATATGAGCCTCTTATGCATCCACTGTGGGGGAAAAACTGTACATTGGAGACAGTGGCGATTTCTTTAAGACTGCAAGGGAAGCTCGGCTTCCCTTATAATGTCACAAAATTAATGGTCAAATATGTACTATTGTATTAACATTTTATTGACTAAAAATGCGTTAGAAAACGTTCATCTCAAAGACGAGTTCGTTCAGAATCAGTTACATAGCAGGTCGGCTGACTCGATTTCCTTCTCATACATTCCCGCAGCGTCACAGTGCATTTCCCTATTGAAGCCCAGCGTCCATTGACTTCAATGGGGCTGCTTTGAATGTTTTTTTTCAGCGCTTCGAAACTAGACGGTCATTGGATAAACGCTGCGATTATGTCCCGCCCACGGACGCTCAGCGCCTCTGGGGGTGAATGGGGAGTGGGCTGGCCCAGACTCCAAGCTTCTGCGTGATGATTGGAGGATCTGTCGAAATACTGCATCTCCTTTTGACTGACAGCGATTCTGTACTATAAGGAATCACTGAAGCTATTCGCGCTCAGTCCCATCGCGGATTTCTCAAGTTCAGTCGAAATAAAAACTGCTGCAACCTATTTCTTTGATATTTGCTTGGCGAAATTGCTTGATTTTCATCATACATTTCACACAATTATACACCACATTCCTTGTTTCAGTTTTACAGAGTTTAATATTTTTTTTTAGATCGTTCATTCATTCATTCCTTCATTCATTCATATAACGTTAGTAGGCTAGGGGAAAGCTGTGTGATTACTTGGTGTTCCTTAAAGACATGGAGTTGGACAGTGCAATGCCTCAGCTTTACAAACTGTTCTCATTAGTGGCAACAATTGGAGCTACATCTGCAGGTGTAGAAAGGAGCTTCTCCTGTTTAAAGCGACTCAAGTCCTACACCCGAAACACAATGGGCCAAGGCCGTTTAAGCAGCCTAGCTCTGCTGGCCATTGAGAGGACACTGGTCAAGTCACTTGAAAAGACTCCTAGTTGGTACGACAGGGTCACAGACCATTTTCTTGAAAAGGAACGTAGGGCAGAATTTACTTTTAAATAAATAGACAATTTTATGATGTAGGCCGAAAATGAGCTTCCCCTCTCTGACAGACCAGTAGCCGCCACTGATTGGAGAAAAACATGGATTGTCATATAGATTTATTTAGAGATAAGTATTATTTTTCTTATTTGTTACCCAAACGTTTCATTCATACTGGAAGCCAGAGGGCGCCCTTGAGCAGAAACTCCACATTTGCCTCAGAGAAGTAATCCTAAAGCTAGCGATGTAGGCTAAACAGAAGATAGAAACGCTTTGACTGATGAAATAGCCAAGACAATAAACACGACTGCATCAAGATATGGTGTATATGAGTTCTTCAAGCCTTCACTATTGTCATAATAATAAGGTATGCAGTGCTGATTGAGTGCAGACTTCATCACTGTAGAGAATAATATAAAACAATGCTTGTCTGCCTCATTCTGTCTAACAAAATACAACGTTATTAAACGTAGACGTATTTTGCGGGCAGGTAATTGCCTTTATCACAAGGATTTGTGGTTTTATCACCGCATACGTGTACCAACACCAATATCCCCCAGAAAGAACTACAACACACCGAACGAACGCTCTGAGGGCGGCGTAGCAAAGACTTTAGAGCTCCGCTTGTAGTCTATGATTAGATACCATTTTGCTACTGTGTAACGATAATAACTTTCTGCGGCCAGCGTTTTTGGAAATGAACAAAGATAAAAAAAAAAAAGGTTTTAGACCGAATGAAATTTAAGACCTCGGATGAAAATCTGTCCGTCTTTAAGACATTTTAAAGCCTTAAATAAAAAAAAAATTTTTTTAGACATTTTAAGACCCCGCGGGAACCCTGTAATTTCAACCGCTTGACTGAGACTAATTTACCTCATACAAAGTCGAGTCGTATTCCATTTCAAAGCTGGTGCGCACCGCTAACGTATTTGTATGTTCCTAGTGTAATGTTAACTTCTCTCTCCAATCAGATGCTCCGAGTCCGACTATAGGTGAAAAGTGAAGAATATGAAGCTGCTGGGCAAATGGTGATTATTCAAATAATGTATAGCATGAAATGGGACCTATCACTCTGGCTTTGACTTGCTGGCAAAACCGAATATCATCTTTGTCGCACTCGCGCTTTCAAAATAAAAGTTCCAAATGTACAGTTTTTGTCCCTGCGGTATAGACAAATTTTTGGGTGGGACACATGCAGCATTTTCAAATATTGAGGGGGACACGTCCCCCCCGGTTCCTACGCCAATGCTATTATGTGATGCCATGCTCTCTTCCTATCGTAAAGAATAAAACCTTAAACCCAAATTTTCTATCACTGCCTAAATGCGTCTTAATTCCTTTAGTAAAAGAAATACCATCATTATATCACAGTCTGGTTATAGTTTTTATTTTTATCTTGTACACATTTTTACAACACAAGTAAGATCACATGCAATACATAAAGTCTAGCTGTACTTGCGACCCTGATACTGCATGCTCAGTGATGTAGATGTAATTGAACCTTTTGTTGATAGGCTTAAGTGAAATGGACTATGATTGCGGTTAATTATTTCATTGACCTTTTGGGGCACAGATAATCCACATTTTGCTTTTTAAAAAAACATGGATGCAAACAACTGTAGGATCATGGCACCACTTTCCACTAGTTTGCCTGTATCCAATTATTTTAATACATACATACTCACCACATTTTGTAAAGCGGTTGCAGGAGAACATGGATCAGTTTTTAACTTCTTGTCAAAACTGATGCATATCATAAACAATAAAAAAAATGTGATGGTCGTCAGGGTAACTTGAGATAGTTTTGTTTCATTTTTAAGCACATTGTCAGCACGAAAAAAAATAATATAGTAATTTACAGTAAATACTATTTGTTGATATGTTATAGTTGTTGTGGTATTATAACAACTATAGTAATATAAACAAATTACTTTACCCAATACTGTAGTTTTCTACAAATAGGGTATACTTACTTTACTAATAACTAAAGTATATTACAGTATTTATTAGTTTATCAGTTCGTAGTTAACACTACAGTATGCTGTAGTATTCATTAACCAAGTGTTGTACACAGTGCTTAATTTGTAAAGTGGGAGGTCCCGGAGCGCAGAGGGGGGGTGGATCCGCCGACTCAAAACGCAGGTTGGAGGTAACGGAACAAAAAAAATTTGTACACTGCCTATAGCAGTGCTTCTCAATCTTTTTTCAATAATGTACCCCCTATCATTTTTTTTTCTCAGCCAAGTTATTAAAAATCTACGGAGCCCCTAAAGGGACCTTTGCAAAAAATAAAAATATACAGACTTTCGGGTGTGCACGAGAAACTCGCATGCGCATGAGAAACTTATCTGTCTTAAAATTTCCGTATTTTTTATACATTATAAAACAATGTATTTTGATTAATATTTATGTTTAAATATTATAATGTTAATTATGAATTTCATCTGATTATGAAAAGTGCAAAGATGCGAGTGGGTCAGAAATTAGTTGTTATTAGCCTATATTTTTTTAAATATTAAGTTTCGTTTTGTATGAAGCCCTTCTTTAAAATTAATTTCATTTTGTATAAATTGTATGTTAATTTTAATCAAGGTTTCGTCAGCCAATTGCTTGGATTTAATAAATAACAAGCAAATAGAGATTATAAGGGTGAGATGAAGTCGCACGGGAGCGATCACATGCATTGCACATGAGCTGGAGTGCGAAACTCAGCAGCTACTGCCTCACAGACATGAGAAATATGTGTATAGAAAGCTTGAAATGTCTTCTAGTTAAGAAAAGAAATAGACTAGTTAAGCAATGCCCAGTGTTAACGCGAGCAGCTCATGATGGCGTCTCTGAATGCTGCGCTTCATCACTGCGTGTGCTGTGAGTTTAACACGCATTTTTAGACTAATCCTGACTTGTGCAACTTTGTACACATTTGTTTCTTAGTTGTAGCATTACTTTGCTTAGTTATTGATGAGTGCTGTGCAGTTTTCAATTTGGAATGTAATTTTCCCCAATAATGCTACTATTGTAGCCTGACGTCGTCACACTCAATTCTAGTCAGAATATGAGTCTGATACTGCTCCATTGGGCTGTGATTATGGGGCGTGTTTCAACCGAACCAGGAAAGACCTCAATTGGATAACCTACAACCAATCAGAGCAACGGAGTGACGCATAACGTTAGTTGTCAAATGTCAACAGAACTCAACTGCACTGTGTTGCCATGTCCGCGAGTTGAAGCGACCACAATTACGTGATATACAGACCCAGGAATGCGATTTTTAGCCCTGCCAAAATAACACATTTTACCCCCCAAAAAAGTTTGAATGCAAACCATTAATTTCGTAATGTAACTAATGTAATTTTGCTCGTAATGTGACTCTTTGTAGCAGAAAACTTTATTTGTTATTTGGCCATATTTATATTATTCCTATTTCTTGTTGAAACATGTCAAAAATTAATAACCGGATAGTAAGAACAGATCCGGTTCCACCATGGTTTGATGTGGGATGGGGGTCTGGTCTTGCGCATAGACTCCCGGGCTGAAAATGGGTCCCACTCCGGCCCTGACAGTGCCCATCATCCGTTATTTCCACCACTTAATCAAGCCACTCTTCTTTAAAACATGAGGTTTTATTTCACGTCTGTGCGTTTCACCTTGCCTCTCATATTGAGCTATTTGGACTCTCAAATTGACTGACTGCCGCTCACATGTGACATCATTCTCTTTCTATGAAACCTGTAAACCGCATTCACCGGATCTAACACTGCAGCAATACTATAGCGTTTGAACAGAGCACTGCAATTATTTCTCATTTAAACTACAATCAAAATGATTTCTCCCCACCTTTCGCGTCTGTGTCTGTCGTCTGCACAGCAATTTTATTATTTCTGCGCAGCCACGCACACACGTGCACAGCTTAGAGGAAACATTAACTACTAAATGTTTTATAACTACATGAATTAGTCATGAATTACAATATGAATATGAATGTTGTTAAAGCATGTATTAACACACTTGTTAACTATTACTGTATGTTTAAATAATATGTATAAATGTACATTTAAATAGTTTATTAATCATTTACTTACACTTTCTAAATGATCTTATCAACCACCTACAACTCCTAAATAACTGGTTTGTAAATAATGTAATACTTAATTTAGAAATGATAAATTGATTACTAATGATACATGACAATACAATTATTGAACAGATTATAGATATGCTTATAAATCAAGAATAAAGTATTTATAAACTGCTTATTAATGTATATTAATGCTTTATAAATGATGAATTAACTATTTACTAATGCTTAACTAATGATTCATAGCGTATAGTTATTATAAAGTGTTACCAAATATGTTTACTTTATTCAAGTTACAACAAGAAATACACCAAAGATGTGGTTCCCAGTATCAAGAAGTTAAGATGGAACTTTATTCCTGCCACAGCATCTACTGGAAGTCACACAGCAAGTCAACAACAACAAAATGTGTATAAACGATAATCAGTGTAAAATCAGTACAGATGTAATATAATCAGTGTAACTGTAGGGTGAAAGTCATTTCAATACAAGTAAAATGATCATCTAAAATGGACTACAAGCACTATATCATTTAGGTAATAAATAAATCAAAAGATGTGTAAATGAATATAGAATGGATATAAGTTTATGCAAGTTTATATGAATACAGAAAATAATAAAAAGAAAATAACAAATGGATTATAGCACAAGCCAACAATAAAGATATGTACTGCACAGATGGCTTTACAAAGTAATATCCCTTACTTTCCAGCAGCAGAGTTAAATGCAAGAACAGTTAATCAAATATAACTTCTGAAAATTGCCCCAAAAGGCAGAACGCTGTTTTACTAAAACTTTTATTTTAAGTATGACTCCAGCTCTTCTCTATGTCAAGCATCCATTTGACGTAACTCTATGGTTAATGTTTTCTTAAATTGCAACACTGTTGGGGATTTTGTCTGGGGACAAATAACAATAATCCATGGTCAATCCTTCATTCCGAAGTTTGATGCTGTGGGTCACCTCGTCTAGTTTCTTGCGGAAAGTCTTTATGGCTTCCTTCATTGGTTGCTCTGTGAAGTGCATATCTGGATACATGCCTAAGAACAGCTGGGGAAAAGTAAACTCTTCAGAGAGGAGAACAACATTTTTCATTCTTTTTACATGGAAAACTGACCCTCACTCAGACAAGCTTATAAAACACCCCCCCCCCCCCCCCCCCCCCCCCGGCAATACCGTCCTGGCAATGTATGTTTTAAGGTCAGCAAACCATTTTATAAGATTTTAAATAAAGAGTTTCTATGCCAATTTTATTTTATTTCACAAAGTTTTTAAGTTGAGGTAGAGAGAATACGAGCGTTATAACTTGAGTTTGGAGCAAAAACATGGTTCATAATTTGTTGTGTTTTGATGCTGTGCTAAGCTAATATGCTAGCTAGCCTGATGCTATCAGGTGCGATTGTTTTTTATCAATAATTGTGAATGGTAAAGCTCAATGAAATGTTTATTTTTTGTAAGAAGGGCATTTGATACAGTTTCAAAGAAGGTGAAGTGAGAAGTTTGATCAAACAAATGAGAGATTAAAATAGAAAGTTGTCAGAAATTATAATGAAGACAAAAGAATAATAATTAGAGCCATAACCCGGCTGGAGAGGTGTGAATGTGTGCAGCACAGATGAGTTATTATTATTACAATTTATACCGGATGATAACAGAGCAGAGCTCACAAACATGTAACCCCATTAAATTAATAACATATATTCTGTTAATCCCCAAACACGCCGACTGGTTAGGGACAAGTGGGATTTAGCAAAGAGTCAGTTAATCAGATTGATTACACTACCTGGCTGAAAATACATGTCCGTAGGCAGAGATGCAGAACACACAGACTGTAGCAAGCAAACTATCTACAGCAATTTAGGGCTGCAACAACTAGCTGATAACGTCGATAATAAAAATAATCGACAACGATTCTCATAATGGATTGACTAGTTGGTCTGCCACCAACTTCCACCAGTCACGCCAAATTACAGCCCTGAATAACACATTTCTATGGACAAAATGCATCTAAAAATAGTGGAGTGGAAACAGAGTGAGCTGATGCAGGAAAGGTACATGATCCAAGTGCCCAAAACATGAGAATTGTTTATTTTAAGCTTTAAGTGAATGCATTAGCGTTTAACACACCCTGTGATGACAAATGTGTGTGTCTGTGTCCTCAGCACAAAATGTTCATTTTACATGTTATATCCACTGATCTATAGAGAACAGCAGTTACTGTATATCCTCATCTGTAAATGTTACTAATTCATGCGAGTATTTCCATTTTGTATGAAAGCGTGTCCTGACAGTCTGCATTAAAGCTTCAAACTTCTCTGAACGAGCGGCGGGCGGACGGGCGTATGCGCGTCAAACAGACAGAACGCAGTCAAGAGGGAGACCATTAATATTCAGTGCAAAAAGCATCAATTTAGCTGAAATATCCCTTACAAAAAAATACTGCAGTTTTTTAGAAGTAATACTGCAGTTGTTACATGTAGAAAATTCAGTTTTCTTAGACAAAAAATGCAATATTGCAGTTTTACTTCAATGTACTGCATTTATATTGCATTTATACTTCATTTATACTGCAAGTCTACAGTTTTACATCAATGTACTGCAGTTATTTTTGTAAAGGATCTGCTGTTGGACACTATATTTAGGTTTAAAGTCAACATGTAATTCAAGTATTTTATGAGAGTAGTAACTGTAAAGGGATAACAGCGTGTAATTGAATATAAATGTAAGACGTTTCTAGAGGATAAAGAAATGACAGTAACAGGTACTGTGTCCAGAGCGAAAGTGTGTATGTTCCTGCAGAACATTCCTCTTATGTGTTAAAACTGAGTTCGTGTCTTTTAATATTTGAATGTATGGATTTAAACTGTCCTTTTGCATAGTATCTTATTTTGCACATAATGTAGGCTATAGCATAGATAGACCCTTATGAAAATGAACCATGGTTCTATTAGATAGTAAAACCATGTTTTTGCCGTATTGATTACCATTTGTATAACCACACAAATACCAGTTAAACTATGGATTGAAGCAAAACTGTGGAACATTTCTGGTTACTATGGAATAACTATAATAATCCTGTTTTATTTTATTTTTATTATTTGTTTGTTTTATTTGTTGTAGTACCATGGTTAAATTTTGTAAAGTATATTCACTATATATGTGTTCATATTACTCAGCTGACACATTTGAAGGACAGCATTTGGTCAGGATGGGGAATAGTGTGTTTTGTCAGTAAAAAAGGGCTACATACATTTCAAAACATAATCTTTGGCCTTTTGTTTTTTTTAAACCGATACCTTGATGCCCTAAACCCCTCAGCTACTAACAGGATCATTCTTTTTTTATTTGATTTGGTCAAGATTTCTGCCATGTCCTCTAAAATTTCAGGTGGACAGTATAACAATGAGATGTCAAACCTCATCGCGCTGGAACCGAGTGAGGCCCCAAACTGTGCCTAGAACCTCACTGGAACAATCCCGGTCCGGCAGACTGTCCATGATATATTCCCGGTCCACTTGGCCCTTCTGTTGGGGAGGCGGCTTGCGCATGGTGGAAGGACTGTTTGGGATCCAGCCATACCACTCAAACTGGAATGCAAAAGTTTACTCACAGATATTAGCGTATAGATATCATCCAGAATTTTCCCAAACACTTTTTAATGCTCTTGCAGGTGAGATGAAAGTGTGTTATCTCACCTGTCCAAAGTTGAGAGCTGAATGTTGTGCTGAAGCTGTGAATATCACAGCAGTCAGGTACTCGGCTAACTCCACTTGAGTTTTCAGAGACTTTGGGAAATCTGTAAACAGTGGCAATATGCATTAACCTTGTGTTAATCTAAAGGAGACTCGATACAAAGATGCATATACTGTAGAACATCCAAGAACACAATCATTCATGCTTGCACAGACAAACATTCACTGACATTCTGCTAAAGTTGAACCTGTACTCACTGTCAGAGTCATTCATGCCAAAGGAAACATCCTTAACAAATTTTTGAATCTCCACATCTTTTTGAACCGTCTCATCGCTGTCATAGTAGATCTTGACCACATCAGAAACAAAACTGCAGGAAGATCCTTGAGATGATGAATAAAAAACTCTGGATGCCACATTTCAAACATTTAAAAACATTTTCATTGTCACGTATGTGGGCTAATTTGTACTTTTACACTACTAGTACAGGATCTCAACGGTTGTTCCCCTACCACTTACCAGTTTATTGCCTCCCAGACCTTCATGCCATCGTCTCTATAATGGTACTTGGGTGCATCTTCCATTCCTCGAGCTTTTATGGCCTCAGGGAAACACAGGGACTTGTAGGTGAAAGTCTCCATGGCCCTTTTCATCACTTCCTCAATCCCAGGTCCACTTACGCTACTGATCTTTAGATACAGATAATTCAGTTAATCTTTGGCCGAAATATTTTCAGAAATGAACTAGGCTGTAAGCACATATTGATCTTACTGAAGTGATGATCATCTAGGAGGTTATGTATGAAGTTTTATTCTGGCAGATATTTAGAAACTACACACTACGGTATATTAGAGAAAACACCAGCTAACTAAATACAATGAAGCCTACAAAACAGAAGACATCCCTAAGCCTAATAAGGTTAGAAATGACCAGATATGAATAGAATGTATTTGGATCCTAAAAAGATGCTGTTTATCTGTGGATATATTACATTAGGTGTAAAGCTACCTTGCTGAAGACTCCGTCTTCATTGATGAGCCTTTCACGGCCCTCTGCGTTGATTGCAATTGTGAAACGAACATGAGGTATCAGTAACTGTAAAAAGATAAGAATCCATTTAAACATGTGCATTAAATCTTAATATGTATTCAAAAAGCATAACCTCAAACACGAAAAGTGGTTTCCATGCCATGCAATGAAGGATTTTGGTTAACATTAAATGGTTGTTGAAAAAAAGGCAAGGATATCAGAACCAGCTGTCCTTTAATAAATTGACATACATGAAATCACAATCTTCAGCACTGTTCAGCTTCGCACTGAATCTAAATATCATGACTGTGAATGGAAAGTACCTTGTATACAGGATGGACTGCAGAAAGCTGTCTGTACATGGCCATTTCAAAAACCTCTGATATCAGATGTGTCTTGAGAAGATGGGTGACCAACTGGTGTATGTTAAAGTCGGAAGATTTTACCCACATCTTGGCAAGCATCCAATCATGCTCATCATCGTTTGGGAGAAAAATTGGACTTGTTTCCCCTGAGTGTTGACTGAGCTGTTTCAGCAAAGCAGACATTTTGGTCAAGCACAGACATTAACATCAATGAGTAGATTCACAGCAAAATCACTTTCCTTTTTACTTAATTGATACCGATTCTTTATGGGACACATACCTGGATGGCAATTGGCACTATTTGGTTCAATCTGTTGTTGTATAGTAGGCAGATGGGTGCAGTCAAATAGTACGGGGTGTCTGGGTGTGTCTTATTGGCTGGCACTCCCTCTAATATTTCATAATCCGCTATGTAGATGTTTCCTGCCTGTAAAGATATTTATTAGTGTACACTTTTATTGGATATTTTATTAGTGTATAGTTTGGAACATTTGGTTTGTAAGTAAAAAAAAAACATTGAGTCATTTACATAAACTAAAAGATGTGAACGATGTCACAATACAGTAAGCAAGTCTTGAATTTGATCATTGACCAACCTTTAATTCCTCTTGAAGTGTGAGACCTCTCTGCAGACAGCCCTCCACCATCTCATGTGTGACGGGAAATTTGTCCGGAAGTTCCTTGCACTTCCTGATCATGACCGGATTGCAGCCATTCAAAAACTGATAGCCAAACATGTAATCCGTATTCCAGTCCTGTATCACGTTCTCTGTCCAGTTTTCAAAGAGAAACACTCAGTCAGTTGTCAAAGGCTTTACAGGTGTGAAAAAAGTGCCCCCACATGGTTGGTTTCCCACATTGCCACATAGTTTTTGTTTAGATGAAGAAAAACTATTACAATAACAACAAAACATTCTTGACAAAGGAAGAAATAATCCAAACCTAGTAGAGTGTTCTTGAGGTTATAATTTCCAAATATCTTTTCAAAATCTGCTATTTCTTTCCAGGACTCAAAGTGACCTTTAAAAGAGTCCAAGGAGGAACTCACAAACCTGAAACAGAATACATACACTATATTTATAGAAATGAACACTATTTGCATGAGAAAAATTCAACAAGGACTGTGGTCATGACACGTTCCGCCCAAACTTACGCTCTCCTGAAATCCCTAGTAAAGTTTGAGTCTTTTTCCTCATCAAACCGAACGTCTAAAGGAAGTTCATCTAGTTTGGCATCTATGCTCTGAGGGAAGCCCCGGTGCCACTGGATCCATCTTCAAATAAAAAATGACAACATTTACTTAGTTACACCAAGGTGAAGTGTTTATTTTTCCTTATAGCCCAGTTTAATGCGTAGAGGCGATTATAAACAAGACATTTGTATGTTGGTTGCCTTGCTTTTTCCTTTTCTTTAACATACAAATTGCAATCAATCAATCCATAAAACATTGGTTTCACAGACCGGGCTTAGCTTAAACCAGGACTAGGCCTTGGGTAAATTTGGATATTTAAGTCACTTTTATAAAAAGGCCTTAGAAAAAAACATTACTGGTGTGCATCTTGAGACAAAACAATAGCACTGAAATATGTTTTAGTTAGTGCAAGTTATTTTCAGTTAAGATGGCTCAAATATGCATTTTAGTCTGGGACTAGCTCAAGCCTTGTCTGTGAAACCGGGCAGTTATGTTTTAACAGTAACCTGTTTTTAGAAGCGCTCCAAAAAGTGTCAGCGTTGCCGGAAAACCATTCTCTTACTTTTCAAGAGTGATTAGTCACATGGCATTTACAGCTCAGGTAACCGGCTAAAAGGAAGAAAAAAAAAAAAAAAAAAAGTTTCCAGAACCGAGTGCCCAAGAAGCTAAGATCCAGGTCAAGTACTGTACTTCCATTGAGATTTATAGAAATCTTCTTCGTCTAAGCCTAACGCACCACTTTCTACCTCAAATGAAGGTCTGAGTTTGAGGAATGGCAACTAATGAGCCATTTATCAGTAGAATATCCAAACATTGGCAAATGCCTAAAATAAGTTTTTTAATTCTTAGAATGTTACACTTCATCAGAGAATGGTATGAAACTTGGTAAAGGTTTTAGCACTATGTAAACACACACACACACACACACACACACACACACACACACACACACACACACACACACACACACACACACACACACACACACACACACACACACACACACACACACACACACACACACATGTTTGTTTTTGTGAAATGTGAGGACATTCCATAGGCGTAATGGTTTTTATACCGTACAAACCGTATTTTCTATCCCCTTACACTGCCCCTGCCCCTAAACCTAGCCCTCACAGGAGACTGTGCAGTTCACTTTCTGTGAAAAAAACCTTGTACTGTGTGATTTATAAGCATTTTGAAAAGTGAGGACATGGGGAACGTCCTCATATTTCACCCTCTTTTTGTAATACCTGCCCACATGCCCACACACACACACACACACACACACACACACACACACACACACACACACACACACACACACACACACACACACACACACACACACACACACACACACACACACACACACACACACACACACACACACACAAATCAATACTGTTAAAGACTGTAACCGTTTCATCAAACCTGAATATTTCCTGTCTAGATTCCAGTTCTTCTTGTCTTTGCTTTTTAAGCGAATCAGTGTCATCCTGAGGCAGTCGAGCTAAATAAACACACAAAGAAATACATATTACACACATATAATAATAATAATAATAATAATAATAATAATGCTTCTAATAACTGAATAATGAAAAAAGTGAGTCTGTCACGTACCACTGCCTTCTCTGATAATCACTTCAGTTTGGTCTAACCAGCGATAACAGGGGAACTCAAAGCACTTTCCAGAGGGGGTTTTCACTCTGATATGCCCACAAAACCACTGAGAATTGTCCATTTCAAGTTTCACCTGGACAATGTCTCCAAGGTCCTTCTCCACACAGATGTCAAAGGAGATCTCCTGTAACAACATCTTTTATTAGACACACGTTATATAGGAAAAGAAACAAACATCACTCGCACAGGCTTTGGTCAAGAGGGATTCATCCTACTTTTGCCACACGGCTGAATTATAACGGTGAACTATTAGCAACTTTCTCTAACTTAATTTTAATTTATTTTCATGTCATTGTAATTTTATCTCAATGTAAATAAATGAGTATCTACAGCAACAGGTATTTTCCACACATTAAACCATTCCCACAGAGGAGTACGAGTTCAGAGCTAAAGAAAAGAAAAAAAAGGTTCTGAACAGTTGCTTATTATTATTTCTGTTCTCTTATATATGAGTGCACAAACAAGACAAAAAGCAAATTTATTATTTCTGAGAAATTATTAAAATAATTACGTCTTTAAAGTTCTTACCTTTCTAAAACCACCTAAATAGGGTTTTTTCACCAAGATTTTGTCACTGCTCTGACTCTTCGACTCCAGTGTCAGGTAAAAATCCTCGATTTCCTCACCATTAGTAGATAACAACAGCTTGTAGGTCAGCGTTTTGCCTGCATGAAAAGACAAATAATATCTACAATCTCTGGATCCTCAGTTTAATTCTTAAACAACTTTATAAGTTCGCTTCCGACTCTCTTATTTGCTTCACATCCTATATGTATATGTATGGTGACCAGTGGTTGCTTTAGTTGGGCTCTTGGTCCTTTACTTTTTAACATTAAAATTCTCTGGCTGCTGTAACATTGTGTTTAAAAGGTTTTATGTGTCATGCAATGTTCTTTCGCAAGACGCATGCAGTTCTGTTTATTAACCACTAGAGCGCAAAAAGTTACGGACTTCAGCTTTAATGTTAATAATAATTATAATAATATAGGGAACCCACACAATTAAAAATGAAAACATTCAAAAATGTTCTGTCCCAGTTTTTTGTACCAGCAATGTCATTGTAAACTAATAATGATTATCTCAAAATGTCATTGCTACTGATGGGCAGAATAAGGCAAAAAATAGACAACTCGCATACCTGCATGATGATCTGCAATTTCTCTGCGTGCGAGCTTAGCTGTTGGCATAGCAGCCTCCAAAAGATGTGCTCGTTTTGTCGCCATCATGTAAGTTTGTAGAAAAGCTGGATCATCAATCTCTTCATGCATTCTGAGGATAAAACCCACAGTGACAACTCTTTTATATCCAGCGGATATAGCCTAGTTTTTTCTGTCCGTCTTGATTGGTGAAACTAGTGTATGGGGCAGTTACAGTTATAGAGGCGCCGCCTTAAAGCTTGAGGCCCTAGGCAATTGCCTTCTCTGCCTTTAGGTTGTGCCGGCCCATACCCCCTTCCCCCCAAGTATGACACCTCCACTAACAATTTTTGGTTCCCAGAATGTTATTTTTTTATATATTCCGATATCACTATCCTGCTGTACACAAGTAATCATCCAGCACACCCGCGACCCAGGAAGCATGGAAGATGGATTTGTATGGACGCTTATAAATCAGTATTATGCAAACCATATCTTGTTTTTATTTGTTTAATTAATAAAAAATAATCTGAGCACATCAACCATTTTATGTAAGATTAAATAAGATTTTGTTCAATAATATGTAATTTTATGTATGTGTATTTTCACGGGGTACCCACATTTTACATTTCTACAGCACCAAATAACAATGACCAACACAATCTATGGTTTTTAAAACATGAAGGTCTGGTTTCACAGACAGGGCTCAGATTAAACCAGGATTAGACCTTAGTTTAATTAAGCAGCTTTATAAAGTGCCTTAGAAACAAACATCACTGGTGTGCATCTTGAGATAAAACAATGACACTGACATATTTCATGTTGCTTTCAGTTAAAACAGCTCAAACATGCATTTTAGTCTGGGGCTAGCTTAAAGGGATAGTTCACCCAAAAATTGTAATTCTGTCATTAACGATTTGCGTTCATGTCGTTCCAAACTAGTAAGACCTTCGTTCATCTTCGGAACACAAATGAAGATATTTTTGATGAAATCGGAGAGCTCTCGGGCCCCTACGTTGACGGCAATTTAATGAACACTTTTAAGGGCCAGAAAGTAAAATAGTCCATGTGACTCCAGTGGTTCAACTTTAATTTTATAAAGCGATGAGAATACTTTTTGTGTGCAAAAACCCAAACCCAAACGCTTTGGAGCTACAGCAGCCGAGACTGTTCACATGAGCACCACGACACATGCGTGTTGTATTTACAACGGAAACTGTGTAGGACACTGGCACAGGCCAGAATGAAATTATTGAATAAAGTCATTATTTTTGTTTGTTTTTGCACCCAAAAAGTATTCTCGTCGCTTCATAAAATTAAGGTTGAACCACTGGAGTCACATTGTCTATTTTAATCATGATTTTACTTCCTTTCTGGACTTTGAAAGTGTTAATTGAATTGCTGTCTATATGGGGTCAGAGAGCTCTCAGACTTCATCAGAAATATCGTTATTTGTGTCTGAAGATGAACGAAGGTCTTACGGGTTTGGAACGACATGAGGGAGAGGAATTAATGACAGAATTTACATTTTTAGGTGAACTAACCCTTAAAGTCTTGTCTGTGAAACTGGGGGTAATTTATTCACAGTGTGAAGGAAATTTTTCATTTAGATGTGTTTTACTATTAGGTGTGTTTTTACTTCATTTAGATGTGGTTTTAACTCTTAGAAGTGTTCATTTTACTTAGAGGTGTTTTTACTTAGATGTGAACCTTAACCTTTTATTCCTAGATGTGTATCACTTGTTAACATTGAACTATTAACATTGAACATGTATTTGTACTAATCATTATTAAAGAAATGTAACCAAGCTTTTAGAATTGCATATGTTAAGTGCAGGAGCTCATTGTTCTGGGTGATAGATGGAAACTAGCTGGCGGGAACATATTGTTCTGAATGATGGAGTACTCTGTTGCAAGGAAGCTGGGTAGTGCAAGAGGTCAAGATGACATATCGTACTTTACAAGTATGTGCGCGGCTGCAATTAGACTAGGAATAGACAGGATACGTGACAATAACGTAGCTTAAGAACAGGAACTTCTGTAGACATGGGTATTGTGTTGTCTAGTTAGAATTTATGCTGAACAGAATTTATGCTGAACAGGGGTTTTTGAATAAAGATGTTTCCTTTTAAGGCAAACAAGATTGGATGCAACCCACTCAGGATGTATGAAGGGTATATAATGTAACCCCGGAGAGCAAACTTCGCCCTTCTCATGACGGACATTCTCTGTATGTGAACTGCCTATTTCTTGCAAGAAATAAAATCATTTTTGATACTTTGACTTTTAAAAGGTTTGAATTTGTGTTCCTTCCTCCTCATTCTTCGAATAGAATTATTTCCACAACAATGCGCGCTCTTGCTCGCTCGCTCGCTCTAGATTGCGGGAGAATTTAACAAATTTGCGGGCATCAGGGAGCCACTATAAATATGCGGGAGACTCCCGGAACTTCCGGGAGACTTGGGATGTCTGTTATTATTAGTGGGGCTTGTGTAGCAAGCCATAAATATTTAATATCTCACCCAGGATCGATTTATTATTATTCTTTATTCTGGACACTTTTTCGGCGCGCTACTCCTCCCACAAATTTTGTCACAGACCCATGAATGAGGCGTCAAATCGACCGGCCTATACGGGAATGGTGTGCTATATCTTTTCTAAGAGGTCGGGGGTACGATGTTCGCCCCAGGGGCGAAAAAGTAGCCGAAAAATCCCATTGACTAAACATTGCGACGAATTTTGACCCCTCGTAGCTCCGAGCAAGGATTTCGTAGAAACTCGTGACTCACCACATTTGAAGAGGCTGACAGGCCCTGTAAGATGACACATCTCAATGGGGTATAAGTTGTACCCCTGGGGTGCAGGAGCTGCCCAAAATTTGACCCCATTCATTGTCTATGGGGAGGATGTCCCGTTAAGCTCGTGTTTCTCTTACTATAGGAAATTGCATAGGGATTTTGTATTGACCACAGCTCTGGCTCACAGTGTCTCAGAGACAAGGGGGTGGCCTCAATTTACTCAGACAGCCAATCACTATCTCAGGATCATCGTAAAGCTATCAAGCCACGCCCTAGCAACCATTTACAGCTCCCTAGCAACTGGTTCCATAGACTTCCATTGAAAAACATCAATGGGATATCTTTTGATAGAAGTGTCATAGAAACACGAGGGTGGGTTTGTTTGACTCGGGGCATCAACAGCCAATCACAAGTCACCTTCAACACTTCTTAGCCACGCCCTAGCAACCATTATCAAGCAGCCTAGCAACCGTTAACCAGGACCTATATCTCTGCCTCAGAACATCATAGAGGCATGGGGGTTGGTTTATATCATTCATACTGACAAGCAGCCTTTGGAGTTTTGTCATTGGATGCTGCCAAGCCACTCCATAGCAACCAAACAGAGTACCCTAGCAACCGTTTACCAACACCTATGGCTCTGCATCAGAACATCATAGAGACATGGGGGTTGGGTCTTTTGGCTCATGCTAACAAACTGGACTTTCAACATGTTACACATGCTAGCAGTGAATAGCTACATGCTAATAATGATTAGCTAACAGCTAAATCAGGCTGAAAACATGCTAACAACTCTATAAAAACTCCATAGTAACCATTTGTGACAATTGACAACTGCCTTACAACAACATAGCAACCACCCACAATACCTTAGCAATGCCTAGCAACCGCCCAGAACACCTTAGCAACCGCCTAGCAACGCCCTAGCAACCACCCAGAATACCTTAGCAACCGCCTAGCAACCGCCCAGAACACCTTAGCAACCGCCTAGCAACACCCAAGCAACCACCCAGAATACCTTAGCAACCTCCTAGCAACACCATAGCAACCACCCAGAATACCATAGCAACCACCTAGCAACACCCTAGCAACCACTCCGAATACCTTAGCAACCGCCTAGCAACGCCCTAGCAACCACCCAGAACACCCTAGCAACCGCCTAGCAACCACCCAAAATACCTTAGCAACCGCCTAGCAACGCCCTAGCAACCACCCAGAATACCTTAGCAACCGCCTAGCAACCGCCCAGAACACCTTAGCAACCGCCTAGCAACGCCCTAGCAACCACCCAGAATACCTTAGCAACCGCCTAGCAACACCATAGCAACCACCTAGAATACCATAGCAACCACCTAGCAACACCCTAGCAACCACTCAGAGTACCTTAGCAACGCCCTAGCAACCACCCAGAACACCCTAGCAACCGCCCAAAATACCTTAGCAACCGCCTAGCAACGCCCTAGCAACCTCCCAGAATACCTTGGCAACCGCCTAGCAACCGCCCAGAACACCTTAGCAACCGCCTAGCAACCACCCAGAATACCTTAGCAACCGCCTAGCAACACCATAGCAACCACCCAGAATACCTTAGCAACCACCTAGCAACACCCTAGCAACCACTCCGAATACCTTAGCAACCGCCTAGCAACGCCCTAGCAACCACCCAGAACACCCTAGCAACCGCCTAGCAACCACCCAGAATACCTTAGCAACCACCTAGCAACACCCTAGCAACCACTCCGAATACCTTAACAACTGCCTAGCAACACCCTAACAACCACCCAGAACACCTTCGCAACCGCCTAGCAACGCCCTAGCAACCAACAAGAATACCTTAGCAACCACCTAGCAATCACCCAGAACACAATAGCAACCACCTAGCAACGCCCTAGCAACCACCCAGAACACCTTAGCAACCGCCTAGCAACACCCTAGCAACCACCCAGAAAACCCAGAAAACCTTAGCAACCGTTTAACAAGACCTATATCTCTGCCTCAGAACATCATAGAGACATGGGGGTTGGTTTATATCATTCATACTGACAAGCAGTATCATCATTGGATGCTACAAAGCCAATCCATAGCAACCAAACAGAGTACCCTAGCAGCCGTTTACCAAGACGTATATCTCTGCATCAGAACATCATAGAGGTACGGGGGTTGGTTTATATCATTCATACTGACAAGCAGTATCATCTTTGGATGCTGCCAAGCCACTCCATAGCAACCAAACAGAGTAACCTAGCAACCGTTTACCAAGACCTATATCTCTGCCTCAGAACATCCTACAGACATGTTGCTTGGCTTTTTTGCATCACAGTAGCATCCGAGTGTATTTTTTTGCCACGGCAAGCACCACTCACATTTTCTTCAGGAAATGTACATTCTAGTTTTTATTATAAGTATATTTATTTGTGTTATAAGTATACTTTATTTGTGTTATAAGTATACTTTATTTTTATTATAAGTATATTTATTTGTGTTATAAGTACATTACAAATTAATTACCAGTGTCTTCAGAACACACAAGCAATATACTATGAAAATATTTTTTCAGGTTTATTTATTTACTTTACCTTCCCTAAATACAAAAAATATACACTTTGTAGTCAATAACAATATAATGTATTATTACTTAGCTATACATTGTACAATATACTTTGATACAGTAGTTTAAAGGGGTCATGAACTGGCTTTTTTATTTTTTTATACTGTTATCTGAGGTCAACTCAGATTTACATTCAAAAACATCATAATGAATAAGTAATAGGCTATTTTCTGCCTTGGTTTTGAGGCTCTCTGAGAAACACTAGGATTTGATGGCCGTGCCGAACTAAAGACTTGGAAGTAAACGCCCATGGCTAGGATTGGATAATATTTGCATATTTAATGAGCTTCAGCTACCGTCTGTCCCAGGAATCGTCTGGGGGAAATGCTCAGAGAACTCGCAAAATATCAAACACTAAATCTCTCTCACACACACACACACGCGCGCGCGGGGAGACACACACACACACATACTCGCGCGGGGAGACACACACACACCATAGACCATAAAAAAATATGGACGACGCAACTTCATTGACTTCCGCTGACCAGAGTTGAAGCTTTCGTAAGCCGCTCACGGCGCTGACATCTTAGGACCGAGTCTGCGCAGTGGTGATCTCGGGACCGGAGTTGCGCAGTAGAGAGCAGGAAGTAGAGGCGCGGTTATCAAAACCCGCCCACACTCTCACAGATGCAGAACAATTCATATTGTTGGTGTGAAATAAACAGTTATGGAAATGTAGAAATGAAAGCTGAAGCTCCAATCTCCTCCCAAAAATCCCGTAAAAAGTCCGCTAGTGCCTCAGTGACAACTTCACTCAGAGAAGCCGTCAGTCTCAGCTGTCAATCATGACGTCACCCCCCCCGTTTTTATAGCTTCACATAACTCACTAAAACTAAACTTATTTAAAAAACGAACACTTGAAATGAAATTTCGGACACACTCTCACTCGCGCGGACACACACATAACGTTACAACAAGTCTCTCTACACATAATCAATACACAATCGTACACATATCAAACGATCTGTAACAATGCAATACTATCACGTATAAAAAACATGTTTTACTCACATAAGTGTGCTGCACCATTCCTGTCGGGTCCACTATAGAAGGCACACCATTGTGCTTCAATCTCAATATGTCTGCAAATCCCCACGTGAGTTGGAACTTCGTGAAAAATAAAGTTCAACCACATATTCCTAATATTAGGATCCGAGGGAAGCTTATATGCAGCGACTGTGTTCTTTCACAACCAGGAATAGCGCAATATCGTGAAATCCTCGGCATGTTTATTGCTACTGGCTAGCAATCCGACCATCTCCATGAGTTGGTGGGCGGAGCTAATGAATTACACATGCTTATTATTCTGTAGAGGCGGTGTTTTGTCGCGCGATGACGTAAAGGTGATGCACAAGATCGTTTTCAGGGTCTGGTGTCTATAAAAGCTTTTCTTTGACTAACAAGAAAGTTTTCAGCTCTGAAACTTACAGGATATTCTTATATTTGCCATGACCTCTTATATATCAAAAGCTCAAGGGAAAGTTGATTTCTCAATTCATCACCCCTTTAAATGTGGTACCAAGTCTGTGAAGAGACAGTCCATTAACAAGCCCAAAAACTTCACATGGTTTCACCAAAACTAAACAAAATGATCTTACTATGTTTTTCATTAAAAGAACACTGGAAGATTAAAAAAACAACATATATATTATTGGACCAACTCCACTGACCCTCTATACACAAATATAAATGACACATTATATTCACTTTTCTGATGAGCTGCTCAATTCTACACTTGCGTCTGATGGCCGCTTCACATCAGAGGCATTGACAGCAAAAACTTGTGAAGAAACAGCATCTGTACACAGAATATACAAGACATAAGGTCAAACAGCGTTCATACAACTTTTATTCACGTTTACATTAATCTTACTTATTACTAACCTCCAAACAGCAGGACTTTTCTCCAGTTCTTTTCGGCATTGCGTAACGTTAGGCCATTTTATTCCGAGCCAGTTTATCGTGGCCATCAAGGTCAGGCTGCAAACCTCCCGTGAGGAAGAGAGCGTCAGACAGACAAACAGCAGCTCTGCCTCTGATTGGCTGCAGGCGGTGAACAACACAATCTGATTGGTCACAGACAAGTTGAAGAGACATTTGAATTCCGATAATACTCAACTCATATTTTCTTGCGTTGTATTTTAGTGTGCGATTGTAACACGATTCTTCTCTGCCAGTGTAAACTCATTAAACATATTTACACTTAAAGCTCAACTACAGTAGGGCTTGTACACTGCATACATATAAAACATGGGCTTTTAATGCATTAGTCATATTTTAACACTTATTTATTCATGCTTAATTTAAACACTTAAGCATGAATAAACCCTAAACATTACTCAAATTTAACTTTAAATGCTACAAATTAAGGATATTTAATATGTATTTTTAAAATGTGCTTTCAGTACATTGTTACAATGACATTTTAGCACAGTTTAAAATATTTAAAAAATATATTTAAAGGGGCTATATGCGTTTTTCTGAAATTTAAACTCGCGACTGACACCTGTGGCCAAAAAACAGAACTGCTCTTCCTTAACATGAACGTGCTTGACGTCACATCCGCAGACAGCGCGGGAAAAATCCGACCCGACAGAAAACAGGAAAAATAGGATACAGGCTTATAGGTGCACCCACTGTGAGCGGACAAGGTGTCAGTATGCTCATCAGGAGATGTTTGAGTCATAAATGGTAAAATAAAAAGGCTATTGTTACGTTTATTTTGGGGGAAAAGTTGCATATAGCTCCTTTAAGTAATGTTCAAATAAGTACACATTTAAAAAGTACACATAACTTTCATTTTAAGTATATTTTTCTAAAATATACTAAAATACAATTATTTTAAAGTGCATTAAAAGTTACATTGTGAAAATATGATGCTAATATACTTTTTATATATTTAAAGATGGTACAATTTTTGTTAGTATATTTACAATATACTATTGAAAAAGAGAATATACTTGAAATACAATAAAGTATACTTTTTTTCACCAGGGAGGTTACACACCTGGATGAAACCACTTGCTACGATCCTTTGACACCCTTTGTTCATGTTGACACATAAGGAACGCTGGGTCAGAATGTGTGTGAATGTCTTGAATGTGGTTCATGATAGAGGTCCATTGGGCTACCTTTGTTGAAGAATTCTCTTTCCATAAAAATTACTTTGCAAATGATTAAGGATTTCAGAAAAAGGCTTTATTCACACCAACCACACAACAAAGCCTGGGGGTTCTTGCAAGGACCACCCCACTCTTTGGACTTTCTGTTACATATATACCACAGTTGTTTTCCTATTATGGTAACAAGCTTTAAGCACCTGGCTCACATTTCACTGTATTCCAAGTTCTTTTTCTGGAGGACACAAATCCTATGCTTGTCATTTTAAAGGACTTTCTCAAAGTCAATGCACATGCACAGCACACAGTTAAACATAATAGTGTCTTTGAATTAGCCTTAAATTGCTAATTTCTAAATAAATAAAATCTTCTACATTCCCCCCTCTGGGGCTTGTCCAAGTCCCACCTTCACTAACCTTTTCCCAGATGTGTAGTTTCAGAATCTAGCTTTTTCAGTTATGCTACCTAATGACTTAAAATAAGTCACTCAGTTTCACTACCAATGACTAGATTATGCAACCACACTCCGGAGGAATATTAGAACCAAACATCTCCTTCCCGATTTTGCTTTGTTTTCTTTTTATGGAATGGAGTAAAAGATTCTAATTTCCCTAATTCCTATGTCTTATCATAAATACATTGTTATAAGCGTGAGCATGCAATTTGTTCAGCCTTGCCTGTGGTTGTCACAGCTATGTAGAATATTCAAACATCAAACCATGCATTATATTATTAAAAGTTCTCTTTATATCATAGTCATCTTCTTCAACCCAGACACTTTGCGCATCGTAGAGGGTCACCCTTTGGGGAGGGGTTAGGCTAGCACATACACCCAGGGTCTGGCTCATCATTCATCTTCTTCGTCCTCATTGGAGGTACTTGAATCAACTTCCAATGCTTGCAATATCCAGTTTGTTTTATCAGGCAAGTCCTTATTATCCATTAAGTTGTCATTGTCCTGATGTTTTAGCACTTCCATATGCTTAACCGTGGTTTGGACAACTAATGATCTTGCTATAGGAATTACACAACAGAATAATATTCCTCCTATTAATAATGCTATTCCTACGAATATTCCTATTTTAGTGAACCATGCTCCCATTGCCCCAAACTTGAAATCTAACCAGTCAAACATTCGGCCTTCACTTCCAGCATTTGCCTTAACTTCTATTCTTAAATTTTTTATTTTCAACATAGCTTCACTAAATTTCCCTCCTGGCGCAGTATTATTTGGTATAAAAGTACAACACTGATCTCCAAACATAATACATACACCTCCTTTGTCTGCTAGCAACCAATCCAGGGCTTGCCTATTTTGCCATGTCATTCTACTTGTTTCTTTTAGTTGTTCTCCTAGTGCGGCTAATGCATCATCAGTGTAATTGATAAATCTTTGCTGATTATAGTAAATATAATTAATCCATTCTGTGTTTTTGTTTTGTGTAATCCATATAAAAATGGATTCAAATCCTGATTTTACTTCATCTCTTGCTTTGTATTCCTGAGGTATCCCTCTAGGTTGACTAATTGAATCTATGTGTATATTAGGGTCTGGTGCATAAGCTCTTTTGGTTCTATTTGTGTTTTGTATTATATTTTGTTCTGGATCCCACTCTATTAAAGTAATTTCTTGAATTAATCTTACTCTAGCGCATACTCCTGTCCAGTTTAGTGGCAAAGAAGCTAGAAGTGTTTTTCTCCCACAAGCCCAAAAGAAATCTGCTACTACCATTGTCTGATCTTCATATACTTCTATTGACGGTAGTGCTATAGTTTGCGTTTTACAGTCTTTTTCATCTGGATAAATTTTTTCCCCATTTCTTATTCCTAGTGCTTGTGGTTCTGGGGCTCTTACAGGTACTTTTGTGTCCCAACCCTTTTCTCTATCTAAGTCCCAAATAGTAGCACATTTTCCTTTAAACTTTCCCAAATTATGAGCTCCTTTTGGTTTGTTAAAACACTCATATTCTTGATTATAATCTATACTGTACCATTTAGGTACTTCTATTTTTCCTTCTCCAGTTTAATGTTTGCATTTACGTCCCAATATCTACACCAATCTCCCCAATGTGGTCTACTAAATTTATCTTGAAGTTTAGAATTTCCCATAAAACCTAAACATTCTGCTGAGCAGTAAGGTCTAAAAAAGTCATCTGTGTGGCAAAAGTGACTTTTAAATTCAGCACATTTTACGTAATCATGCGTATTTGGAACAACTATTACCTTATTTAAGGGTGATTTAGAACACATTAAGCAATTTCTCAAACCTGTTTCTTTTGCTGTAAATGATGCCCATTTATACCAATCATTATTTTGCGCTGTTTCCCATAGCTCATCTTCTTCGCTATTTTTCTCAATTTCCTCATCCGTCGCATCTCTACGTTGTTTTATTTTTTGTACTTCAATCAATTTTTGTTCGTCAGGTGTCATTGTTGGGCTATTATTAGGACTAACAGGACTAACCGAGGTCTTTAAAGTCAATTGTAAGGAAGTCTGGGTGCTCTTCACAACAGTTTGATCCTGGACGGAGGATTGGGTGCTGATGCTTATGGCTTGAGCTGGTAGTGTCAGATGCAGCAGATATGCAATCATCATCAGACACATCATTGGACTCCGTCTGTTGATTTTCTCTGGTTTCAACATTTTGCACCCTTTCATCCGTTTCTGGACTTGCTTCCTCGCTTTCTTTTTGCTGCCTTTCTCTGGGAACTCTTGTGCAGTGGTTCAAATGATACCAGGTGGTACTTCCTTCCACTTGGAGTGCAGTTGGAGTAGCTGTCACCACCTTATGAGGTCCCGTTCTCCTGGGTTGATTCCACTTTCTCCTGAATACTCGCAGATACACCTGGTCACCTGGGACAACTGGACAAGATGTTTCTGTCTCCTCACTGGGCTGCTTTCTTTTTTCCTGCAAATATATAGCTTTATGTATTGCAGTTAGTTTCCTCATATAAGATCTTAATTCCATTTGCAATTGTTCTAACGGGGGTCCCTTGTAGGGACCTCTGCAATATGGTACAGGCATGGGTCGACCCGTAAGCATTTCATGCGGTGTTAAATGCGTGATTCTGTTAGTTTGCATGCGACAACTCATCAGTGCAAGTGGTAGTGCATCAATCCAGTTTAATTTAGTACTTTCACATATTTTGCTAATTTTGGCCTTGAGTATTAAATTAAATCGTTCGACTTGGCCTTGACTTTGAGGCCTATAGATGCAACCAAGTCTTTGTTTTATTCTAAGCTGCTGCAATACTTGTTTTACAGTTTTTTGAATAAACGCTGACCCGTTATCTGAACTTATTTCTGATGGTATTCCAAATCTAGGAATTACCTCTCTTGTTAGAAATTTGATTACTGTTCCTGACCCCTCATCTGCAGATGGTACTGCTTCCACCCATCTACTAAATCGATCAACTATCACAAGCATATATCGTTTTCCTTGTATTCGCTTTATCATGTCCACATAATCCATTACAAGATGCTTGAAAGGTCCTTCCGGCACTGGTATGTGGCCAATTGGTGTCGCTGTTCCCTTTCTAACATTGTATTTGGCACATATTTCACATGTGGACAGAAAATTGTCTACCATCGCATATAAATATGGCGACCAATACCCTTGTTGTTTAATTTTCCTTATCACTTCCCCCCTCGCGCAGTGATCAAATCCATGCGCATCTGAAATTAGAATGTTTAAAAGTGCTGTTGGTGCAACAATCTGTCCTTCATGTGAACGCCAAATATCTTTTTCATCTTTTTGGGCCCCCCTCTGATGCCACATAGAATGTTCATAAGGGCCTGCTTGCTGCTGTATTCGAACAATATCTTCCAGTTGTGGTTGTGGTTCTATCAAAACTACTGGAGTAATTATCGCCACTAAACACCCTGAAGCTTTTTTAGCCTCCAAATCTGCTGCATTGTTACCTTTAATTACAAAGTCATTTCCTTTTTTGTGAGCTTGACATTTGATGACTGCTAACCTTTTTGGGAGCATCATAGCAGTTATTAATTGACATATTTGCTCAGAATGCTGGATGGGAGATCCATCAGACTTTTTGAAGCCTCTCTGTTTCCAAACTGCTCCAAATAAATGACACACCCCATGAGCATATGCTGAATCTGTAAAAATGTTTGCGACTTGTCCCTTTGCAAGTTGACATGCATCTGTAAGGGCTTTTAATTCTGCTAATTGAGCAGAACAAGGTTGTGCACAATGTTGAGATACTACAGGCACAAACTCTTCTATGTTTTTTCGTATTACTGAATATCCTGTATGATTTCCCAAGTGATCTTTAAAACTAGATCCATCTACAAAGTAAATGACTTCTGCTTCAGAGATCGGTGTTGATTCAAGATCTGGTCGTAATCTTGTGAATGCCAGTGAATTGGCCACACACTCATGTGGCTCTCCTTCGTAATCCAAAGGAATCAATTCAGCTGGATTCACTGTATTGCATCGTTTAATAGTAACATCTGGGTACGTAAGCAATGATGAATATGCTAAAATGCGAGCTTGTGTTAAAACAAATTTTCCTTGCTCTATTAGTTCAACAATTTTATGATGTGCATATATAGTTACTGGGTACCCCATAGTTATTGTAGAGGCTTTCTCATATGCATAGTATACTGCTGCAAGGCCCTGCTGATAGCATGGCGGGTAGCCCTGTGCTACACTGTCTAGCCTAGTGCTATAATAAGCTATAGGCTGCTTTTTCCTGCCACTGCAAGTCTCTTGCATCAGCACAGCTGATGCATAGCCGTCAGTTCTATTTGCCACATATAACTCAAATGTTTTAGTGTAGTCAGGATTTCCAATCACAGGTTCTTTTTGCAATTCCTTTTTAATAGATTCAAACGCTACCAAAGCATCTGTATTCCATTCTAATGAATTTCCTAAGTTTTGTAATCCTGCCTCTTTCATGATTTCTCTTAATGGAGCTGTTTTTATTGCATAGTCTTCTATCCAATCAGCATTGAAACCAGTCATTCCTAGAAAAGTCATCATTTGTTTTACTGTTTTTGGCAATGGTACTTTACTTATGCCCTCTAATTGTTCTGGAGCAATGGCCCTTGTACCATATGAAATTATCCTTCCTAAGTATTCAACCTGTGGTTGGCAATATTGTAGTTTACTTTTAGATACCTTATGACCTCCCTGGGCTAATTTTGTTAGGACTTTAATAGAATCTTTGTGACACTGTTCTCGAGTTGTTGAACAAATCATCAAATCATCTACATATTGTATCAAAGTACTGTCTATCATTAGGTCTTCTAAATCAGCCTTGAGAACCTGATTGAATATATGCGGTGAATGTTTAAATCCTTGCGGCATTCGAGTATAAGTATATTGTTTATTTGCATATGTGAATGCAAATAAGTACCTACTTTCTTCTTCTACAGGAATGCTGAAAAAGGCATTACATAAATCTATCACCGTGAAATATTTAGCATCTGGGGGGATATTTGTCAATAATGTGTGCGGGTTTGGAACATCAGCTGGCCAATCTTCTGCTATCTCATTAATTGCTCGTAAATCATGCACAAGGCGCCATTTTGTTTTATTTGCTTTTATTACAGGCAAAATTGGAGTGTTACAGTAACTGTTTGTTTCTATTAATACTCCTACTTTTTCTAATCCTTCAATTGTGGTTTTTATGCCTGCTTCTGCTTCTTTTTTTAATGGGTATTGTGATTTTCTTGGAAGTCTTACACCTGGCTTAAGTTGTATTCTTATTGGGCTGGCTGATTTGACCAATCCTACATCTGTGTCATGTTGCGACCATAAATCAATTGGCACTTGTTGCTCCATTTCCTTAAATAGCTCACTCTCAACAGACTCTGTTGATTTTGATTTTGCTATCATTTGTTTTTGTACTTTTTGATTTATAACTATTTCTTGAGGAATCCCCATTAATTTTGTTTCACACAAAACTTTTATGAAATTTTTGTCAACAGAGTGAAAAATTAATGGATTTATTGTTGAATTCCACTGGCATTGTTCAGCTTTTTTCATCATTGGCCCTAAGTCTTTGGCTTCCCAATTCTTTCCTGTATAAAGATATGTGGAACAGACTATGGTACATTGAACCAACTTTTTTTATAAATTCATTTTCAGTTATATTCATTGCTGCTCCCTGTTTACCTATTATGATGTATTTTGAGGTAATCTCAATTTTTTGACTGTCCGTTTCTTTTTGCCATTTCTTTTCTATTTTTTCATCTCTTTCTTCGTCATATATCATAGTACAGTGAAATCCTGACTTTGGTAACTGAGCTTAAGAAATCTGCGCTTCAATAAACTTTCTCCATTTATTAATGATTTGTCTTACATAATTTTCTATTTTTCCTATCCAGTATACATTTGCTTTTGGCTCAGAAATCATCATTTGAGTTCCTATTCCTTGTAAGTCTATATACATTCCTTTTGGAAAACACCAAATTTGAAGTCCTAATTTACATAATACATCTCTTCCTAACAAGTTTACAGGAGTTTGATTTGATACAAGAACTGGTAAGGTCACACTTTTATTTTTAGTCTGTAATCAAACTGGAGTTGTCAGAGGAATTAACTGTATTTGTCCCCTGTCTTTGCAAATTTTGAGCGGGTCGTTGCCAACCACCCCACCTTTCACCCCCGAGTGACTGTTACCATGGATTGTTTGGGCAATTGGTTTTGTTGTCCACAACCCTCTCTGTCCTCCATGCTGTGTAAATTTGGAGGAATTGCTGCAGATGGAGGAAGCTGCATAGTCAGTGGGTTATTTACAGAGGTATTCACAGGAGCGCTGCCATTTGGTCTGACTCTTCTCTTCAATGGGTCTCCTTCTGGATTTCCAGTCTCTTGCTTTGCACACATATGATTGGACTTTCTGTGTCCCCCAGCTGTCTACTTTGGTTGGATACTCCTTTTGCAATTCCTGTCATATTACCGGACGATATGCATCAAAAACAGTCTCATCCATATAGCAAGAGTTCACAGTTCTGTCTCGTTCAGAGACTTGAAGAATTTCTTCCTTTTTTTTTTTTTTCGACTTAGAATTTTCGCCAGAAGTGTTTTAATGTCCCCCACAGATCACAATTTGCCCATTGTCTTATCCATTTCCCAGCTCTCTCCTGGATGTCAGGAAGGCAGTTGACAAGCCCCTCAAAATCTTTTGTCACCCATAATCAAAATAGGGAGTTGTTTTACTTCCCTGTTTCTCTCACTTGTGACCACCTTTCTTCATCAAATGTTACCTCCTCTTCATTTTCTATATTTAAACTCTCTAATAATAATTTTTTTTCTATCACTCGCCTGTATTTCTGTGCATTTTAATAATTCTTCTATTTCTTTGATGCTTTTATTTAATTCTTCTATTTGTGTTTCTGTTTCACCTTTTTATTTATTTTTTATTTTATTATTCTTTTCTTCTTCTTTCTGCCTGTTTAACCTCATTCTTAGTTTTTAGTTGCTCTAATACATAACCTAACGGTACATTTTTCTCTTATGTTTTACTTTTCTCTTTTTGTCTCACATCTTGTCTTGTTTGTTTTTCGTTTTCTAACTCCATCTGTCCTTCCATTTGCATTTAGGATTGGGAACTGCCCTTCTGGAGTTACATTTGACAGAGTGTTAGAAAACATGTGTTCTTTTTTCTTTCTACTTCTTTTAAAATTTTCCTTGCCTGTCTTATGTTTCTTAATAATTCTTCTCCTTTTTTTCTGAACAATGCCAGCACTGCTTTTTCCTTTTCTCTTTTAATTTCTCTTCTAATTTCTCTTTAAACTGTTCTTGATTTTGTAATTTTTTATCAAGGTTTCCATTTCTTCGCATAATGTTACATCAAATGTCCCTTCTTTTGGCCATTTGGTTATCATATCCTTTTTTTTTTTCCATTTATTTGATATCTCATCTATTAATTCTTTACACAGTGGGTATTTTGAGCCCAACATTTCCACCGGAGTGGCCATAATTGTCCTTTAATCAATAACTATTTTAATAAACAATTTCTAGACCTGATTCACTTCTTTAACTTACTTTACTTTACTTTCTTTAACTTTAACTTGTTTTCAAATATAATTTTCAAATTAATCACTTATTTATTTCTTTTATTTTATTTACCTTTGCCTTTTTACTTTCATCATATACAATATCTGCTAATCAACAGCTACTTTTTAATTTTCCAATTTTTAATTTTACTATTTAACTTTACTTTACATTAATAAAATTATTCACCAATTGTAATATGGCTTCTTTATTTTGTTCTAATTCTGCAACACCACTCTTCCTAACTGAATGTCTCTCGGGCTCATTCAGACATTCTTTTATCTCTTTCTCAAATGAAATGTGTACCTCCAACACAGAATGCTGGAAGACACCCTCACAAGAGGAAAAGCTTATTTTTAACCACTGACACTCAAACTTGCACACACATACACACACACTATTCTTAGCCACAGGCAGTCCAGCAAACACACTCTATTCTATACTTTTAAGAAAATAATTATTGTTTTACTCTGGTTTTTTCCTTATTTATTTAACTTAATCAAATCGATACACTTCCTCAACACGATTTGTATTTCTTATTTTTTAATTTAATCAAATCAATGCACTAATTCTTATTGTCAAGTCTATTGATACACTTCCTCAACTCAATAACTTACAATTAAAACTCTTTTTGTCCAATTTATCAATACACTTCCTCAACATGATAAACCACAATTAAAACCTTATCAATACACTTCCCCAACATGATAAAGCACAATTAAAACCTTTTTATCAAGTTTTATCAATACACTTCCTCAACATGATAAAACACAATTGAAACTTTATCAATACACTTCCCCAACATGATAAAGCTCAATTAAAACCTTTTTTTCAAATTTATCGATACACTTCCTCAACACGATAAAACACAATTAAAACCTTATCGATACACTTCCTCAACACGATAAAGCACAATTAAAACCTTTTATCAAGTTTTATCAATACACTTCCTCAACATGATAAAACACAATTGAAACTTTATCAATACACTTCCCCAACATGATAAAGCTCAATTAAAACCTTTTTTTTCAAATTTATCGATACACTTCCTCAACACGATAAAACACAATTAAAACCTTATCGATACACTTCCTCAACACGATAAAGCACAATTAAAACCTTTTTATTAAGTTTTATCAATACACTTCCTCAACATGATAAAACACAATTGAAACTTTATCAATACACTTCCCCAACATGATAAAGCTCAATTAAAACCTTTTTTTCAAATTTATCGATACACTTCCTCAACACGATAAAACACAATTAAAACCTTATCGATACACTTCCTCAACACGATAAAGCACAATTAAAACCTTTTATCAAGTTTTATCAATACACTTCCTCAACATGATAAAACACAATTGAAACTTTATCAATACACTTCCTCAACATGATAAAGCTCAATTAAAACCTTTTTAAAACTATCTGGCTTGACAAGAATACACATAACCTAATTTACGCTTCTACATATTTCCTTATCCCCAAGGCCTTTTTGTTAGAAATTCTACAGCATGCATTTATTCTGAAATCAAAAATCCTTTTCAGTTCTTTAAATTTGGAGAAGCTGTCTCACCACAACAGGTACATTTCTGGCGAATGACACAAACTTTAAGCAAAAACTGCTTACCGTGGCCACTTGTTTGTGCTGATTCGTCCAGGAACACCCTGCCGCGGTTCTTTATCAGCTCCTGAGCCAGTCCCATCTGGGGTGCCAAATATGTTGAAGAATTCTCTTTCCATAAAAATTACTTTGCATATGATTAAAGATTTCAGAAAAGGCTTTATTCACACCAACCACACAACAAAGCCTGGGGGTTCTTGCAAGGACCACCCCACTCTTTGGACTTTCTGTTACATATATACCACAGTTGTTTTCCTATTATGGTAACAAGCTTTAAGCACCTGGCTCACATTTCACTGTATTCCAAGTTCTTTTTCTGGAGGACACAAATCCTATGCTTGTCATTTTAAAGGACTTTCTCAAAGTCAATGCACATGCACAGTACACAGTTAAACATAATAGTGTCTTTGAATTAGCCTTAAATTGCTAATTTCTAAATAAATAAAATCTTCTACACTTGCCACCGAGGAGTTTCTTGACCACCTCTGTGACTTCAGCTTGGGTGATGGACGAGTCCTCCTCTGAGCCCCCAGCCCCTGCTTCCTCAATGGAAGACGTGACGGCGGGATTGAGGAGATCCTCGAAGTATTCCTTCCACCGTCCGACAACATCCCCAGTTGAGGTCAACAGCCGCCCATCGCCACTGTAAACAGCGTTGGTAGGGCACTGCTTCCCCCTCCTGAGGCGCCGGACGGTTTGCCAGAATCTCTTCGAGGCCAGCCGATAGTCCTTTTCCATGGCCTCACCGAACTCCTCCCAGGCCCGAGTTTTTGCCTCCACAACCATCTGTTTAGCCTGCCGGTACCTGTCAGCTGCCTCAGCATTAAAACATTTAAAATGAATAATATTTAGAGGTTTAAAGTGCTGGAAAAGTGTCAAGCACTTAAAAAGTCTAGGAACCCTGAAATGAACAATGTAAAAACATTTGACTATTTCCGCCACAATACCATGGTTACAGTTATCGTTGTGTTATTAAATCAATGGTGAATGTTGGTGAAAACTTGCATTTTATACTTCTTATACCTTACATATTTCTTATACCTCTTCATGGGCTCAACATTCCATTAGATAACGTTAAACAGCTTTGCTGAATAATGTTTGATGATTGCGGGAAAGATAAACACCTCAATCGGAATAAAAATGCCTAAACAGAATGAAACTGTAATCGGCTTGAGATAAACCTTTCCATGAACTGATCAAACAAAAATGGCGGGAAAGCATTGTGTCATTAATGATAGAAAAAGTCAGGAAAAGGAGGAAAAGGCAGGAGTTAATCACTTCTCCTGGGTAATATAGATTTTTGATTAAAATAATTTTTAAATTTAAAAAATAAAACAAAAATACGATCTGAAGTGTGCCTTTTGACTGGTTCATGTTTGGTTCATTTGACTAGTGTGATCACTCTATAACGTGCCCTGGACCGTATGTAGAGGTGGCACGGTTCGCTTGTGCAATTTAGCCTCAACATGATATCACGGTATTTCAAGAATATTTGCGATAACGATATTTATGACGATACAGAAAAAATATATGGAACAAAGTTTTATTGGTTATTGCAGCTGTTAGGCAGCAGCATTTATTAGTGCAAACAAAATGAAGGGCTTTGTCCATCCTTTTCCAATGAGCTACTGTCATTGATGAGAGAATATTTAATACAACGTGTAAATCTATTGTCATAAGGTGGCAGTAGCGTACAAGTTATTAGTGTTTTCACTGGAAATCTTATGTAAAACTATAACATAACATTTTAGTTTAACAATAACTAAAGTAATTTATACCATGGTTCGCTGAATATTCGATTCTGATTGGCTGGAAGGTGTGCAATAAAATCGTTTAATGCACAGGTAGTTCCAAGTCAGTTGAATCATCGTTCTATATTAATGCGCTGAGGTGCGTTCACTGTAATCGGTTTAAAAGTCCAAACCGAATGAAAATGCTCCAGATAAACACCTCAATCGGAATAAAAATGCCCAAACCGAATGAAACTGTTATCGGCTTGAGAGGGGTGGGATAAACCTTTCCATGAGCCGATCAAACGAAAAATTCCACCATGTAAACGTCCTGATCCGGTCGACCTGATTACTTTGAGTGTACGTCTTTCTGTAACGTGATATACAGCACACGCCTCCACCACTGAAGAGTGCACACGGCACTCACAGAATGCTATAATGTTGATTGAAGTGTTTAACTTTTTATTTCGTAACAAGTTATGAAGATAATGTTGGAGTAATCTCATCTGTAAGCGTTTGTCCCAGGCACTTTCTACTTCAACTGTGCCTGGCAGAAGAATGTTTCTTACAGCAACACCAGATCGGTTTAGATAACGACTCATGTAAACTATCCTCAGAATCGTTCAATCAGAATGATTTTAATCGGAATGACATAAAAGTGTGCATGTTAACAGGGCTTTTGAAGCGCTCACTCATACACACTTCACTCGCATACAGAGAGCAGAGATCACGTTGCACTGAGCCTGGTTTCTCCCAAGGTTTATTTTTCTCCATTAGGTCACCTAATGGGGTTTTGGTTTCCTTGCCACTGTTGCCTCTGGCTTGGCGTGCTCAGTTGGGGACACTACATTTTTCAACTAAACATCGAAATACATCTAAATAATAAACTAAATTAACCATTTAAACTAAATTACTGATCAAATTATTGATCTAAAGCCCACACTGTCACTGTATGATACTTGAAATTTTTCCAGAATGGCTATACAGCTGAATAAAATTATGCTGCATTATTTTCCTGTTTAACACTGTAAAGCTGCTTTGAAACAATCTACATTGTTAAAAGCGCTATATAAATAAAGTTGACTTGACTTGACTTCAGGATAGGCAACTGAGACCATGCTTGGAGGGCTGTGTCGAGGGGAGCAATGTCAATGAGCTGAGGCCCCCCCTTCTCAATCCATCGTTCTAGTTCTGGATCTAGGGTGAAGTTGTGGTCCTTGAAAATGGCTGAGATTTCTAGCTCTGACTGATACTCTTCACTTGGAAGATGGTACAAAGCCAAATCGTCCAGGTGGAGAATGGCCCCTCGCGGTACTTGGATCCACATGCTCTGGTCAAGCAAATTGATGCGGGTGGCGGTGTCATGCTGGTTGTAGATCAGCGTAGCGGTACGCACCGGAGTGTTGACAAGCCACCTGTCACCTACGATCTCTGCCTGTGTCTCGGGGACTTGGGTACGAGGCGTGGCGTCGGCAGGGCAGCGGGTGTCGCTGATCATCGGTTGCAATCCCCAGATTCCCTCGGTGTTGTCTCTGAGGAATGGTTTGCTGGGGCAGAGATAATGAATGTCTTTAGTCAGGGTACACGTGCAGGTTCGGGGCTAATTACAGCTGTGTATCGCTGTCGTGGTAGGCGACCACTTCAGGAGTGCGCACCTTAAGGTGTGTGTTACCCTTCCAAAAACCCACATTGACAATGTCTTTGAGTCGGTAGATTCGGCTCGACTCGATGATGGGTAAGTTAACAAGGAAGCCCATCTCCTTCTGCTCCGGGGTCCACATAAAGGGGAATGGCGCTACCCAGAGAGTAGGCAAGGTGTATTTGCAGAGGGTCGGTGGGTGCGTTGATAGCGGACGCCAGCACACTTTGCACCAGGCTTAAGGGTATAAGGTATGGTGGGATTCTACCCATGGCTAAGCTGTCGATGGAGGAGCTTACTTCCCGTAGAATGTCAGTCATTAAGGCATTGACCAGCTGCGTTTAAGCAAAGTCATTCTGGAAGACTGTAAACAGCTGTTTCATGGAGTTCACAGTCTGGTTCAACAGGACACTGTGAGTGTTTAGAATTACCACCGTTCCTCTCAATGTCTTGCCGACGGTTTGTAAAGCTGCACTCTGTGTGGTGAGTTGCTCTTTTAGCTGTGGAAGTTCAGTCTGAATTTCAGCCACATGCTGTCTTATCGTGGCTATGTTTACGGCGTTGACACTGGACATGCCAATGTTAAACAGAGTTCCAACGGCGGCAGTGGCTCCGAGCAACACTCCCAGGAACCATTTGGAGCGGCGGTTGTGTCCGCCTAACTCCGCTTGGGTGACTGTCATCTTCTCCAGTTGGTTGAGCATATGCTTGACATCGGCCTCTGCATGGAGGAGAGAATCTTCTGTCCAACGGGCACCGGCCCAGCTGTACTGGGCTACTGCGTGCGGGTAGTGTGTTACGAGGGTCGAGTCGAACATACACTTTCTGGGTGTGCGTCCGGCAATTGGTGATCAGGAGCCCCGGTTGTCCTCTCAATACAATGCCCGAGGCTGGACCTGGGGTGATGATGTCTGGTGGCGGCTGGCCTCTGGTTGACTGGAGGCACAGGAGGATGATCCACAGCCGCATCCTATTACAGGCAAGAGAGAGAGAGCGGTAGGGAGGAGCAGAGGAGAGAGAGAAGGAACAGGTCAGCAAGGTTTGTCCCGGGTTGAATGTGACAGTCTTTTCACTTCGGTGATTGAGTTTTAGCTTGCATTGGCCCCTCCCCGTCTTTCTCTGCTAGTGGCCACATGTCTCTTAATCTGGTTCCGGTGGACCCATTTGAGAACTGGTTCTCTGGGCCCCGGTTTAGCTGGTACGCTACTGGGGAGAGTTTGTTCCTACTCTCATGTGGTCCCGTCCAGTGAGGCAGAAATTTATTTGACAAACGCCGGGGGCCTGTCAAAGGTGGCGGGTTGAACAGTAGTACAAGACCTTGTCGCCCACATCCAGTTCCTGGTGTGATGCTTTCCGGTCGTAATATGCTTTCTGACCTTCAGCGCTTTTCTGCAGGTGTTGTTGGGCAAAAGCGAAGGTTGCTTTTAAGTGTCTATGGAGCTCCTCGAGGTACTGGAATGTAGTGTAAGCGGTGACAAGATTGGAGTCTCCGGGTTGGTACAGAAAGTGAAGTGGCAGAGTCATCTGCCGCCCAGTCATGAGTTCGAAGGGGGACACCCGTGTTGATTCTTGCGGGGTAGCTCTGAGAGCCATCAGAACGAGGGGGAGTTTCATATCCCAGTCCTTCTGGTTAGCAGACACATACTTTTTCAACATGGCGACCACCGTTCGGTTCGATCTCTCGACCTGGCCGGACGAGATTGGATGGTGGCTTACGTGAAGTTTAGCCCGTACTCCTAGGCATTTCCAGATCTGTTGCATGATCACGGCCGTGAAATGGGTGCCTCTGTCTGAGTTGACTCTCAGTGGCAATCCAAACCGGGAGAAAATGTGGTTCATCAGGAGGTATAACGTGGTTTGGGCGGTGTCGTTGGGTGCTGGCAGACACTCTACCCATTTGTAAACTGGCAGACCACCGTGAGGAAGTACTTGTTGCCTCTTGCGGACCTGGGCAGGGGTCCCACCCAGTCGATTTGTAGGTCTGACCACAGGAACGTGATCCCTCTGCATTGCAGTGGGGCTCTGTGGTTCGGGTTTGCTGGTTGGAACTGGCAGCAAACCAGGCACTCTCTGACATACTCTGCCACATCTTGTTGCATCCCGGGCCAATATGCCACCTGTTTCAGTGTGTCATACGTGGCTCTGGTGCCGTGGTGTCCAGCACATGGTGTGTCGTGGGCGTACATTAGCATCACCCCCCTTTGCGACTGTGGCACCACAAGTCTTGGCGCTGTGCTGTCATCGGGCGCAAACCACAGAATGTTGTCCTGTATACGCAACATGTGTCTGGAGTTATGTAAATGTCTGAGGCCTGAGTCATCAGTGAGCTCAGAGTCAGCGATAGGGTGGCAGGAGGGGTCAGAGAGGTGGTCAATAATTGTCTTTATTGCAGTGTCAGAGGCTTGCATATCCGCAATGTCGTTGTTGGAAATCTGCGGAGTAAGCGATAGCGGCTGCGAGGCGGGCATTGTAGCCGGTGCCGGTCGCTTGCTGCGGGTTGGCACTGCAACGTTGGGGCTGGATGTGGGTTTTGGGGGTACCCACATGTCACCGTGTAGTGCACCCGTTTTGACGAGGGCGTCAGTTTGGTCATTTAAGTCTTTGTCAAGACCTGGTAGCTTCGAGTGTGCTTTTACCTTCTTCCAGTACACTGTCAGGTCATGTGTTCTTGTGATGTTGTCACATTCCTGGAACGGGTGTTGGTGTTTGACTGGTTTGTTGTTAGCGGTTTTGAAACCATTCTGTTTCCAGCTTTGAAGGTGGCACACGAATCTGAGTCTGGCATAGTTAGAGTCTGAACAGATGAGCAGTTCTCTGATGTCATGGGCTGATGCGATCTGTAGGGCTATGAGGATAGCTGCTATCTCTGCATATTGTGATGACTGGGGACCAACTTGAAGCGTTGTGGTGGGCACGGCTTATCGTTCACCCACAGCACTCCTGCACCTGCCTTGAGGATGCCGTCGTGGTTGTAGGAGCACCCATCGATGTAGGCCGTGGGCATACCCTGGCACGCATTCGGTTCAAAGTATCTGTGGCAGGTCAGTTGTTGTTGTTGTTGGGGTTCTTGTGCATCCGCTGCAGCAACAGGCGTGTTATCAGAGCAGTTTTGGCATGCAGCCAGGCCATTGCCCAGTGCAGACTTTTGATTCTGTGCATACCGTGCCTCAACGTTGCGTCCCTGGAGGTAGGGCTGTCACGATTATGAAATTTGGCTGACGATTAATTGTCCAATAAATAATTGCGATTATGACGATTAATTGTCTGTTTTAGGGCTTTGGCGATTTATTGCCTGTTTTAGGGCTTTGTCGATTAATTGTCATACAAATTGTTGTGATTATTTAATTGAATCCCTTGTAAGTTGTCACTTGCAATAACACATTAATACACTTAAAGCCTTTAAATATTAAAGTAATTTAATCAATGAAAAATATGTATCTTTCAGAAATGTGTACATTTAAAGAAACAATGTAAATGTATATGAAAGTATAAATAATAGAAACAATCACCATAAAGTTACCATAACACAAAAAGGACTGTCAATATCTCATTCCAAACTAAAGTAAAATATAAATATATTTTACAAATTTGAAAATTCTGTAAATAACAGAAACAATGAATCACAAATATAAACTATGATCATAACCGAACAGGCCATAAAAATCTAATTCTGAAATAAAAACAATCATGCTCCTTAATGGCTTGGTAGATTACGGGAAAGAAACACTAGCATGTTGACTTTTTCTGGCTTAAGACAGCATCTAACTGGGGTGACAATGTTGCCAGCTGTACTGAACATTCTTTCAGAAGCAGTACTTGTTGCACATATGCACATGTAGGCTACTTTCTCGCCAACTTGGAAATTAAAGGAAACCTATGTATGACACGCCAATTCGCTATGCCATTTTGGAGTGCTATCAAGATGCATAATCGCTTTTTAACGTGTTTATCAACGCCGTTTCATTCTATCCCCCTACACTGCCCCTACCCATCACACACACACACACACACACACACACACACACTGCCCCTAAACCTACCCATCACAAGAAACATTCTGCATTTTTACATTTAAAAAAAAAAACATAATTTAGTATGTTTATAAATCCATTTACATTCACGCGGAATCACACTGCATAGACATACACGCAGAGATGATGATTAGCCCGTACTCCTAGGCATTTCCAGATCTGTTGCATGATCACGGCCGTGAAATGGGTGCCTCTGTCTGAGTTGACTCTCAGTGGCAATCCAAACCGGGAGAAAATGTGGTTCATCAGGAGGTATAACGTGGTTTGGGCGGTGTCGTTGGGTGCTGGCAGACACTCTACCCATTTGTAAACTGGCAGACCACCGTGAGGAAGTACTTGTTGCCTCTTGCGGACCTGGGCAGGGGTCCCACCCAGTCGATTTGTAGGTCTGACCACAGGAACGTGATCCCTCTGCATTGCAGTGGGGCTCTGTGGTTCGGGTTTGCTGGTTGGAACTGGCAGCAAACCAGGCACTCTCTGACATACTCTGCCACATCTTGTTGCATCCCGGGCCAATATGCCACCTGTTTCAGTGTGTCATACGTGGCTCTGGTGCCGTGGTGTCCAGCACATGGTGTGTCGTGGGCGTACATTAGCATCACCCCCCTTTGCGACTGTGGCACCACAAGTCTTGGCGCTGTGCTGTCATCGGGCGCAAACCACAGAATGTTGTCCTGTATACGCAACATGTGTCTGGAGTTATGTAAATGTCTGAGGCCTGAGTCATCAGTGAGCTCAGAGTCAGCGATAGGGTGGCAGGAGGGGTCAGAGAGGTGGTCAATAATTGTCTTTATTGCAGTGTCAGAGGCTTGCATATCCGCAATGTCGTTGTTGGAAATCTGCGGAGTAAGCGATAGTAAGCGAAATAAAAACAATCATGCTCCTTAATGGCTTGGTAGATTACGGGAAAGAAACACTAGCATGTTGACTTTTTCTGGCTTAAGACAGCATCTAACTGGGGTGACAATGTTGCCAGCTGTACTGAACATTCTTTCAGAAGCAGTACTTGTTGCACATATGCACATGTAGGCTACTTTCTCGCCAACTTGGAAATTAAAGGAAACCTATGTATGACACGCCAATTCGCTATGCCATTTTGGAGTGCTATCAAGATGCATAATCGCTTTTTAACGTGTTTATCAACGCCGTTTCATTCTATCCCCCTACACTGCCCCTACCCATCACACACACACACACACACACACACACACACACACACACACTGCCCCTAAACCTACCCATCACAAGAAACATTCTGCATTTTTACATTTAAAAAAAAAAACATAATTTAGTATGTTTATAAATCCATTTACATTCACGCGGAATCACACTGCATAGACATACACGCAGAGATGATGGTTCGTTTCGGCGTACACATACACGCGGAATCACAAGGCGTAGACATACACGCGGATAGCTCAAAATGCGTACAGATAACACGCCATTTGGCTTTAGAAAGTGGCGTGTATGTTTAAGCAAAGTCATGATGTCATGTTGATTGGCGTTGTCGTTTTCGGCTTTGAAACTAAATCCATCTTTGTTGAATAACTGGGCTGCTCTAACTCAGGATGGAGAAATCAACAGGGCAATATAATTTGAACGTAATGCTCAGCGTAATGAATTCAGAGGGAGACCGGTAGAAGTAGAGTGCTGCAGGTACGTCGTTCATGAACGAATGATTCTTTAATATGACTCGGGGCTACCGAGTTGTCTCAGAGAGTGATCCGTTCATTTTGTTGGCCGCGCGTGTGTGCAAAATCCCATAGGTTCTGTACATGAAACAGAAAATATTAGTTCATCCCTCGAGTCTCGAGTTCGGGTTTGAGTCTTTCGTTCTTCCTGTCAGTCCTATAGTAGACTATGCTGTCAGAACCGGAAAGAGAAATGATTCGTTCATCTTTCGAGGTTCGGGTTCCGCCGGGTCCGAGTCTTTTTTTCATTTTGCTGAACGAGATTCAAAGATCCGAGTCTGTAAAATGATCCGAACTTCCCGCTACTAACTACAGGGCCCCGTTGTGTCTTCTAATAGTGGGCAATAATAACGATCACCTGTAATGACCGCGGTTAGACCAATTAATCGCGGTCAAACGATTATTTTATAATCGTGACAGGTCTACCTGGAGGGCCATTAACCACGTGGATTCGTGAATTAGTGACAACGCCATCTCGGATGCGTTGGCTGTTGAGGAACATTACGGGCTGGTGGCAAGTCTCAATGATAACTTTCTGTGCCCCAATGTAGTTGGAGAATCGCTGAATGGTCCACACCGTGCAGAACAGAGCTTTTTCACAGTCTGAGAACTTGCACTTTGGTGGGAGAAGCGTTTTTCTGGCATATGCGACCACCTTCTTGTCTTGGTCATGTCGTTGATATAGGCCAGCGCTGAGACATTGGTCGGAAAACCCGGCTTCCAGGTAGAATTCCTTCTGTGGATCGGGGTAAGCAAGGAATGGAGCTGTGCATAAATGTCTTTTTAGTGCCGTCATGGCGTGTTCTTGAGCGTCTGACCAGACGAAAGGGCAGTCTTTCTTCAGCAGGGCTGTTAGAGGTCTGGCAATGTCTGAGTAGTTTTCGTTGAACTGTCGGGAATAACTGCATACCCCTAGAAAACTGCGCAGCTCAGAGACGTTAGTAGGAGGCTTGATGTTTTGAATGGCATGAATACGGTTTGACTGAGGTTCAATGCCTTGGGATCCGACTAGCAGGCCCACGTAGTTGACCTTGGTCCGGCACCACTGTCCTTTGTGGAGGGCGATCTTGGCACCGGCTGCGGATAGCTGGTTCAAAACATAGTCATTTCGTTCAGGTGGTCGGCCACTGTTGTGCTCTTCATGAGAACGTCGTCTACATAGATCAGGTTGTCTCTTACTCTGGCGTCTGGACAGGCTTTGTTCAGAAAGATGTTGAACTCAGCTGGTGAGTTGGCATAGACGAACGGACACCTGTTGAAAGTGAATTGTCGGTTGCCGAATGTGAATGCTAGCTTGTGTTGGTCTTCTGGGTGCACCGGAATGGTCCAGAATCCAGAGGCCACATCAAATGTAGAGAAGATTGTGGCTCCCCTTTTTTCTTGTTTTTCTTGTTCTAGCTGGGTCATAGGCCATCTTGACAACGGCACCTGTTGATTCAGTCTCCGGTAATCAATCGTGGGTCTCCATTTGCCGCTGGATTTCAGGACCGGCCAGATTGGACTCGAATAGGTACTGTTGCAAGGACAGATGACACCTTCCTCAAGCATGGATTCGATGATCTCCTGCACTGGTTCGTGTGAGGCGATGGGAATCTTGTATTGCTTGACGAAAGTGGGAGGCGCATCAGGGTGCATTGGGATGCGCACCGTGTGGAGGTTGGTGAGACCACAGTCTAAAGAGTCTTTGGCAAATGATTCTTTGAACTTATAAAGGACTTGTCTGAGTCTTTGACGGTCTGTCTCGCTCTGGAGCGCGTCAGCGTCTCGTAGAATTTGCTGTACTTGGGACTCAAAACCTGGGTACGGTTCCTCCGTATGTGTCATCAGTCAGGTTGGTATTGAGAGGTGTAGCAGGTTCATCAGTCTCACGACAGCCTGGTGGGAGACTGTGTATACTGCGAAGTGACTGTCCTCGGTCAGCTCCGTTCGGCACACCTGGTCTTTGGTCATCGACATGACAGACGTGATGGCAATGAACTTGAAGGGTGCAGTGAACAGTGTGTTATCTGTACTCCCTTCCGGTATCAGTGCAGGTGGAATGGACCCAATGATGGGTAGTACAAGTTCAAAGTCATGAAAGTCATGGCTCAGCAGCCATCTTAGCCGGTAGGCCTTGGGAATGTTGATGTCAGTTGCTGTGCAGTTGTTGAAGAGGATGTAGACTACACGAATGACATTTCAGTGAGGGGTGTGGCTTCAAGTGTGAGTCCGAGTTCCACACACTCAGGTGAGGGTTGGAAGAAACCCAGCGTGTGGTTTAAGGTTTGACCACATCGCATGTTGAGCCGAACAGCGACCCCTTTGGTGTATGCTGGTATCACCGTTCCTTGACTAGGTTGCAGACCTCCAGGATGGTCTGTCCTGACATGAGGTTGTCATGACTGATGGAAACGTGTGGCTGTAAAGTCGATGGGGCCCATACCACTTTGTTAAACGTGTCCACATGAGCCCGGAGGCAAACCAGGAGGTCTGCTCCGATGTAAACATCTTGGGGCGGGTCCGGCAGGACCAGGAAATAATGGGTCAGACACCGGTGATTCCATGTCAAGCGCAGAGCACAGATTCCTCTGGCGGACACCATAGAGGAGGGGTGTGTAGCAGTTCGTACTGCTACAGCAATAAAATAGCTAAGTTACTGGATCACTTCATTATATTTCTCAGCAACGATGGAGTTACATCGCTATTTTTAAGTAATAAACACACATCTTCATTAAGAGAGACGCTGAACAGATGCAGTCACACAGGTACGAATCTCTCTCTCTCTCTCTCTCTCTCTCTCTCTCTCTCGATAATTAATTAAAATAAATGCTATAATCCATTCAATCAAATAAATGTAATCTTATGCACTACTTTATCTCTGTGTCTGATTCAAAGGACGCAGAATGCTAGATCTAACAAGCTTTAACTGACGAAAATAACCGTCAATGTTACCCTTCCGGTCAAATATTGTGCTATAAACATCAATTACAGCTTTAAGTTGTCAATGTTTTGTCAGTTGTCAAGAGGGCTGACCTCTTGTCAGCCTCCGATTACGATTTAGTACCTAAAAAGGGAGCTACTTGGTTACATGCTGCTCTTCTAGTATACTTTCAGACAGGTGTTGTTGTTGTGGGCGCTAGGGAACGTAAATGCAGCAACTAGGATGGGTTATATATCATACTACCCTATACCCTGCTATTGATGCTTTAAATGTCTAAATTGTTTTATGTCTGTTTCTGCCTTAGATCTCATGGCATTGAAAGAGTCAAGTCATGAACTCAATGAAAGCGAAGAAGAGAAAGGCCATTATGATAAACATCATGATTTCATGACTGGAGAAAGATCAACACAGGCTAAAAAGACTTCCTCACAAAAAAGAGCTCAAAAGACAGGGACTAAAAGTCATTTAACCTGCCCACAGTGTGGAAAGAGTTGCAGAAATAAAGGAAACCTTAAAGTCCACATGAGACTTCACACTGGAAAGAAGCCTTACACCTGCCAACAGTGTGGAAAGAGTTTCAGAAGTAAAGGAAACCTTAAAGTCCACATGAGAATTCACACTGGAGATAAGCCTTACACCTGCCAACAATGTGGAAAGAATTTCACTCGAAAAGAAAGCCTTAAAGGCCACACGAGACTTCACGCTGGAGAGAAGCCTTACACCTGCCCTCATTGTGGAAAGAGTTTCACTCTTAAATAAAACCTTGAGGAACACATTAAAATTCACACTGGAGAGAAGCCTCACACCTGCCAACAGTGTGGAAAGAGTTTCACTCATAAAGTAACCCTTAAGGAACACATTAAAATTCACACTGGAGAGAAGCCTCACACCTGCCAACAGTGTGGAAAGAGTTTCACTGATAAAGGAACCCTTAATGTACACATGAGAATTCACACTGGAGAGAAGCCTCACACCTGCCAACAGTGTGGAAAGAGTTTCACTCAAAAAGTAACCCTTGAGAAACACATTAAAATTCACACTGGAGAGAAGCCTCACACCTGCCAACAGTGTGGAAAGAGTTTCACTCATAAAGGAACCCTTAAGGTACACATGAGAATTCACACTGGAGAGAAGCCTTACACCTGCCAACAGTGTGGAAAGAGTTTCACTCATAAAGGAACCCTTGAAGAACACATGAGAAGTCACACTGGAGAGAAGCCTTACACCTGCCAACAGTGTGGAAAGAGTTTTGGAAATAAAGGATACCTTAAAGTCCACATGAGAATTCACACTGGAGAGAAGCCTTACAAAACAAAGCAAGATCCATAAAGACATGGATGAGCGAGTTTGGTGTGGAGGAACTTGACTGGCCTGCACAGAGTCCTGACCTCAACCCGATAGAACACCTTTGAGATGAATTAGAGCAGAGACAGTGAGCCAAGCCTTCTCTTCCAACATCAGTGCCTGACCTCACAAATGTGCTTCTAGAAGAATGATCAAATAAAATAAAATCCCATAAACACACTCCTAAACCTTGTGGAAAGCCTTCCCAGAAGAGTTGAAGCTGTTATATCCGCAAAAGGCTGGCCAGGGTTAGTTCACCCAAAAATGAAATGTAATTTATTCCTCACCCTCATGCCGTTCCACACCTGTAAGACCTCCGTTCATCTGAGGAACACAAATGAAGATATTTTTGTTGAAATCTGAAGGCTCAGTGAGGCCTCCATAGGGAGCACAGAAATGTACACACTCAAGATTCATTAATGTACTAAACACATATTTAAATCAGTTTATGTGAGTACAGTGGTTCAATATTAATATCATAAAGCAACGATAATATTTTTGTTTTTTTTAAGAATCTTAGACATAAATAGCCACACAAATGTGGTCCAGGCAAAGCGTACTTTGATTATCTTCACTGCATGCATATTTTAAACAAAATGAAATATAACATTCAACCTATAAATATGTGGTTCAGGCAATATGTGAATATGTACTCTGATTATCTTCACTGTAATAAAATGAAATAATGCAAACACAACTCTCTTTTTGTTAAACGTCAGTTTTAATAATCAATAATGGCCATTATAAAAGTATAAGTAAAAGGTATAGGAAGCTCTCCAATAAGAAATAAAGCAAACCATTCAGTCAAAAGTACAAAGTCAGCACTTTACTAGGCTATGGTGGTAAAGTTAAATATGCAAGGCATGTTTATTTATATATCACATTTCATACACAATGGTAAATCAAAATGCTTTATAGGACTGGGCGATATAACCAAAAAATCATATCTGTATTTTTTGGTTGAATGGTGATACACGGTATACATCCCGGTATTTTCTAATTTTTCTATTTGGATACAAAAATAGGTATAAAACATTTTTTTATATATATATTTTTTTACACCCTGCCCAGTAATGTCCTAAAAACAATGTTGATATTGAAAGCTATAAACCAATACAGTGAATGTAATGTAGGCTATATTGTGTGCAAATTGGAGGTTTACAATTAATAATTTTGTTTTTAAATTCACTAAACGAAAAATGAACATAAAATGGACATATTTGCATGACTTTCTAACATTTACTGATGGAGAATATACCTGTGAAATGTAAGTTATGCACTGAGGAAAGCACCACATTTCAAACACATTAAACAGAACAAATAGGCTATTTATCTGTCTGTCAGCACAAGTATCTCTCAGAGCATCTAACAGGGCAAGCTGCTTTAAACTATACGGGTCAACTATATCTGACTATATCCAGGTATTTTGAAGCCCTTAAAGGGTAACTAAACCCCTGCTCAGAGGTTAACTCCACCCACTGGCAATTTTCAAAAAATGCTGGAAAAGTGGGCAGAGCCCGGCGGACACAGAGGGGACGAACCGAGGGCGGGGCTGAGCGGAGGGTGTGCACCTGAGACCCGCAGTGACGGATTGACTGACAGCTGTCTGACTCGCGAGTCGCAAAGATGGAGAATGACTGGAGTGACGCCAGCTTTGCAACAGAGCGGTCATTTCTCCTACCTTCACCTGAAGTGGAGGAGGGTGGATTGTCTGTAACAGACACAAACCCGGAGCCTTATCAATGCGAGCCGCTGCTCAAACTGCGTTAACTCCCGATGCAGACGATGCTAGTGAAGCAGCCGCGCAAGAGAACTGACCTAATCTATCTGCGTCCGTGGCAACCACTTGCTTGTCAGGGTTTGAAAGCGCGTCTCATGTATGAAAATTATCTGTACACATGACGGGCGGCAATAATATCGCAAGAAAAGCCTGACGTGTACTGACAACTGCATTATTTAACCGTATTTTCTTCAATACAATGTTAAAGCAAGTGTCAAGTGAGTTTCATTCATAATGTTTACTTCATGTAACATGACAGTTCATTCTGGAGTGAAGCCGTTCTCATCGTGTGATTGGGGGAAACATTTCTGAGGGCGTGGTGAGCTCGTGTCAGGGGCGCGGATAGTGAGCCGTTGGAGGTACCATCCTACGTCACGATGTACCACAACGTCCAATAGGAAAATTCAACTGCAGTAGCCACCGTTCAACCTTAAGAGGGCAGCACTTTGGCGGTTTTACACCATATTTTATAGAATTAAAACACTTTATACTCAAATGTCAAAACATTTACTCGAATCAATGAACAGCATTAATAAAGCCCCATTATTACAGATCATTAACTAAAAAAAGTTGGTTTAGGGTTTAGTTACCCTTTAATATAAAGCATGTGTCTTGTTGAGGACAAATTGTATTGTGTACTTTCCCTGCATCAGCTCATTCTGTGTACTCCGCTATTTTTCAGATGCGTTCGTATCAATCTACTGTATATCGATATAAACGGTATTGCCTCATTCCATATTGTCTCTAAAAAAAGTATCAATATACACTCACCTAAAGGATTATTAGGAACACCTGTTCAATTTCTCATTAATGCAATTATCTAATCAACCAATCACATGGCAGTTGCTTCAATGCATTTAGGGGTGGGGTCCTGGTCAAGGCAATCTCCTGAACTGCAAACTGAATGTCAGAATGGGAAAGAAAGGTGATTTAAGCAATTTTGAGCGTGGCATGGTTGTTGGTGCCAGACGGGCCGGTCTGAGTATTTCACAATCTGCTCAGTTACTGGGATTTTCACGCACAATCATTTCTAGGGTTTACAAAGAATGGTGTGAAAAGGGAAAAACATCCAGTATGCGGCAGTCCTGTAAGCGAAAATGCCTTGTTGATGCTAGAGGTCAGAGGAGAATGGGCCGACTGATTCAAGCTGATAGAAGAGCAACTTTGACTGAAATAACCACTCGTTACAACCGAGCTATGCAGCAAAGCATTTGTGAAGCCACAACACACACAACCTTGAGGCGGATGGGCTACAACAGCAGAAGACCCCACCGGGTACCACTCATCTCCTCTACAAATAGGAAAAAGAGGCTACAATTTGCACAAGCTCACTAAAATTGGACAGTTGGAGACTGGAAAAATGTTGCCTGGTCTGATGAGTCTCGATTTCTGTTGAGACATTCAGATGGTAGAGTCAGAATTTGGCGTAAACAGAATGAGAACATGGATCCATCATGCCTTGTTACCACTGTGCAGGCTGGTGGTGGTGGTGTAATGGTGTGGGGGATGTTTTCTTGGCACACTTTAGGCCCCTTAGTGCCAATTGGGCATGGTTTAAATGCCACGGCCTACCTGAGCATTGTTTCTGACTATCTCCATCCCTTTATGACCACCATGTACCCATTCTCTGATGGCTACTTCCAGCAGGATAATGCACCGTCACAAAGTTTGAATCATTTCAAATTGGTTTCTTGAACATGACAATGAGTTCACTGTACTAAAATGGCCCCCACAGTCACCAGATCTCAACCCAATAGAGCATCTTTGGGATGTGGTGGAACGGGAGCTTCGTGCCCTGGATGTGCATCCCACAAACCTCTATTAATATGGGCCAACATTTCTAAAGAATGCTTTCAGCACCTTGTTGAATCACGTAGAATTAAGGCAGTTCTGAAGGCGAAAGGGGGGTCAAACACAGTATTAGTATGGTGTTCCTAATAATCATTTAGGTGAGTGTATATTGTACAAACTCGATATACCGCTCAGCCCTAATGCTTTACATAGAAAAGTTATTAAAATATTGATAATCACGACTTAATAAAAATACCATGTTTAAGAAAGCAAATAACAATAACCAAAGATAAAAACAAGTTTAAATAAATAAAAAAAAACGTTATAAAAAGATGATATATAGATAAGATAAAGTGCAATCAGTTGGACACAGTGTGTTAGAGGATAACAGTTTCGGACCCAAGACCAGTTATGAAAATTGAAGACCAAGAGTCAGGGGTGCAATTAATTAAAGAACATTTTACTGAAGAATAGTTTGTAGTTTCATCAGCAGAAGCCAGCTTCAAGTCTCACAAGGAAGGAGTTCATAGGCCGCGCTCTCTCTAGCAGTCTATCCTACCTATAATTTCACAGTTATACTGTTTTCAAGGTCTAGTCACGTCATTACTGCAAGGTGGATGATTTTGATTGGCTCAGTGAAAATGAACAGTCATGGTAAATTTCCACACATTGTCAGTTAATCAGGTTCACGTGTCCATATAGCACTTATTGATGCTTTTGCGACACATCACACATCCCTAGGACAGACACTCAGTCACCAATCAGAGACCAAATACAAACTTTAGAAAACATGTATGAAGAAACAATCAGTGGTTCTATTGATTAAAGCTATGGTCTACGATTTCAAAGATTGTTCATTATTAATAATCTCGTTTAGATGCTGGTTATGGTTCTACAGTACAATCCTAACAATATGAAGAGAAAAAAGAATGAAAAAAATCCATTCACTCTATTGGGTGTACACCCGCAGAGAAATTGACCAATGTAAGCTGTCCGGCCGGACAGCTTACATTGGTTAACTGCTCTCATCCAATCCCTGCTCCACTCGCGTTTCCCCCCGACCGCACCCCACCCCGCCCCCTCCTGCGACATGAAATTTTGCGGGCAAGTAGGCAGCATCAACTCAGCAATGGAGAAAAACCAACAAACAGACAGCGGCAAGCGGCCCCTGCTCGCCCCAACAGTCAAGGTTGGAATAAAGAGAAAGTCAATTGAGGAAAGAGCAGATATTTAAAATAAATGTGAAGAACGCCGGACTCAAAGCCGAATCAATATAGGGTCCACCGTTGCCCGTTGGAGGAAGCTTCAGAGAAACCTTTGGACTTAAAACCGACGCTGATTATTTGTTGAGCAGGTAAACATTTATTTATACTTTTATGGTGTGGTGTATTACATAAATAGCTTTTTATCAGCATGACAACATGATCATGCTGCCGGTCGGCATTGGAATGTTAGCCGTTTAGCATCGCCTATCACGGGTCAAAGTAATTATATTTCTTGAAGTGCTTGACTATTTCAATAGACCTAACGTTAGCGGTTTTCTGTTCGAGCCGATAGAACATTGCATGTGTTGCTAATCTTGCGTGGGCGTGAACTCAAACGTGTGCCTTTGAGCTATCAACATCTCTGTTCCGATGTTTACTCCTGCTTGACTGAGTGACGTTGTTCAGGTCGTTTCCCGGTGGGAGGGATCAGGTAGCACAGAGGGGAGGGGTGTGCGTGTGGAGGGGCGGGATGAGTTTTTTTTTAAATTCAGGCTTTCTCGACTGATTTTCAACATCGTAGACTACAGCTTTAAATGACTCCTCCTGAACTTTATGTGCAGTCGCTACCACTGCTACCATTATCTATCCAGTGTTTAGGGCTGGTTTTCAATAATTGTAACTCTGTTTTGACCATTGTCTGTATAGTTAAACTTTTACTGCACACTCTGCCCATCTCTCTACAGTCCTTTAATGCCTGCACTGGAATTTAGACAATCATATAGTGCATTCCATCTCAGTTTATGGATAATAGCTGAAATTGCATAAATACCAGAATTTATGGGCAGCAAGTTCTTAATCCGACTGCTCTGCAGAGTTTGGCATCGGATCAATAAAATAGACACAGCTTTCTGCTGCATTGATGTACTGTAACCACAAGAACAATTACATTATTTAACACATACTCAACAACAGAAACAATGTGAATGTACATAAATATAAATTGTTAAATAAACAAACCAGAAACTTCCAGTGCAATTCTCCAACATTAACAAACGATACAACAGCCTTGTAATCATCAAAGTTAACCTGTTGCACATAAAAATTACTTCAATAATATATCACAGAAATTCACATTTAAATTATTATGAAACGCTTCCCCATTTGAACCTCTCCCAAATAGAAACAAGATGTACCTTTGACAAACTTTGTCATCATACTTCTGTTCTATCCCCAGTGAGGATCACATTGGCTGTGTAGTGGTTCATCATGTATACTGTATGGTTTTATCCAAACCAAGTTCATTAATAGCGTGATGCATGAGACATTCGATGATCTAACATGTTTAAAATTCAATCAGAGAGAAACATCAGAATTCATTACATTAGCTTATTTTAAATAAAACATTAGTTTTAGCTTGGACTGAGAGCTTGAGTCGGGCTGCAAGGACAACCCTTTCATGCTCAAGTTCCTCCAAGGATGGCAAGCAAACATTTCTCCTTTATAAGTCGATCTCTTCTATGTTCAGGGTTGGGTACAAAGACAAACAAGTGACATTATTTTGTAATGGCTCATTCTGGCTTAGACCAATTTTATAATTGTTGGCATTTGCATTAAAACTTTCCCAGTTTACAAATATTTAATGATTTAAATTATTTATATTAGGGCAGCATAAGTCAAGTCAAGTTTATTTATATAGCGCTTTGCACAATACAGATTGTATCAAAGTAGCTTCACAGTATTAAATTAAAACAATACATCAATGTTTGTTTCTAGTGGAAAACGTCCACGTTTGGTAATGCTGATCAATAGTATTGTTGATTGATTAATTAAATTAAATATTGTTAGAATAATGATGAAAATAATTCTTTTATTCCCAATATATATACAGGAATAAGGACTGATGTGAGGAGGTCTTACTCCCAATGTGTAACCAAGGATGATGCCAAATGTATAGAGGCCTATGTTAACCACACAATATGTTATGCATGGTTTTATGATGAAAGAAATATATAGAAAAAGAAAGATATAGTGGAGGTTTTATAGGGAACCTTTATGTTAGACTTTATAAGAGTCTTATAGAAAAATATAGTGGAGGTTTTATAGAGAACCTTTATGTTTGACTTTATAAGAGTCACAAGAAGAATAGAAATAGCAAAGTGAAGTGAAGAGTTGTTTATATGGCCGAGAAACTTTTATAAGAAGTTTTTATTTTTACAACTTTTATGTATAAGCTGTTTATAAGGCCGAAAAACCTAAAGGAGGTTTTTCTTATACAACTTTCATAGATGACTTTGTAAGCATGGAAAAACATGACAACATGATATTGTAAAAATGTTTTACTTTGGTTCATAGCAAGAATACAGACACATGGTTTTGTAGAAATGTTTTATTTGGTTTTATAGTAATGACACGGAAGCAAAGACTTTTGTAAAAATGTTTTATTTGGTTTTATAGTAAAGACACGGAAGCAAAGACTTTTGTAAAAGTGTTTTATTTGGTTTTATAGTAAAGACACAGAGACAAATACTTTGTAAAAATGTTTTATTGAATAATTGAAATGAACACGCTGAGACATGTTTTAGGCAATCTGCTTTATTAAGAAGATGAAGAAAGACACTGAGCCATATGTACGAAAAATCATTTATTCATGTAAAAGACAAACATATGAAATGTACTTTGTATTAGCATGCATGCATGAAGAGAAGTATTGAACGAAGCAAGTTTTACCTCAAGCTGATGTCTTGCAGACGAGACGAAGAAGGAGGTCAAGGATCCAAGAAGAAAAAGAAGGAGGAGAAAATATAGGGCATTATATACTAAAATGTTGAAGGAATTTAGGGAGTTGACAGTGGTCCAAAATCTTGGATTGGATGACCTATGCCTATGTAATTGAATATGTAATGAAGAGGTGTGATAATGAAATGATATATAAGGTATTGATCTCTGTATGAACACCAGAAGCTGAGAGCGTTATGCTGCTTCTCCATTGCTTGATGATCCGAGCCTGACATCTGCTGGTGACTCTCGTGAACCGATTTTTGTTACTTTGAGTTTTTTCTTTTATGTAAATCTTTTGTTTATATGTAAGATCTTTTTGATACTGGAAAAATAAATCTTTTATAATCAATTTAAAAAGAAACCGTTTGCCACGTCTCTGCTTTCTAAACGAGTTGATCTGAACCAGACACGGAGGGGGTCTGTTCTCCTAGAGTGAGTATGAATTTATATTTATGATCTAGTTGAGGATTTGACCTGCTTTACCTAGCCTGAGGTTGTAAACTAAAAATAGGTAGAAGGTGTGTGGGATCTAGGTAGATTGTACACCGAATAACAATATCACAAGCATAACACTTCTATTACATCAATGTGTTAAAGGGGTCATAGAATGGTACATGCACTTTTACAAGTTGATTATACGGAAATGTGTGTTGGCAGTGCCTGTACACAACCATCCTATAATGATAAAAATACATCCAGTGTTTTTTTTAAATATCCTTATATATTTTCCCCTGTCTCAAATCGAGCCGTCTGATCGTGTGACGTTACACGGTGTACGCCCCCCCTACGATTGTTGATTGACAGCAGCGTTTCAACACAGACCCGCCCTGAGCGAGCTGTCATCAGTCCGCCATTGTTGATACTCTGGAGCAGAATGGCGTCTAAGCGATTGTGGTGTTGTGTTTTATTAACCTTTATATTAATCTTTGCAAATCGCTTGCACGCTTCACGATGAATGAGGCTAAAGTTTACAGGGTAAGTTACATTACGGCATGCTTTCTGTGTATGACGTTCTCAATATAATTCATAATCCCACGTTTATAATGAACAACGCGTTATGTTTGTTATTACAAACTGTGTACTCGGGTGATAAAGTTAACGTGGTAACACTACACTAAGCTTACTTTTGTACATGGTTTATAACGGTGTCTGTTACTGATTAAGAAGTAATGTAAAAAAAAAAAATCTTATAACATAACATCAATCTGTCAATGAACTAACACATCAGTAAACACATAGCAACTACGCTACTCTGCCAGTACAAAGATAGATCAAAGTGACATGACGTTAACCAACCATTCAGAAACGTTCGTCATCTGTTCCTGGTCCGACTCCGGTTCAAAATGATAAGGTTGCTTAGATGTGTCCTCAGAGACTCCCGTTGCCATTATTTCTCGAAAATATACCCTCAAATGTTGTCAAGGCAACACTCCACGTGTGTTGTGGTGTTGTGTCGGGTCGAACCGAACGCCCCACAGAGCAGAGGGGGCGGGGTGAGCAAAGCTCATTATCATTTAAAGTCACATACACTGAAATGACTTGCTGAAAACTGGGCTGGTTTTGACCAGGTAAATTGAGTGTTTTCTTACAATACTAATGAGAATTTTTAATTAAAGTATATTACAAACTTTTCATTTAGACACTAAAGAATCATATTAACTTGTACAAAAATGTCATTCTATGACCCCTTTAAGTTAATTAGAAATAACTGCAACTGTTTTCAATGGAACTACATTTGTCCATTTTAAGTGTATTTTAATGATAATGCTGCTGTACTGTTTGGCCTACATCCCTCGCCTGTGAGCCATCTGTGAGGTTTAAGTGACCGGAACTCACTGTGGTGGACTATATAGCTGTTTCCTCTTATTTGAGAGGGAATCACAGAAATGACCACTTCCGTGTCCTTTTTTTTCCACAAGGCTTTTATCTGAAGGTCAAGAAGACAATACATTTATTTACTCTAGATGTGTGCATGTATCTGACAATTACGGTTACATAAACAGCTAATGTGCTGTGATGTAATGTTGGATTTACTGTCACAAACCTGCTATAATGTATTTGATGTAAAAAGTCTCTTCTAAAAGTTTACAGTTTAAATAAACTTATTTAAAAGTTTACAAACTTTTAGAAGCTGACAATACATTTATTTCATTAAGATCACCTGTCATGGAGCGTCATTGTTGGTACCCTTTGTGTCCTCCTGATGTTCAGTCATAGTGGATGTGGATGTGGATGGAGCATCACATGTGACCATGTCTTGTGAATTCTATTTATAATGGTAAATCATTTTTTTTTAAGTGATAAACTTTTAGAGTATTCTACAGCACACATCTGAACAATTACTCACTGACCTGACAATACATTTATTGTATTAACATCACCTGTGATGGAGGATCATTGTTGGTACCCTTTGTGTCCTCCTGATGTTCAGTCATGGTCACATGTAACGATCCATCCACATCCACTATGTCTTGTGAATTCTATTAATAAAAATGGAAGATTAATGTGCCCTTTCTATTGCATATTTTCACATCACAGAAAAATAAATTATAAAATAATGTACTATTGTCACGGTTGATGAATGCATTGCTTCCTTTTTTGTCTCGTGTCTCTGTTTGTTGTGTTGGTATGTGCTGCGTGGATCTGTGGGTGTGGCCGGAGCAATCATGCTCATTCATCTATCATCGGCGCCAGCTGCGAGTCATTATCACTTGTATTTATACTCACCGTTTTCTCCTCTCCTTCGTCAGATCGTTTGTCGATGTTGTGTGCTGTCTGGTGTCCTGAGTTTCCTGTTCCTGTTCCGTTTGGATTATCGTGTGGTGTTTGTTCTGGGATTCCTGTTCGTTGTTTCCTGTTCATCGTTTCACGCCGGAATTCACCCTCATCACCATCGCTTCACTCATCACCAGCACAGATACAACCTGTTGATCGTCGAGGTCCCTGCGTCACCTGCCAGCGGTGTTGTCTGTCTCCTATTTGTCCTTTCTGACATTAAATAGAGTTTATTTTCACCTGCAATTGTTTCCTCATTCTGTGAGCATGACAGAACGATCTGACCCACTGATGGAAGCAGCAGGCGGAGCTCCGATGACCATGGAGTCATTTGTTAACAGCAGCCTTCAACGCATGGACGCCCAGGAGGAGGGGCTCAGCAACACTAGCCGTGCTGTTCAGGTTTTGGTGACGCAGGTGTCCGGGCTCACCCAGCAACTTCTACAACTGCGAGCTCCCACTGCGCCACCCACACCGTTCGTTCCTTCCACACCATCAGATCCGCTCTCCCAGTCGGAACCTCGTCTACCTGTGCCTGAGAGGTATGCCGGAGAACCCAGTTTCTGTCGGGCATTTCTGACTGGATGCTCCATGCATTTTGCACTGCAACCGAGAACTTTCAACAATGAGCGATCCAAGGTCGCATTTGTTCTTTCTCTACTGACTGGGAGAGCAGCACTCTGGGGAACGGCGGTGTGGGAGAACCAGGATCCATGCTGCCAGTCGTTCCAGGCACTTTCCGCGGTCATGAAGCGGGTGTTTGACCGTGCGGTCTCCGGAAGAGAGGCGGCGAGGGTGCTCGCCGAGCTTCGCCAGGGAGAGAGGTCTGTTTCGGATTACTCGATCGAATTCCGGACTCTCGCGGCGGAGTGCCAATGGAACGACGAGGCGCAGTGGGATATGTTCCTGCATGGGCTGGCTGACCGCATCCAGAAGGAGATCTACACCCTGGACCTGCCTAACACCTTGGATGGACTGATTGAATTAGCACTACGAGTTGATGCTAGACTGTCAAGAGTCGAGCGACGCGTCCTTCCCAATCGTGTTTTTAGAGGAGCGGAGAGTTCGCGGTCCAGCGGTACGGATGTGGTCAGCCCTATCTACGATCACGAGCCCATGCAGGTAGGGCGAGCTCGGCTTTCCCGGGAGGAGAAGGAGAGGCGGAGGTCCCAAGGCCTTTGTCTATACTGCGGCGGAGATGGACATTTTCTGAACATGTGTCCGGTAAAAGGCCACGCCCGATAGTAACAGTGAGGCTACTATCGGGTGGGATCTCCGCCGAGAAGACCTCATCGACATCTACCCTCCTCCCGGTAAGACTAAGATGGTCAACACACCAGCACGACTGTCAAGCACTATTGGACTCCGGGGCGGAAGGTAATTTTATGGACCACACTCTCGCACACCACCTTCAGATTCCCCTCCAGTCACTTCCTCAGGACATTTCTGTCCACGCACTCAATGGTCAACAGCTTCCCATGATTTCCCTATCTACTGGACCTGTTACTCTCATTACATCTGGTAACCATTCGGAGACTCTGTCATTTTACATCATGGACTCACCTCTTGCACCCATAGTACTCGGACATCCTTGGTTAACGCAACACAACCCCAAAGTAGACTGGATCCGGAGGTCCATTACGGAGTGGAGCACTAAATGTCATGAGTCCTGTCTTGTGTCTGCCTGTTCGTCTGTTCCTATGTCTGTGTTACAGGAGAAAGCAGTGGATTTGTCTAACGTGCCCGCGGAGTACCAGGACCTGAAGGAGGTGTTCAGTAAGTCTCGAGCTGCTTCTCTGCCTCCGCATCGTCCCTACAACTGTGCCATAGATTTATTGCCAGGTAAATCTCCGCCTAAGGGCAAGCTATATTCACTTTCGGTTCCAGAAAGGGAGGCCATGGAGAAATATATTTCTGATTCACTAGCAACTAGGTTCATTCGCCCTTCCTCTTCTCCAGCGGGGGCGGGGTTCTTTTTTGTGGGGAAGAAGGACGGTTCTCTGCGACCTTGTATTGATTACCGGGGGTTGAACAACATCACGATAAAGAATACTTATCCTTTACTGTTGATGTCTTCAGCTTTCGAGAGGTTGCAGGGAGCGTCAATCTTCACGAAATTGGATTTACGTAATGCTTATCATTTGGTCCGCATCAGGAAGGGGGATGAATGGAAGACTGCTTTTAACACCCCCAGGGGGCATTTTGAATATTTGGTCATGCCCTTCGGGCGGAGAAATGCGAGTTCCACGCACAGTCGGTTCCATTTCTGGGATACATCATTTCGTCTGAGGGAGTACGTATGAACCCTGAGAAGGTTAAGGCTGTGGTGGAGTGGCCAATCCCAGATTCTCGCAAGGCCCTGCAGAGGTTTCTGGGATTCGCCAACTTCTACCGACGTTTTATTCGTAACTACAGCCAACTAGCCGCACCTCTGACTGCCTTGACCTCCCCCAGAACGACGTTCAGGTGGACTGACGCGGCTGAGGCCGCGTTTACCAAACTAAAAGACCGCTTTGTTTCGGCCCCCATTCTAATAGCCCCTGATTCCTCACGTCAGTTCGTGGTGGAGGTCGACGCGTCAGAGGTGGGGGTAGGTGCAGTGTTGTCCCAACGTTCTTCCACGGACGAGAAGATGCATCCTTGCGCGTTTTTATCCCATCGCTTGTCACCTGCCGAACGTAACTATGACATTGGTAACAGAGAGTTGTTGGCAGTCAAGTTAGCGTTGGAGGAATGGCGTCACTGGTTAGAAGGGTCGGGGGTACCTTTTATCGTCTGGACCGATCATAAGAATTTGGAATATATTAGGACGGCTAAAAGATTGAACTCCAGGCAGGCTCGGTGGGCACTTTTTTTCGGTCGTTTTGATTTTACTCTTTCGTACCGCCCGGGTTCCAAAAACATTAAACCCGATTCTTTGTCGCGTATTTTTGATCGCTCCGAACGCCTGGTTACTCCCGAGTGCATTTTACCTGAGACCCTATTTGTCTCCACACTCACATGGGAGGTCGAATCGAAGGTCAAGAAGGCCTTAGAAGGGGTAACGCCTCCGGTCGGTTGCCCACCGAATCGATTATTTGTGCCGGAGGGATTACGGTCAGACGTTATTCAGTGGGGGCATTGTTCCAACGTAGCCTGTCATCCAGGAGTGACTCGTACGAAGTTTCTGGTTAAACAACGATTCTGGTGGCCACTTATGGCCCGGGACATTCACAGTTTTGTTTTGGCTTGCTCGGTTTGTGCCATTGGTAAGTCTTCCAATCGACCCCCAGATGGGCTACTCCAACCGCTGCCTGTCCCTTCGAGACCCTGGTCCCATATCGCACTAGATTTTGTTACCGCCCTCCCGCCCTCCCAGGGCAACACGGTAGTTTTAACCGTGGTGGACCGGTTCTCGAAGGCGACTCATTTTATTCCCTTGCCCAAATTACCCTCAGCCAAGGAGACAGCGGTGGCCGTCGTGGATCACGTCTTTCGGTTACATGGCCTCCCGATGGACGTGGTTTCCGACAGAGGACCCCAATTTATGTCCAAATTTTGGCAAGAATTTTGTAGATTGCTAGGGGCGACTGTTAGTCTTTCCTCAGGGTTTCATCCCCAGAGCAATGGTCAGACCGAGAGAGCCAACCAGGATCTGGAAAGAATGTTGCGGTGTTTGGTTTCCAAGAATCCTTCGTCCTGGAGTCAGCAACTGTCTATGGTGGAGTACGCCCACAATACGTTACCAGTGTCATCTACGGGTCTGTCTCCGTTTGAGTGTAGTGTAGGTTACCAGCCACCTATCTTTCCCAGTCTGGATTCCGAAGTCGCGGTCCCCTCCGCCCACGCCTTCATCCAGAGGTGTCACGACACCTGGACTAGAGCCCGAGAGACTCTACTCCGGGTGGGGTTGCGCACCAAGGCTAAGGCCGATCGCCACCGGTCAAAGCCTTCCGTATACGTCGTTGGTCAAAAAGTGTGGCTTTCTACTAAGAATATTCCTCTCCGTTCCGTCTCTAATAAGCTCGCACCCAAATTCATTGGCCCGTTCGCTGTCACCAAGATCATTAGTCCGGTGACAGTCTGCCTCAACCTTCCTCCAGTGTACAGGAGAATTCACCCCGTGTTTCATGTATCTAAGATTAAGCCTGTGTTTCGATCAGCAATTAACCCGCCGGTTCCGGTTCCTCCCCCGCCGCGTCTCGTAGATGGGGAACCTACGTTTTCGGTAAATCGTATTCTGGACTCTAGGCGGAGGGGACGCGGAGTCCAGTACTTGGTGGACTGGGAAGGTTACGGTCCGGAGGAGAGAAGTTGGGTCCCTACGAGAGACATTCTGGATCACTCCCTTATCGATGATTACAATCGACAGGTAAGGGAGGCTGGGAACGCCAGGAGGCGTTCCTAGGAGAGAGGGTACTGTCACGGTTCATGAATGCATTGCTTCCTTTTTTGTCTCGTGTCTCTGTTTGTTGTGTTGGTATGTGCTGCGTGGATCTGTGGGTGTGGCCGGAGCAATCATGCTCATTCATCTATCATCGGCGCCAGCTGCGAGTCATTATCACTTGTATTTATACTCACCGTTTTCTCCTCTCCTTCGTCAGATCGTTTGTCGATGTTGTGTGCTGTCTGGTATCCTGAGTTTCCTGTTCCTGTTCCGTTTGGATTATCGTGTGGTGTTTGTTCTGAGATTCCTGTTCGTTGTTTCCTGTTCATCGTTTCACGCCGGAATTCACCCTCATCACCATCGCTTCACTCATCACCAGCACAGATACAACCTGTTGATCATCGAGGTCCCTGCGTCACCTGCCAGGGGTGTTGTCTGTCTCCTATTTGTCCTTTCTGACATTAAATAGAGTTTATTTTCACCTGCAATTGTTTCCTCATTCTGTGATCATGACAATTTCATCCTGGGGAAGATTTCTGGAGTTGTAAATGGACCTGTAAAACCGTATCTGGACAATTATTGACCTTAAATAAGCCATATACCCTCTATGTAGAGACCAGAGAACAATTTAAAATGTTGTTTCAAATCATTCTAGGGCACCTTTAACACAAATGTATTGGAGTAAAAAGTACACTTACACTTAGAGAGTAAAAGTTGCTAATATCTTTGATACTCCGTACAACTATAAAGTAGCCAAAAAGATACTTCAGTACAGTAACTAATTACATTTACTCAAACACTTTACACCACTGTGGACAGTAAGGTCTGAAGAGACTCATGAAATCATACAGGAGAGAAGCCAGTCTGTTGAGATTGTGGCAAAACCCTTTACAGGTCTTGTATATTGTTGTTTTTTGATGCATTTGATAATTCATACTCAGAAAGTAGAACTGAAATGACATTCATTACAAGATGATTATTACTATTTTTCCAGTCATGAATTTTGTCATTGAGGATTTCTTAAAAATACTGTGCAAAAATCTTGTCTCGTGAACCCAATCTCAGGTCTTGTTACACCCCTAGCAGCGAGTGTTTGAAATAACTTCCGTTTGTGACATATTTTATCTGCCAATACACGACGTCTCTTAAAGCGGATTGCCTGATATGCATATTTAGCTGTCAATGTCATAAAATATAGCCTCCTCCACCATAACTCCCTTTCATTCACGAGCTTCTTGATTCTCTGGCTGAAAGGATGACTCAATATTGGGACTGGAGAGAGCCTCTGCTCAAAGCAAAGGACATTGGATAGTGGAAATTATCATTCTTCCTGAGGAAATGTGATGTAAAAATAAGATAATTGTTTTTTAAATGTGCATGCTTTCACAGTCTTGTGCTGTTCTGTGACTACAAATAAACAGAAGCAGATGTGACTGAATTACTTATCCTTATAGATTATCATATCTTTTCGAAATAGCAGTAAAATTCACTTTATTTCTGCATGATTTCTGTGCAATCCTGACACAAATGAATTATCAATGTATCAATTTTATTGTAAAATTGTGGTAAAACATCAATGCTTGTGTTTTAAATAGTTAAATACATTGTAAAAAAGGCAAACATTTATCTTTTTTTTTTTTTCGTTTTGCAATCTTAATTTTTTTTCCAGTCTGATAAAAATTCCCTTTGTTGGTGAAACTTCTTTTGACTAATAAATAAATTGAGTCCAATTCTGACTCTGGCTTCTTTACTCCTCTCGAGTCACTGGACATAATTTAGGAATTCAGGCCTCTAAGGTGATTTAATTATACCGTCTCTCAAACATGAGGCATTTCCTGTCTGTGAAATTCATTCCACACTGATGACATTTAAAACCAGTTCTCTCATGCGTGAATACTCGTGTGGCACTCCAGGGCTACTTTATACCTGAAACTTTTCCCACAGTGCCCACATGTGAACGGCTTCCGTCCAGTGTGAACTCTCATGTGCCTTTCAAGGCTTCCTTTTCGGCTGAAATTGTTTCCACATTGTTGGCAGGTGAACGGCTTCTCTCCAGTGTGAATCCTTATGTGTTCTTCAAAGTGATGTTTTTTAGTGAAACTCTTTCCACACTGAGGGCATGTGTAGAGTTGCTCCCCAGAGTGACTTCTCATGTGGACTTTAAAGTTTTTATGTTGCTTAAAACTCTTTCCACACTGTTGACATGTGTAAGGCTTCTCTAAAGTATGAACTCTCATGTGCTTGTTAAGACTTACTTTTTGAGTGAAACTCTTTCCACACTGTTGGCAGATGAATGGCTTCTCTCCAGTGTGAACTCTCACGTGGACTTTAAGGTTTCCTTTTAGGTAGAACCTTCTTCCACAATGTTGGCAGATGAATGGCTTCTCTCCAGCGTGAACTCTCATGTGGACTTTAAGGTTTCCTTGACGGTTGAAACTCTTTCCACACTGAGGGCATGTGTAAGGCTTCTCTCCAGTGTGAATTCTCATGTGCCTGTTAAGGCTTGTTTTTAGAGTGAAACTGTTTCCACACTGTTGGCAGGTGAAATTACTTCTAGTTCCCTTCTTTTCACCCTTTTTTCGTGTCTTTTCAGGCTGTGAGCAACTAAAAGTTTTTTCTCTTGTTATGAATTCATGATTCTCATATTGATCTTTCTCTTCTATTTGATTCAGTACTTCACGCTCCTCTTTTAGCACCGTCAGGTCTAAGGCGAAAAGAGACTAACGCAAATGAACACCAGTTTAATGGTACAAAGCAAGACACAACAAAACATTTAGACATGTTAAGTATCAAAACCAACATACAGCTAGATCCTATTCCCATGGGCATCACACCTGGGGAAAAGGGGACCGAGTGCAGAGGGCCCAGAAGTTTATGTTGGGACACTAATATCCTATCCATGATATTGTCCTTTGAAATACCTGAGGAGCACGTTTTTTTTACCCCTAAATAAAGACTGAAAAAGAAATTTGCTCTGACTGGAGTACATCAGACTTTGACGACTGCAGCGCCACACAACATCTTCTCTGTAAAGAATCAGCTGAAGATACACCAGAGTCTCCTGGGCCCAGTTGCCGCTGACCAGTCAGGGTGCCCATGCTGACCCCTCTCCATTGCGAAAGCAACAACAGTGGCACATGAGCATCAGCACTGGACCACGGAGCAATGGAAGAAGGTAACCTGGTCAAACAACATGGCAAACATTATCATATCTGAGCTCAGCCTTAACTTCCGCTAAGTGAGGTCAAAATATGAGCGTGGTCATAGATGTATATGTAGATTCCTCATTAGCGCTTGCACGGATCAGTAGAATGAGGCATCTATGATCAATATATCTATATAATATATCAATATATCTCACTTAGCGGAAGTAATGGCGGAGCTCAGAGATGATCACGTTCGTCTGATAAGAGGTAAAATAATAGCATAAATACTGCTCGGTTTCTCACAGAAACTGATAATTTGGCTAGATAAGACCCTTATTCATTGTCTGGTATCGTTTATAGCCCTTTGAAGCTGTACTGAAACTGTCATTTGGACCTTGAACCGTTTGGGGCCCATTGAAGTCCATTATATGGAGAAAAATCCTGGAATGTTTTCATCAAAAAACTTAATTTCTTTTCGGTGGCCAACACAGGACAAAGATGTCATCGTCTGAGACAGCAGAAAGAAGCTAGTGCTCTATAGAGCTGTCCTGGAGGGCCACTGAGGGCCAAACCATGTGCCTTTAAGGGCTCTGTAACCCCTCATCTGACCCACAACAAAGAAATAAAAACATATACATATGCAATAAGTTAAAAAAAAAAAAAATAACAATGCAAGTTAATATAAGATGCAATTGTTATGAACTACTCTTTGACTGGTTGATGATTATATCACTGTAATATACAGTGATAAAATACAAACAAACAAAGAACAGCTAAAATTACACTCATCATTTTAGTTTGATTACTTTTTTTCTAAATTTTTAACTGTTAATGTGCTATTCTCGTGTAAACTTTTCCTAAATTCAGTACGAGTTGCAGTCAGGCATGTTTTTCCCTACCCTTTTGATTGACAGGATACCATCAGCCCTGATCATCGTCTGTTTTAAACAAATGGCCAATACATCGGTACATCATATATATATATATATATATATATAGCCAAAAGTATTGGGACACCAATTATGTGTATTGTTATGGTGTGGGGTTGTTTTTCAGGGGTTGGACTTTGCCCCTTAGTTCCAGTGAAAGGAACTCTTAATGCTTGAGCATACCAAGACATTTTGGACAATTTCATGCTCCCAACTTTGTGGGAACAGTTTGGGGATCAAATGACAGAGTTCAGCTTTGAGAATGAAACCAACCTGTTTGTTCTTCAGTTTCTTCTTGTTTGACTCTGAATGTTTCTTCAATCTCCACATCTTCACTCTCCTCTTTAATAAATGCCATCTTTTATTATAATAGTGTCATGTGGATCTCAGTCACTTCACCATGAGTTTTTCTGTGTGTTTGTCCTGTTTAAGATGAGAATAATGAATTAATAACAGAAAGAAAAATAAATCCAAACTAAATCTCTGAGTGTCTTAATCAGTTCAGTAGTTCAGTCACTGGTAAGAGAGTCAGAGAGAGTGGGTTTCTTTTTTTTTTTAAATTAACTTTCAAAAGTACAGAATTCAACTGCAAGGTCTCACTTTCACATTTTGTAAGTATAAATTGAAACACGACAATAAATTAAATAAAAAGAAACAAAAATTGTCTTTCTCAGGATATTCTGTGAAAAAAAATGTAATGACTCTTCTTTGGTTTTATTTTTTACACAATGCCCAAACATCTTCCCACTCAAATGAGGGAAACATTAACCCAAACTAATTTAGATGGAGAAGAAGAGATTTAAACAAAAAGAGATCTAATCGATTGGTCACTGCATTTATTATCAATTAAATTCAATTTAACTAAAAACAAACGTTTGGAGACTTACATTTTTTATTAAGTATAATTGCTCTGTTGAATATGTTCCCTAACCATTTATTTAAACAACTTGGTGGTATCAATTTTTTTCTTAGATGCAGTTTTGATATTAACAAAACACCTCTTCGATTATCTCATTTTAACAGGCAAGTCCTTTTGACAGTTTGGTTTTTAAACATAACTTCTACCAAAGAAGAACTTTATTTTATAGACACAAGTGGTTTTTTTGTAAGCATATTTCTGTGAAAGAATATTGTATTGTCATGGATTCATCTCTTTATCATTCAGAGAGAGAATTAATGGACTGATTTAACTGATTCGATATAAACACCCAAAACTAACAGTACATATAAAATAATATTGCAATTATATTACCCTTATGACCCTTAATATATTAGTCAGTTTAGTTATGTAATGAGTTGTAGAAATAGAGCGCTTCGAATCACTGAATCATTTGGTGTGAATCAATCGGTTCAATTGACTCGGAGAGTCTAAAGCTCCGGTTCTCTCTCCAGAGACTGAACTCATGTTTGAACTGATTCACGATAAAGAGAGAAATGAGCCGCTCCTTCTGTTACTCATGAGTTTATTCTGTTACTTTACTCACACAACACTGATAAATGTTAGATAAAGCAATGCAGTTTTACTTTTAATAATATATCATTCATTCTGTTTCGCTTTAAAAACGCTTGAAACACAAACCTTTCTTCAGGCAAACCTCAACAGATGCTTGTGCGCGGCACAGCCTTATGACGTCAAAACACCACACCAAAATAAAAGTCCTGTTCACACTCATTTTATAAACTGTATGAAATTAAAAATTCTAAATCCTATTTGCCAGCTGTTACTTTCAGAAATATCATAACATCCTTAATTATAGATTGTGATCCAGGCATACTCAATAGATTTTTTTAACTCAATAGATTTTTTTAAATGCAATTAATTTTCCATTGCCCTCTCTAGTTCTTTCCTTTTTTTCAGAATACTTTCTGTACTCTTTCTAGTCAAGAGTACATGTGTTACATTTTCCACTTCTCCACAATGAAAGCATAGTCCAGTCAGATGTTTTCCTATTAAATATAAGCAGCCATTTAATCTTGTGGGATCGTAGCCGAGGCTGACCGCGGACCCTCAGCTCCTCCAGAGAAGCGATTGGTCCGGGTACATTGCTCGACTCTGGATAGTCGGCCGTCTACTCTCAACGCCAACTCAATAAGTTCATTAAGAGATGTCGGTAGATCCAGGGCATAGATCTCCCTCTGGACGCGGTCAGCCAACCCATGCAGGAACATGTCCCACTGCACCTCCTCGTTCCATTGTCACTCCGCCGCTAGGGTTCGGAATTCGATGGAAAATTCCGACACCGATCTCTCTCCCTGATGCAAGTCCGCGAGTACTCTGGCCGCCTCTCTCCCGGTGAACGCCCGGTTGAATACTCGCCTCATCTCCACGGAGAGTGTCTGGAACGAGGCGCAGCAAGGATCTTGGTTCTCCCACACCGCTGTTCCCGATAGTGCCGCTTTCCCAGTCAACAGCGTCAAAACGAATGCGACCTTGGCTCGTTCGCTGTTGAAGGTCCTGGGTTGGAGAGAGAAATGCATGGAGCATCGTGTAATAAAGGCTCTGCAGTAATTGGGATCACCTGAATATGATTCGGGAATAGGTAGACGGAGCTCAGACTGGGATGGGCTCTCCGTTGGGGTGGGGGGAACAGCCGGTGTGGGCGGCGCAGTGGGAGCTCGTAGAAGTTGTAATTGCTGGGTGAGCTCGGACACCTGCACCACCAGAGCCTGGACTGCACGTCCAGTGTCGTTAAGACCCCTTTCCTGGGAATCCATCTGACGAATACCGCTGTTGACGAATTCCTTCAGCCCGGTAGATGGATTACTCGCTGCTTCCATTGGTGGGTCAGATCGTTCTGTCATGACTGAAGACAGGAAGCAAATGCAATTAACTCGTTTATTAGATAAATACTCAGAACAGGTATCCACACAGACTGAGACTGGTGACGCAGGGACTGAGATGGTCAGACGAGATGTGCTGGTGAGAGGTGACGATGAAATAATCCAGACACAGAGTAGAAGTCCACAAACACTGAACAGAGACAGGAATCAAGAACTGGAACACCGCACAGGAATCAAGAACTGGAACACCGCACAGGACCGGGTAGGGAGCACACAACAGGAGACATCAACAACGATCTGACAAAGGAGATGAGAAATGAGTATAAGACGGCTCAGGGAATTAGCTGCAGCTGGTGCTGGAAACGAGATCAGCTGGACCGCTAATCAACCCAAGCGGCTTGGTCCCGCCCACTCACACACACACACACACACACACACACATAACACTGACATGAGACAAACGGGAAACAATGCATTCATGAACCGTGACAAACAGGGAGTCAGCACCTGCTGGATTTACAACACAAGATCATCCACTTCTCCTGAAATATGTGACATTACATGAGGGAGCAACCTAGACTGATTGTACAGTAGAGTACATGTTTTTCCACATTTTGTTTTTATTTTTAAGAACTTGATAACAACTGAAAACTGGCCATATCCCTTAGGACCAGCCTGATGTTTCACATCTGGTTATATCCAGAGGTTAAATTGGGCCGGAGCGCACCGGAGCGCAGCTCCGCCTCCTCAGGTCCACAACACACCCTGCTGGAGCTCAGCTCCGTCTCCTTCAGCACGAAATATTGTTATTAGACTTTAATTATTGTTCGTCTCCTGGCAAATACAGGCTACATGGAATTATCAGACGTCATAATGCATTAATCGCTGCGCTGCGTTCTCTGGTTCAGCACCGCGGCCACAGCCATCAGGTAAAACTGTCACAATTCTAACAGTGAGTTACCATGGAAATCCGCGAACGGCTAGAGCAGCGGTCGGGAACCTATGGCTCGCCAGGTCTCTCACACTTTACCAACATATCTAACATTTACTAACATGATCGATAAAAAGATTAGACACACACATCAACAGAGATCCGTTCTCTGCAGAAAAAAGCAGCCAATTACAATTACCCTGTTGTACAGCCTACCGAAGTTAATGACAAGTTTATGATAATAATATTAAAGTTGTGTGTTCAGTGCTGTTCGCGAGTGTCATGATAAAATAAATAATAGAAGCATGATAAGTCACGAAAGACAACTGAATTTCTGACAGGATGCTGTGCGCGCGCTAGCTCCGAGCGCAACACGGACAAACGGACACGCGCACTAGCCTTTGTCTTCGGTTGCGCGCCTAAACGGCCAAATAAACACAGAATTATATCAAAATGCCAAGTCGAGTATTCACATAAACATAGTAGATGTAAGCACTGTGGGCGTTCACACACACCAAGAGGATTTATACTCATCAGTTGGTCAACCTCACAGTGAAAGTCCTGCACAATTAATTCCATATTGCAACTTATTTTTTGTTTGCTGCATAATTGTTTGTTTTTAGTTATGGACCTAATAATTACTACTGTTGACATTTTATTGAAAAAAAAAAAAGCTTTTTAATAATAATTTTATATATTTTTTTACTGTGGCTCTTTTGGAAAAATGCATTTACCAAAAATGAAGAAAAAAAATGGCTCTTTGGTCAAAAAAAGTTCCCAACCCTTTTCAGGGACAGACGAAAATGAAAAGACTAGTCAGAGCTCATCTTTAGGGGGGTATTGTCAAATAATCTACTGTGCCCACTGACATGGTTTTGAAAGGTACTTATTATTAATTTTTTGGCCTTCAAACTTATTAAAAATGCACATAATGTAGATCAGAGAAATCAAAATTTTCTCGGGGGAGCATTCCCCCGAACCCCCCTAACTACCTGATATTTGGGACCACACTGATTTTAAAAACCCTGCTTATGGCAATAAGTGAACTGTAAAATATTGATCTTTGTTTGAATAACTACTCAACCCTATCTTACACATTAATACTGGAAAAAGAGCCCCTTTGTTGTAAAAACACATTAAGTATTTTTCCGCATTTATAAGGCGCGATTTTTAATGACCATTCATCGTGAACAAGGGCTCCCCCTCCCTACAAAAGCCAATTTAACCACTGGTTATATCCAAATATAATGTTGTGTTAGGGCAAACAGAACCCGGTAGTCATTTACAACTTATCATTAACATAAATATTCCACAGTCTCTAGTCTCGACTCTTCTGTTTTGAAAAGTTAATGTTTGACAGACAATATACTGTGGCTGATGCTATTTATAAATATAAAATATAGTACAAAGACATGGTTCTATAAACAAATTAATTTAACTACAGTAGGTAACATGTTGTTCACTGACAAACCTACCGAGACTTATTGAAGATCAGGTTTTCTGATCATAAAGACTATACATTTACTCATTTGAGCAATTCAGACGTCAAACTGTTAGTTCACCCCAAAATGTAAATTCTGTCATTAATTCCTCTCTCTCGTGTTGTTCTAAACCCGTCAGACCTTCGTTCATCTTCAGAACACAAATTATGATATTTTTGATGAAATCCGAGAGCTCAATGACCTCTCCATAGACAACTATTTAATTAACAGTTTAATTTCCCAGAATGGTAGTAAAAATGTCATTAAAATAGTCCATGTGACTCGAGTGGTTCAACCTTCATGTTATGAAGCGATGAGAATACTTCTCATGCGCAAACAAATAAACAAAAATAATGACTTTATTCAACAATGTCTTCTCTTTCCTGTCACTCAAAAATTGAGATTTTATATTATATTTATTATTTAATAATATATTTATCATTGAGAATATCTAGATGTAGATCTATATATTTAGATGTAGAATCTTATAGTCTACATCTTAAAATCATCAATCATAATTAGGTTATTTTCAGGTATTTTTAAACTCAAATGAACTTTATATGTACTTATATATTATACAAATAATTTATTCCCCTAAACAAAACAGTTTTAACTTTTAGACAAAGTCTGTCAGTCTTTAGGTTCCTAATATTTTCAGCAGATCATCGAACAACATGTATTTAAATATGTATTACACCAATGCATTCAACTCTGAATTTCTGTCATCTCTTGTATTATTTGTATGTGTGCACTTCTGTGAATGTAGACTGTAGCAGTGAACGGGACTTTTATTTTGGTGTGGTGGTGTGACGTCATAAGTCCGCGCCGCGCTCCTGCATGTGTTTCGGCTAGAGAAAGGTTTGTGTTTTTAAGCGTTTAAAACAATAGAAACAATCTTCAAAGTTTTACAGGCAACGCAGATTGATTGATTTATTATTAAATGTAACATTGCATTGCTTTATCTAACATTTATTAACGTTGTGTGAGTAAAGTAACAGAATAAACTCACGAGTAACAGAAGCAGCAGCTTCTCATTTCTCTCTTTATCAGTTCATCATATAAACACGAGTTCAGTCTCTGGCGAGTGATGAGAGAAACTGAGCTTTATGAAACTATTGAATCAATTGCTTTGGAAAATGATTCAGTGATTCAAAGCGCTTTATTATTTCTATCTTGATTTCTACAATCATTAAATAATAAATATATAGTGTCTGTGTAATTTGTTTTCTTTTATTAGTTTGTAGTGCTAGTTTTGAGTGTTACTGAGACTGTTGATACTGAAATAAAGCTGACTGAGATGCACTCGATGCACACAATGTGGATTTATTTTTCTTTCTGATAATTATTCTCATCTTAAACAGGACAAACACAGAAAAACTCCTGGTGAAGCGACTGAGATCATTAATCAAGATGGTGTTTATTAAAGAGGAGAGTGAAGACGTGAAGATTGAAAATGTATTCAGTTTGATACATGAAGAAACTGAGGAACAAACAGAGAAAGAGGAGAGTGAAGACTTGAGGATTGAAAATGTATTCAGTTTGAAACATGAAGAAACTGAGGAACAAAGAAAGAAAGAGGAGAGTGAAGACGTGAAGATTGAAGAAACATTGAGAGTGAAAAATGAAGAAACTGAGGAACACACAGAGAAAGAGGAGAGAGAAGACGTGAAGATTGAAGAAACATTGAGAGTGAAAAATGAAGAAACTGAGGAACACACAGAGAAAGAGGAGAGAGAAGACGTGAAGATTGAAGAAACATAGAGAGTGAAACATGAAGAAACTGAGGAACACTCAGGTTGGTTTCATTCTCAAAGCTCAACTCACTCATTTGATATTTTCAAGTCTACACGCTCACAGATCCTCTCATAACAAGCAAAGCTTATACTCAATGTTAATCATTTTTTGTGCTGTTAGATTCTTTGGTTTATAGAGGGATTTTATGTCGATCGCACTATAACGGCTGCACTGCTCGCTTTCTGTAGTCTAAACTACATTCACAATTTGAAGAAAAGTTTTGTCTTGTTTCTTAAGAGGACCAACGTCCACATATACCGCAAAGTTTCAGGAATGACAAGTGCTTTTAATTGACTGAATCCGCTATCCTGTTCTGCGAGTCGCTCCTGAAATGGCCTAGAGCCATTTAGACCAGGTAAACCCAAATTATACAGCAGCTAAACTTAAACCTAAATTGAGCTAAAGCTATACAAATACCACAGCTGTACAATTTTCACACCCTATATTAAATGTACCCTATACAATAGCCTACTCATCTGGATTGAAGCAGCAAACATTCAGAGTAAGTGTAAACACATGACATAACATTATTTAATATTTGAATCACAGCATCGACAACCCAAGTGCATTTTACCTCAAACTTGCGACTAGTTAACTTTCTAAAGTAGCAATCGCTTCTCGGGTCGACATTAACACACTGACAAAATTACATTCTGAATTAAAAATATTTTTGTACCACTTTTTAATGTGTGATTGTGTAAAGCTGTTCACGAGATGCCAACCTTTAGCTAACTTGCTTTCAACGTCGAACACTCGTTCTCATGGAGACGGTGCTGTGCATGGAGGGGAGGGGCTGTGTGTGTGTGAAAATGAAAATGTGAAAAATCTTAACGTGGCTTAATTAACTAAGACCGTGTTATTAACAAACCAAACTTAGTGAACACCATGCTAATAAGGCATACTATGTACAGAAAAGCAGATGAGCCCTGAATATGAACACAACACGTTTAATTAAGCATTTTCCTCCCATAATGAAAACGCTTAATGCGGCTTAATGTACACAGTGACATTAAAAGACCAAACTTAGTAAACATTATACTGATAAAGCATACTATACAGAACCATTGGTTTGTGCAGAATTCGATCTTTTAATATCACTTAGTGGGCTACATTAAGTGATGTTAAGTTTTTTATTTATAACGGTTTTCTATGGGAGGAAAACGGCGACAGCCAGGGAAATTTTTTTTATTCAAAGAGCATCGTTCTTTGCTTTACGAATTTGCAGGGCAATCTGAATCTGTGTTTGGTCTCAGCTGCAAACGAACTGTTGCAGTAAAAATATTGTATTGATTTTGTATTGATTTACCATCTAATGAGATTATCATATTTGGTGAAATGAAGTCGGTGTGTCACCTACAGGCCTTTTGGGTGAAGTGTAGGTTTGTAGAGAACATGCAAAATGGCCATAACTACATTACCCGTTTTGATAGAATAATCGTGATTAGGATTTTGAGCAAAATAATCGTGATTATCAGTTTAACCATTATCGTGCAGCCCTGATTTGGACTGTAGAAAAGAAAAGCATTTTTTGCAGTGTGCTTTTACCTGTGATGATCTAAATAGAGTACTCATTAATTTAAATAAGAATAGAGTTCTAACTCAGTAATATTTCAATTTCACCCTTTAAAACCGAGGTTCTTTAAAGTTTTAAAGATATTGTTGTCAAGTCAACTTTATTTATGTAGCGATTTTTACAATGCCGATTGTTTCAAAGCAGCGTCACAGTGAGTTCGTGAGTTCACGGCAGAGGCCAAAGTTCGTGTTGAATAAAGTCGTTATTTAGATTTTTTTTTTGCGTACAAAAACTATTGTCGGCGCTTTGTAAAATTATTGTAGAGCCACTATAGTGAGATGGACTTTGTAATGACGTTTTTAGTGCCTTTTATGGGTCTTGTGCGTGTAAATGTACTGAATCCCTATGGAGGGCTTGCTGAGGCCATTCTCAGCCATCAGCTTTCAACAAAAATATCTTCATTTGTGTTCCGAAGATGAACGGAGGTCTAACGGGTGTCGAACGACATGAGGGTGAGTAATTAATGACAGCATTTTCATTTTTGGGTGAACTAACCCTTTAATGGGATAGTTCATTAAAAAATCACCCTCAAGCCATACATTCGTATTTATATTAAAGGGGTCATGAACTGGCTTTTTTATTTTAGTATATTGTTGTCCGAGGTCAACTTATGACGTTCGTGTGGTTTTTAAATTCAAAAACATAATGAATAAGTAATAGGCTATTGGTCTTCCCTGGTTTTGAGCCTAGCTCCTGAAACGTTTTTTATTTTATTTTATTTTTTATGGGGTGCTGCACTGAAGACCTGGAAGTAAAAAATATGATTGGATAACAGTTTTGCATATTATAATGAGCTTCGACTCCCCCGTCACTACATGTGGGGAATTGTTTTGAAAATGTGTGGAAAAACGGCAACCGGAGTAATTCGCCCACAGGGCTCGCAATGTGTCTATCAAATAAACACAATGATTTATCTCTCATCCACCCGCGATTAATTGGGATGTTATTTTTTATTACTTAGCCCAGGGGTCCCCAAACTTTTTTCTGTAAGGGCCACATCATTTTTCCTTTCTTTAATGGGGGGCCGGGTCGGTCAAATTACATGGGCCGGAGTGACTACCAGTATTATTGTGGAGATTTTATGATTTTAAATCTATTCATCAAACTAAAAATCTAATGTTTAGCATAACATAACATAATGTTTATTGCCAGCATACAGAAGTTATTACACGGCCATTAACACAATGACAACTTCAGAGCTGTCAAACATGGTTATGTGTCCTTATCATCTCTACGAGGCACCTTCCGTTCTGTCCCCTTTTGAAAAATACTGTTCGCTAGAACTGCGTGTGCTTGGTTTGTTACCACAGTTATCTGCGTGCTTCCTCAGCGATGAAGTTCCACATTTGCGGCTATCTTTTCTTCAACTCCTCAGGATCCATCTCGACGACTGCAGTGCAGGCAGATCGCGCGCGGTTGTGAATCTCCTAGGAGGGCACACGGCGCGCCACACGGCCACAAATAAACTAATATGGATTTGAAATTATTTTATCAACTTGAAATACAGGCAAGGCATATTTTTGTAGATGTGTTCCTAAAATATGCATACTTTTTTTAGGAACACATCTACAATATACATGCATATATTTTTATATATATATTCGTCTAAACCCGTGTTTAGACCCGTGTTTGTCCCTTGTCCAACCCGCACCCGTATCCGACACAGTTAGGATGTTTTTTTCACCCATTTCAGCAATATTCTCGGATCACCCGTCGGGTACCCGCCCGTGCAGGACTCTGGTTCAGAGGGCCGGTCCAAATGTGGGGGCGGGCCGTATTCGGCCCGCGGGCCGTATTTTGGGGAACCCTGACTTAGCCCGTCCGATCGGTGAATATAATCGCAATCCGCATCACTAATGCACACACAAGTACGAAAACGTTACTGCAGACAAATCAACATACTTCCGCAATTTAATTTCCATCAAACTTCCATCAAATAATAAGTCAAGAGAGTGCGCACATTAAGAAATGAAAGGTTAACAATGTAAGATAGCCCATCGGGCAGGACGGGAATACATTTTGAACATCAGGCTTTTTGCGAGCCTTGGCCCATACATGTTCTAGTCTGATCCCGAATCTCAGGACAATGAACCAACAACACCTCAAATACAAAGGATACTCAAGCCTGTGACAGTTATGTTGCGGCAATTTTTTAATCAACCTCTGATATGAAGAGACAAATCTTAGTAAATGTAATAAAATGGTTTATTCTTTTGCAAAAGAAGAGGCAACGGCCATATAGCCATCCTGAATTTCTGCAGAGCGATGTCTGCCGGACTAAACAATTGGATTTCCCCTGTAACCCTTCCCAAGGTCAGCCTCTTTCTGTAATTTTCCACACATCCTCAAATAACCCCATATGTCTTTCATGCAAACACTTGGACCCTCAAAATTAGATGTACCATGACCCCTAGGGTCATGAGACCCACATTTAGGTGGACGTGACCTCTAAGGTTATGAGCTGGTCACTTTGCTCCTTCGTGGTTTTTAACAGTCAAGCATAGCAGCAGCATATGCATGATCCTTTGATATATGGATAAATGTGAACAATAAACTCTCATGCATTATGATTAAATGATAATAAGCTTTCTTCTACGATTAAAAATTTCCACCACAGTTATGCTAGTTAGACACATAATTAGTAGATATCAAACAATCTTTTTCAAACAGTTTTACTCACATAATTGTGTTGCATCATTCCTGTTGGGAATCTTATTCTGTCTGCAAATCCAGTCTTTTTTTTTTTTTACAAACGAATCCACAGTGAAATGAAGCAAACAAACGCGCATTGTCTAACCCACGTGAGCTGGATCATCAATAAAAATTAAGTTCAACCATGCATTCCTAATATTGATATCCCAATTAATCGTATGCGGCATGTTTATTGCTTGGAAGTTCGATCCGGTTTAGCTCCACGTAGGCCTATGTTATTCATCTATTACATGTCATGCACAAATTGGTGGGTGGGGCTACAGAATAAGGCGTGGCGTTTCACTAATCTCTGACGTCACAGGGAAGAACATTCCCAGATCTCTTGTTTGCTGAGCCGGCTGCCAATTAAAGCTTTTCTTTGACTAACAAGGAAGTTTTCAGCTCTGAAACTTACAGGATATTCTTATATTACCATGACCTTTTATAAATCAAAAGCTTTGGGGAAAGTTTATTTCTCAACTCATGACCCCTTTAAAAAATGTCCTGGCTAATCCAAGCATTATAGTGGCAGTAAATGACAGCCCAAAATTTGACCCAAAGAAGTGCATCCATCCATTATAAAAGTAATCCATACGGCTCCGGGGGTTAATAAATGCATTCTGAAGTGAAACGATGGGTTTGTTTTAGAAAAATATCTATATTTAACACGTTATAAAGTAAAATATCTGCCGGACTTCCTTCTGTATTCAATTTACGATGGAAATGCAGAATGCAGTCCGCCGGAAGCTAGACAGTGGGAGGATGACGGTAAGAGTGTCAGGTAATATCTTTGTCTGATAATCACACAGCCTATAACTGTCACAGTCTGGAAGAAAGAATAGAATGAGCAACCATGTGTAAACAATGACGAACAATTGAAACGCATACCAAGGTAAGAGATTATACATAATATGAGATATCAAAATAAGATAAGCAAAAATCTCAAACTTTACTGTCAGAACTGGGCTCACAGATTACTCTGTGTGTGGATGACCATGTCTGTCTGAAGACCCATTTTTGAACCAGGAAAGACCCAGTAATACAGGGGTCTCCAAACTGTCCTGCAGAGTTTAGCTCCATCCCCAAATAAACACACCTGAACCAGCTAATTAGTGTCTTACTAGGGCCTTGTGAGACACTGATTAGCTGGTTCAGGTGTGTTTATTTGGGGTTGGAGCTAAACTCTGCAGGACAGCGGCCCTCCAGGACCGTGTTTGGAGACCCTTGCAGTAATAAGTCCTGCTCTGCTGCCATCTACTAGCTATAGTGGTAATGTAATGTTTTTTTGTTCTTAAATCTTAAATTTACATTTAATAATTTAGCAGATCATGTTATCCGAAGTTATCCGACTTACAAATGAGGAGAGCAATAGAAGTAATTAACCAACAATAGGGTAACAATATACAAGTGCTGTGATCAGTCCCAGTTAGGATAGTACATGTAGCAAGTTTTTTAAAATATACATATGGAATAGTAAGTGTTAATATTAATGGGACAAATGTTGCAGAAGTGTCTTTAAAATGGCTAAAGAATCAGCAGCTGGGTTGAGAAGGTCATTCTACCAGCAGGGAACGGTCACGGTAAAGGTTGGTGAAAATGATTTTGTGTCTCTTTGGAATGGCACCATAAGGCATTGTTCACTGCAAGCTTCTGAAGGACACGTAAGTCTGAAGTAATGAGTTTGGTATAGGGGTGCAGAGCCAGGGATTGTTCTGTGGGCAAACATCAGTGCCTTGTATTTCATGCTAACGTCTATTGGCAATCAGCACAATTTTATGAGAGGTGTGACGCTCACTCTTTGGTTTGGTAAAGACCACTCTTTCTGCAGCATACTGGATCAGTTGCAGAATTTTGACAGTGATGCTGGAAATCCTGCCAAGAGAGTATTACAATTGTCCAGTCTGGATAGAACAAGGACTGGTACAAGGAGTTGTGCATGCTCCGACAGGAAGAGCCTGATCCTCCTAACGTTGTAAAAGGCAAATCTGATGGACCTGGCAGTTCTAGCATTGGGGTCAGTGAAGTTCAACAGATCAACAATCACAACTCCAAGGTTCATGGCTATTCATTATGCTTGATGAACCTAGTTTCGGGTTGGTCGAGACCATAAGCAGTTCTGTCTTTGCAAGGTTGAGTTGATTCAGCAAGAAATGTCTGTCAGGCAGGCTGAGATGCGAGCAGCTACCGTTGGATCATCTGATTGCAATGAGAGGTAGAGTTGAGTATCATCAGCATAGCAGTGATAGGAAAAAACATGTTTCTGAATGAGAGCTCCTAAGGATGACATGTAGATGTAGAAGAGAAGTGGTCCAAGCACTGAGCCCTGAGGCACCCCAGTATCTAGATGTTGCAACTTAGACACCTCACTCCTCCACGACACCCTGAACAACCCACCTGAGAGGTAACCACTGGTGTGGTTAACAAATAATGTTTTGGTAAACACATTAAAACATTTAAAATGAATAATATTTAGAGGTTTAAAGTGCTGGAAAAGTGTCAAGCACTTAAAAAGTGCTTGAATTTAAATCTAGGAACCCTGAAATGAACAATGTAAAAACATTTGACTATTTCCGCCACAATACCATGGTTACAGTTATCGTTGTGTTATTAAATCCATGGTGAATGTTGCTGAAAACTTGCATTTTATACTTCTTATACCATACATATTTCTTTTACCTCTTCATGGGCTCAACATTTCATTCAGTAACGTTAAACAGCTTTGCTGAATAATGTTTGATGATTGCGGGAAAGATAAACACCTCAATCGGAATAAAAATGCCCAAACAGAATGAAACCGCAATCGGCTTGAGAGGGGTGGGATAAACCTTTTCAGAACTGATCAAACGAAAATGGTGGGAAAGCATTGTGTCATTAATGATAGAAAATGGCAGGAAAAGGAGGAAAAGGCAGGAGTTAATCACTTCTCCTGGGTAATATAGATTTTTGATTAAATAATTTTTAAATTTAAAAAATAAAACAAAAATACGATCTGAAGTGTCCCTTTAGACTGGTTCATGTCTGGTTCATTTGACTAGTGTGATCACTCCATAACGTGCCCTGGACCGTATGTAGAGGTGGCATGGTTTGCTTGTGCGACATAGCTTCAAAATGATATCACGGTATTTCAAGAATATTTGCGATAACGATATTTATGACGATATACTTTTTGTTAAACTTTTAAGTGTTAAACTTTTTATTTCGTAACAAGTTATGAAGATAATGTTGGAGTAATCTCATCTGTAAGCGTTTGTCCCAGGCACTTTCTACTTCAACTGCGACTGGCAGAAAAAATTATTTTCTGAGGTGTTTCTTACAGCAACACCAGATCGGTTTAGATAACGACTCATGTAAACTATCCACAGAATCGTTCAATCAGAATGATTTTAATCGGAATGACATAAAAGTGTGCATGTTAACAGGGCTTTTGAAGTGCACACTCATACACACGTCACTCGCATACAGAGAGCGGAGATCGCGTTGCACATTCAGGAGCACAGAAACTTATCAACGCCGCCCCACGACTTTTAGCAATAAAATAGCTAAGTTACTGGATCACTTCATTATATTTCTCAACAACGATGGGGTTACATCGCTATTTTTAAGTAATAAACACATCTTCATTAAGAGAGACGCTGAACAGATGCAGTCACACTGGTACGTATCTCTCTCTCTCTCTCTATCTATCGATAATTAATAAAAAAAATGCTATAATCCATTCAATCAAATAAATGTAATCTTACGCACTACTGTATCTCTGTGTCTGATTCAAAGGAAGCAGAATGCTAGATCTAACAAGCTTTAACTGACGAAAATAACCGTCAATGTTACCCTTCCGGTCAAATATTGTGCTACAAACATCAATAACAGCTTTAAGTTGTCAATGTTTTGTCAGTTGTCAAGAGGGCTGACCTCTTGTCAGACTCCGATTACGATTTAGTACCTAAAAAGGGAGCTACTTGGTTACATGCTGCTCTTCTAGTATAGTGCGCGCTAGGGAACGTAAATGCACCAACTAGGATGGGTTATATATCATACTACCCTATACCCTACTATTGATGCTTTAAATGTCTAAATTGTTTTATGTCTGTTTCTGCCTTAGATCTCATGGCATTGAAAGAGGCAAGTCATGAACTCAATGAAAAGGAAGAAGAGAAAGGCCATTATGATAAACACCATGATTTCATGACTGGAGAAAGATCGACACAGGCTAAAAAGACTTCCTCACAAAAAAGAGCTCAAAAGACAGGAACTAAAAGTCATTTAACCTGCCCACAGTGTGGAAAGAGTTTCAGAAATAAACAAAACCTTACAGTCCACATGAGAATTCACACTGGAGAGAAGCCTTACACCTGTCAACAATGTGGAAAGAATTTCACTCAAAAAGAAAGCCTTAAAGGCCACATGAGAGTTCACACTGGAGAGAAGCCTTACACCTGTCAACAATGTGGAACGAATTTCACTCAAAAAAAAAGCCTTAAAGGCCACATGAGAGTTCACACTGGAGAGAAGCCTTACAGCTGCCAACAGTGTGGAAAGAGTTTCACTCATAAAGGAACCCTTAAGGAACACATGAGAATTCACACTGGAGAGAAGCCTTACACCTGCCAACAGTGTGGAAAGAGTTTCACTTATAAAAGAACCCTTAAGGAACACATGAGAATTCACACTGGAGAGAAGCCTTACACCTGCCAACAGTGTGGAAAGAGTTTCACTGATAAAGGAACCCTTGAGGAACACATTAAAATTCACACTGGAGAGAAGCCTTACACCTGCCAACAGTGTGGAAAGAGTTTCACTGATAAAGGAACCCTTGAGGAACACATTAAAATTCACACTGGAGAGAAGCCTTACACCTGCCAACAGTGTGGAAAGAGTTTCACTCATAAAGGAACCCTTGAGAAACACGTGAGAATTCACACTGGAGAGAAGCCTTACACCTGCCAACAGTGTGGAAAGAGTTTCACTTATAAAGGAACCCTTAAGGAACACATGAGAATTCACACTGGAGAGAAGCCTTACACCTGCCAACAGTGTGGAAAGAGTTTCACTCATAAAAGAACCCTTAAGGAACACATGAGAATTCACACTGGAGAGAAGCCTTACACCTGCCAACAGTGTGGAAAGGGTTTCACTTATAAAGGAACCCTTAAGGAACACATGAGAATTCACACTGGAGAGAAGCCTTACACCTGCCAACAGTGTGGAAAGAGTTTCACTCATAAAAGAACCCTTAAGGAACACATGAGAATTCACACTGGAGAGAAGCATCACACCTGCCAACAGTGTGGAAAGGGTTTCACTTATAAAGGAACCCTTAAGGAACACATGAGAATTCATACTGGAGAGAAGCATCACACCTGCCAACAGTGTGGAAAGAGCTTCACTCAAAAAGGAAACCTTAAGGAACACTTGAGAATTCACACTGGAGAGAAGCATCACACCTGCCAACAGTGTGGAAAGAGCTTCACTCAAAAAGGGCTTCTTAAAGGCCACATGAGAATTCACACAGGAGAGAAGGCTTACAAAACAAAGCAAGATCCATAAAGACATGGATGATTGAGTTTGGTGTGGAGGAACTTGACTGGCCTGCACAGAGTCCTGACCTCAACCCGATAGAACACCTTTGGGATGAATTAGAGCAGAGACAGCGAGCCAGGCCTTCTCTTCCAACATCAGTGCCTGATCTCATAAATGCGCTGCTAGAAGAATGATCAAATAAAATAAAATCCATAAACACACTCCTAAACCTTGTGGAAAGCCTTCCCAGAAGAGTTGAAGCTGTTATATCCGCAAATGGCTGGCCAGGGTTAGTTCACCCAAAAATGAAATGTCATTTATTCCTCACCCTCATGCTGTTCCACACCCGTAAGACCTCCGTTCATCTTAGGAACACAAATGAAGATATTTTTGTTGAAATCTGAAGGCTCAGTGAGGCCTCCATAGGGAGCACAGAAATGTACACTCTCAAGATCCATTAATGTACTAAACACAATTTAAATCAGTCCATGTGAGTACAGTGGTTCAATATTAATATCATAAAGCAACGAGATATATATATATATATATATATATATATAATTTTTTTTTTTAAGAATCTTAAACATAAATAGCCACACAAATGTGGTCCAGGCAAAGCGTACATTGATTATCTTCACTGCATGCATATTTAAAACAAAATGAAATATAACTTTCAACCTATAAATATGTGATTCAGGCAATATGTGAATATGTACTGTAATAAAATGAAATATGACAAACACAACTCTCTTTTTTGTTAAACGTCAGTTTTAATAATCAATAATGGCCATTATAAAAGTATAAGTAAAAGGTATAGGAAGCTCTCCAATAAGAAATAAAGCAAACCATTCAGTCAAAAGTACAAAGTCAGCACTTTAGTAGGCTATGGTGGTAAAGTTAAATATGCAAGGCAGGTTTATTTATATATCACATTTCATACACAATGGTAAATAAAAATGCTTTATAGGGCTGGGCGATATAACCAAAAAATCATATCTGTGTTTTTTGGTTGAATGGCGATACACGGTTTACATCCTGGTATTTTCTAATTTTTCCTATTTGGATGCAAAAAAATCAGTATAAAACATTTTTTTAATATATTTTTTTTAGTCCTAAATGGCAAATCATACTAATAATATAAGTACACCTCAGAAAACACTATAAAATAATAGAAAAATGCCATGCCATGGGACCTTTAAGATGACTTGCAAAAGCGCATGTGAACGTGATGAGTTGGCATTGGCAAACGTTTGGCTACACGTTCTGGCATAGAGTGAGAGATTCTAGTATTAGTGTTGAACTAATTAACTGAAATGTGACCCTGGAGCACAAAACCAGTGTCGCAAGTCTCACGGGTATATTTCTGGCAATAGCCAACAATACATTGTATGGGTCAAAATTATCCATTTTTCTTTTATGCCAAAAATCATTAGGATATTAATGTTTCATGAAGATATTTTGTAAGTTTCCCACTGTAAGTATATCAAAAATGTATTATTAGTAATATGCATAGCTAAGGACTTGCATTGACAACTTTAAAAAGGAGATTCTCAATTTTTGCACCCTCAAATTCCACATTTTCAATATCCTATCAAACCATACACCAATGGAAAGCTTATTTATTCAGCTTTCAGATTATGTATAAATCTCAATTTTAAAAAAATGTGTCCTTATGACTGGTTGTGTGGGTCCAGGGTAAGTTTAAGGGTAAAGTTAGGGACAGGTGTGGTGGTGTGGGCAAGTGTTACGATCCTCCTCCTTCCTAGTCTAGGCGCAGGAAAGGAGGGTAACAAAAAGTTGCGGGGAGAGAGAACTGCCGTCTCCATGTCCCAGGGCAGACACAAAATGCTCAATCATACCTGTTTCAAAATAACAAGATTTATTAAATTAACAATGAGCATTAACAAAAAGGGCTTCAGGAGGGGAGAGGCCAAAATAACAAACAAAACATTCTTACTAAGGGTAAGGATACCTTACCTACCAAAAGGAAATAAGAAAATACAGAAACAATTTCCTAACTCCCTTACTACACAAACACAGGAGAAAATGTGGGTCTTAAAGCAAAAGCATCCACTTCCCTACAGTGAGAAAATTAAGGCAACAAAAGTAGAATGTCTGATGTTCACACACAGCTCAGATTGATCTACACTGCTCAGATTGAGTTAAAGTTTAAAGAATGCAAACGTTAGCTGAAACAACAGCTCACCTTGCTCAAAGTACTGGTTAAACACAAATTAGCGGAGACACTTCACAGCTCTTTACCTGACACTACAGGCAAAACTATAAACACCATATAAGCAAACAACAGTGCTGGGACCAAGGGCCCGTTTCAGAAAGGAGGTTAAGTGAAAACTCTGAGTATGTTAACCCTGAAATTAGGGAAACTCTGGGTTTTCTGTTTCAGAATGGGAGGCATGTCAAACACGAGAAAGCAGGATAAGTCAAGCCCGTTTCTGAAAGAGAGGTAACTTATACTCAGAGTCAGTTACCATGGTAACTTACTCTGTGAACCTAACCTGGTCTGGAGCAGGTTTTCTTTGATAAACCCAGAGTTTCTTTCGTTCTCCTCCCCCTTTTTAAAGCACCAGCAGTGTTTAAATACTTTATTCATTCATTCAAACTGCACAAATTCTTTTCTTACTGAGTATTTTGGTCGTATTTCAAGAAATTTCAAAAAATTATAAATTTAATCTAAATCTAAAGTAAGCGAAGTTTACTTAAAACAAATTAAATTATCTGCCACTTGACAAAAATACAAAGTAAGAAAAGCATTCTTTGCAGGAACATTCATTGCTCATATTTTCGTCATGAGGACACTGTCAAAGTGACAAAAATGGCATGTCCTTTTATACAGGATCCTGACGTTCACTTGATAAACCTCTAGAAGTATCCTAATAATTCGAATTTCCTTTAGGATTTCCAGTGGTTGGACGCATTTATGACGCTCATATTCCCATCATCACACTTTCTGAAAACGGATTACTATATGGAATGGAAGGATGCTGCCAGATGGTATTACGAGATATATGGCATAACCACCACCACAGCTGTTAAATACATTTATTTACATTTTTTTAAATAGTCATCTTTATTTCCTACAAATACTTTATTCTTTTTCCTGTTGGATGTTAATATTCTTCCTCCATCTCCTCTTCATCTGTCAGTGGTGCTGGAGTTTGGCTGGCCTGAGTAGAAGTCAATAATGTCATTACCCTGATTAATAAATGTAACAGGTGGGATCAGAGAACATTTCATTATGTGAAAAGAGCATAGAGCCTTTAACATTTCTGGGTTTCTGAAGCTGAAGTCGTCATAGTTGGGTTAACTCTTATAGCGGTGAATGAGAGAATACATTAAATATATATTTTTGTGTCTCCATTTGCTCAAATAGCAAAAGAAAAACTCCACAATAGTGATTTCACAACTTTCAAAAAGAGGGAAAAAATAGAGTGAGATTGATAACGGAAGTGAAAAGAGAGAAAGATGTTAATTTTAACTATCACTCCCATAGACACTGTATTAGAAACACTGTCACAGCAGCGGTAACTTGATTTTTGTAATTTGATGTAAAAGTAATATAATACAAAGTATTAGTGTTATAAATGTACATACATTAAAAATAAAATAAAAAAACTTTGCAGGATTTACGATATTGATGACCATTAAAACACGTCATCACAGTCTGTGAAAAGGGTCTATGTGGGAAAAGCTGCTGCACATTGGACACTGAATGATGTTTATTTAATATGTCAAATGTTTGTAAAGTCATTAAACCTACACCCATGAACATTTTATGCTTAAAGCTTTTCCTGATTGAATTATGTTTTTTTTATTTATTTTTTTAGCGGCTGCCACATTCTTTGTTTGTCTTTTGGATACAATGAAAATTAAACTTAAAGCTACACTGTGTAACTTTTTTAGTCTATTCTTAGCTAAAAACACTTAGTTCTTTCAAAAATATATGTGCTCATAAATGTATATTTACTTCTTTCAAGTAATAAAGTATTCTCGTAAGTTTATAATATGCCATTGAAAATACATAAGGTAATGGGATCTAACGGTGGTCGCCATGTTGCCCCTCCATCTTGAAAGTACATTAGCCAAAGAGGGACATACCCGTAAATTCAAGCTTCGCCCTTCGCGTTTTCATCTCAGCAGCGTCCAGTAACAGAGTTTAGTCTGTTTTTCCTTGTGTGGTATTTCGGTGCGTTAATAACTCCGTAAGTAATAATAGTTATTGTCATTGTAGATGTGTTTCAGAGTGTGTCATCACGTAATTCAGTTGATGTCACCTCAGAAGTATTTTTGTGTCAACATACAATAGCGTAATGCTCACCTATTTGAATAATCATTCAGTTATTTTGTTATCAACAATGTTTATTCGTTTATAGAAAATATTTGCTTGTAATGTATGTTGATGGAAATATGTATCAGGTCTGATCGGCATATTAACAATTGTTATACAGAGCGCACTGCAGTGCTAACGTTAAAGCGGCGCACACACTTTTGTAACCGGACACCGCTTGCTAGCAGCGGCAGCTCCGCTCCTTTTAATGCAGCTGCCTTTAGCGCCTATATATGGTACAATAAGCTCTGGTTTACGGTTACATTATACAAATGTAACTTATAAGTATAGTTATACAGTTCTTAACTGTGTATGTATATTTACCATCCTTATTTGTTCTCTCACAGAAACCACATTTATGTACATATCCACGCAAACCTGTTTATGCCTTGCAATTGGATGACTGAATAAACATTACTATCATCAAAGTTCACTCTGGATTAGCTGCAGTTCTTTCTAGCCGAATAATTAGGCCAGTTGAGTTCCAACCATCCCACTGCGCACAGAATATCCCACAGGCACCGTGTCGAATGTGGACGAGGTCGAACTGGAAGCCATGTTAATCTTGGACTAAATCGGCCACCGTAGGAGTTGAAACGAAATCGGAATTGAGAGGAACAGAAACTAAAATTCACTGGATGGTCATATACAAGTTCACCACTAGATGGGGGAAAATATCACACAGTGTAGCTTTAATTAAAATAATTAAGAATTAAACTTGTGTATTGACCCGGAAGTATGCAAACGTCTTTTTGTTGGGTGCTGTTGCCATGGTGAATTGTAATTTCGGAGCTCCATTGATCGTGGCTTTTCATAGTTGGAGTACATGTGCTTAACTCAGAGTCAGTCTACTCAGAGTTGATGGAACTACCTCAGTTCAGCTGTTCTGAAACCAAAAACTCAGAGTTTCCCATCTCAGAGTAAGTCAACTCACAGTTCAGGTTTAAACTCAGAGTTGGTTGAACCTCCTTACTGAAACAGGCCCCAGGTTAGGTTCACAGAGTAAGTGACCCTGGTTACTGGTTACTTTCAGAAACGGGCTTGACTTACCCTGCTTTCTCGGGTTTGACATACCTCCCATTCTGAAACAGAAAACCCAGAGTTTCCCTTATTTCAGGGTTAACATACTCAGAGTTTTCACTTAACCTCCTTTCTGAAACGGAGCCCTGGCCCAGTCTAAAATAGTTCAAATATTTAGACTTATTGCAGCTGCACCATAGGGATTCAGGATAAGATAAAAACACTTTGGAAAATGGATTCATGATGTACTCGCTCATTATAGAAATTAACACAAAAAAGTTTAACTTTAGTAATGATAAACACTCGATAAACGATAAACACTCATTTTTTAAAAGCTGAGGAGTTGACATTGACGAAATTATCGCCCCCTGCTGGTACTCCACCTTCATACATGCGTGTCCTTTTCACGCCTAGAGGAGGCAAAGTGTGACACTGACACGCATCCTCTAGTGGACCAGCGTGTGTATTACTTTGGCGTTATACTGGGTTATCGGCCTATATATCTTTGAAGAATGTGATTCAGGTCAAGATTTAAAACACCCAGAACTCCAGTCAGAATCACAATATAGTTTTATTATGGTCATATCATGTGTACAGTTGATGTTCATAACATTATTGTTGAAAGTAACCAATTGAAACCTCAAAATACACAAGTTTAAACAACGATAAAGGCTAAATCTATGTGCTACACACTCATCACTTTGTTGTCGTTTTTGTGCAGGTATAGATGAAGTTCGGGAAGATGCGTGAGGTTTTGTTAAGTTAAATGTATTATATTGCTTCACAGAACTATTGAACAAGTCAAGTTTTCAGGAGAGATGTTTTATATGTTTTGCACGTGATGAAAACTGGCAAAAAATGCCAGAGGAAACGCTGAAAGTATGTAAAAAGTTTGTGTTTTCCTTCTTGATTGAGGTGAAGTCCGTCGTCTTTGTATAGGTTTTGGATTATTCTTCCATTTTTGAGAAATGTTTTTGTAGTGTTCAGAAATAGAATATTTCTTGTTTGTGAAGTCCAGTGTTGAATCAAGCTGTTGCATTGTTTGATTGTAGTTTTCATTGTGGAGTCGTCGTTCACTCGTGGTAAAATAACACTGATCGCGAAATACAGAACGTGTGGATTGACCAGTGAGATTCTGCCTATGAGAGTTTTCATTCGCTGGACGACAGTCGACGCAGGCGCTCCACTCGCGATGTCGTTTGTTCCTATGTGGAGAATCACTATTGTGTAGTGGTGTAGTTTCTCAAAGTGTTTTATGTGTTGTTGAGCGGATCTCACAAGAGTTGTGTCAGGATGAACCCAGCATTGAGCATTTGGGAAGTAGTCCTCAATTTCCCGACACATGGAGTCTGTGAGGAAGCAGACCTGAAGACCTGCGAGAGAAAATAAATACTTCTTTATACTGTGTTCACTATATGAGTTATGATTGTATGTTTATTAATATTTCATGTATTAGCTGCTTACCTTGAGGTATGACGTACGTTCTTCTGTTGATTGTAGTTGTTATTGTGCTTTTTTCTGAAGAGAAATGAAGAATATTAGAGATAAAAATACACTTGTTAGAAAAGATCCATTGAGATTTCAAACCAGTTCATTATAAAGTTACGGGCTGTTTTATTTGCTCATCAAGGCCTTTAAATGAAGCACAAATGCAGACAGCAGCAGTAAATCGAATAAAGCTTTTCTCCAGCTGACACTCTTGATATAGTCAGCGGTTTTTGAGTCATTTATTGCTTGATTAAATGAACATTTGCTTCTATTTATGCCATTTATGATCAGGTATGTTAATGTGAAAACATGTTTTTACAACAGGCAGTATAGTTTTTCATGTGATTTGAACATGCCTGACCCGCTCCATGTCAAATAAAACCACTTTAATCATGAGACTCGTATGACATTCTTCAAAATATCATTAATTTCTGTAGAGCTGGACATTTTATTAGTCATTTGATCATTGAGTTTAGCTTTGAGAATGAAACCAACCTGTTTGTTCCTCAGCTTCAATCTTCAAGTCTTCATGTTTGACTCTGAATGTTTCTTCAATCTTCACGTCTTCACTCTTCACTTTAATAAAAGCCATCTTTATAATAGTGTGTCACGTGGATCTCAGTCGCTTCACCAGTAGTGCTGCAGTCATCAAGTGTGACTAAAGCAGAGAAACATTGGGTTTTTATACAGATTTGAGGGGGCCGTCCTTACAGGTGAAGATAAAGCACACAAAAGCATATAAAGGATGTGAGCAGTTACAGGAACAGCTCTAATCCAATCAGCACAACTATAGCACTGATTATCATAGACATCAGGAAGAGTCACATCTTCATCCATTCAGTCACACTTAACTCATATATTGATTAGCATCAACAATCACACCAATTAAAGTCATGAGGCAGAAGCAGCAACAGCCATTAAAGACAAAAGGTCAAAAGCCTCAATACCATGATTTCACATTTGTATTCCCACACACCTGAAGCGAAAGAGATTCGTTTAAAATTACATTTATGCATTTAGCAGACGTTTTTTTCCAAAGCGACTTACAACTGAGGAGTACAAGAAGCGATCCATCATGAAGAGGCAACGAAACATAAAAAGTGCCTGAAGTTTTGGACATTACCCAGAGGATCACATGCTAGGGCAGGGAAGGAGTAGAAGAAAATAGAAGGAAAAGAAAAAATTTAAGATGAGGTTAAGTGCTCGCAGAAGAGGTGAGTTTTCAGCTGTCTATTGAATGTTGTCAGTGATTCTGCAATTCGGATGGAGGTGGGAAGATCGTTCCACCAGCAGGGAACGGTGAATGTGAATGTTCTGGAGAGGGATTTTCTGCCTCTCTGTGATGGTACCACAAGCCGTCGCTCCTTAGCTGAGAGAAGGCTTCTGGTGGGGGTGTAGACTCATAGGAGCGAGTCAAAGTATGTAGGAGCGGAGCTCGTGGTGGATCTGTAAGTGAGCTCCTTGAACTTGATGCGAGCAGTGAGTGGTAGCCAGTGCTGAGAGATGAAGAGTGGTGTGATATGGGCCCTTTTGGGCTCGTTGAAGACCAGACGTGCTGCTGCATTCTGGATCAATTGAAGCGTTTTGAAAAACACCTACTGTATATACATATAGAATGCTGCATTAAACAATTTCGTAAGGGAAAAAAATCAACTCCCTTTTCACAGGCTGTGATGGTGCGTTTTAACGGTCATCAATATTGTAAATCCTGCAACGTTTTTGTATTCTCATTTTTTTTAAATGTATGTACATTTATAACACTAATAATTTGTATTTTATTACTTTTGCATCAAATTACAAAAACAAGTTCCCGCTGCTGTGAGGGTGTTTATAATACAGTCTATGGGAGTGATGGTACAAATTTACATATTTCTCTCTTTTGCCTGCCGTTATCAATCTCACTCTATTTTTCCCCTCTTTTGAAAGTTGTGAGATCACTATTGTGGCATTTTTCTTTTGCTATGCGAGCAAATGTGCACACAAAAAATATTTACAACTATAATAGTTAACCCAACTATGAAAAGGGTCTACTGTGGATTCCAAGTGATCAGGGCGTTCCAGTTCAGTCCATTGCAAAGGTTCCGCCAGTCGTGGGCGCTCATGAAACGTAAGCAATAACGCACGTCCAAGTGAACCAGACGGAGGGAAGTTAGCAAGTGAAGGGCATAATAAAAACAAACTGGAACGGAGCACAGGAGTCCGAAGTATAATCAATTGAAGAAAATGTTCACTGAAGAACAGTTTGCAGTTTCATCAGCCGTATCAGATTCAGCACAGAGTTGGTAGGCAGCTCTGCATACATTCACATTTCCACAGCAATTATACTCTAACACAGGCCACTAAATGCTTTTGAATTTGTGAATTGGTCAGGCCTGAGTGACCTCAATGACCTCGGCTGTCATGGTCAGCTAGAAAAGTAGATATATGTTTAAGTTTTTTACTGGGACACATTTCTCAATACTTACAGAGCTGCCAACTTTTAAAAAAACGTAGGGGCCAACAAAAATTTTGCTGCGTACAGAGCAAAAATAGCAAAAAATAAATAAATAAAAATAATAATAATAATAATATAATAATAGCTATATATACACACACACACATCACAGAAAACACTCTCTGCATCAGCATTTGAATGGGGTAGTATTGTTTTTTGTTTTTCTTGAATTAAAGGTTGATAATTAATTCTGTATTAAGACAAAATGCATCTAAATGACACTTTGTATTTACAGTATATCCTATACACACACACACACACACACACACACACACACACACACACACACACACACACACACACACACACACACACACACACACAATTTTAAAGCACTATGTAGAGGCATGATTTTGTCTAAATATAAAAAATTGATAATACATCAGCCTACAGCATAATTTTATGCTGGAAGAAAAAGGAAAAAATCTGTCTGTCCTGTCTGTTGCTCTTCTGTCTGTTGTGCAGCTTTTTTGCTGTGGCTGATCTTTAAAAAAAACAGTGTTGTAGTAAAAATTACTTTAAGTAGTTCAGTTACATTCAAGCTACCCTTTTGAAAAAGTAGCTACACTACAAGTTACTATCAAAAAGTAGCTACATTAAAACCACTTTTTTCTTTTTCTTACAATGAGATTGTTACAAATATGTGAAAAATCTAACTTTATCATTATGAATATAAACAAATAAGATGTCTTTTAGTACTCACTATCAAGCTAGAATACCGATACTGGTAAAGTTTAAAATACACACACAACACAGTGTCTACGACACACACAGATACAAGATAAAAACATCAGTAAACATTGGTAGAGAATATAAAAACAAACCAAAGGCGGAAATAAACGTGCAGATAAAGTTCCCGGTGAACATGGTAAAAGAGTTTAGACAGAGGGCAGTAGCTAAAGCTAACTTAGTTCTAAAAAAAGTTCCTGGATGCGGTGTACTAGCTTTTACACATGCATTTTGTTATCTAAAGTTACATTTTGCGAAATTCAACACGACAGCGATCAACTTGAGCTAGGCATATTGAGTATTTATCATCTCTGCTAAGTGTATAACATTGTAACTTTATGCTAAGTAATGTTATGTTAGCTATATTAGGCAGCTACGCGTGCTAGTGATACATGCTTCATGAAAACATAAACCAAAAAAATGTATAATCAAAATGAAAGATTACCTGTCCAGCAGAAATACAGCCTCGTGAACTCCTCAAAATCAAACGGGTGCGCCAGGGTTGCCAGGTTTTCACAACAAAATCCGCCCAATTGCTACTCAAAACAACCATTTGGGGGGTAAAATATGTGCCTTTTTGGTAGGGCTGCCTGCTAAAATTCTCAAATCCCGGGGCAAAATATCACATAATTGTGGTCGCTTCAACCCGCGGACATGAAAAACAGCCGCGGCAACAGTGTAGAAGTAGCCCGACTTGGCAACACTGGGGCGCATGTGGGCAGATCCTGTAGCAAAAGCGGTGGTAGCCATGGTAGCGAGAGAGAGTGACAGTCGCCCAAGCCAATCACTTGTTTCGGGCCGAACGAAAATAATGAGCGGTGTTTATTGCAGATTAAAAAGTCACTCGATTTTTATACTCTCTTTTTCAGAGTACTTACATTTTAATTATGTATTGACATATAAAGAAAGTTTAAACAAATTTGGACAAAAGTGTTTTAGATCATTCTTACCTACCCTACCTTTAAACTCACAGCTCATGCAGTGATGGAGCGCAGCATCTGAACAGAACCGCTAGACCGAGACGCCAGTCATGAGCTGCTCGCGTGAACACTGCGCATTGCTTGACTGTTTATTTTTGTCACAAATTGTTTCGTTTAAAAATGGACATTTAAGTCCACATGTCATGAAAACAAGAAACTCTGCTTCTAACCACAGGTCGAGAGCTCTCAGTCCAACCACTCAACTTTGCGATGCTGTTTGTGAACGTTCGTTGGAACTATGTTTCGGGAAACACAGACTCGTTTAACTATGCTTATAGAAACAGAACTTGCGACCATAGTTAGCTAGCAAAGCTTTCGGGAAACGCACCCCTGAGCGTCACAGCACTACGCTTCGCTCATTACAGGCTCGTTCTCATCAGAACCCAAAACAGAATGTAGCTTTTGGTCACTACACGTATTTATTTGCACATTTATCTTGAACCCCCTCACCGAAAGCATAACTAATCGATCACGAGTGGCTCAACAGGTAGATCTATAGATAAACTCATCTTTCAGGCATTTGACCGATCGGGTTGACACTTCAGCGTGAGAAATCGGGGGTGTGGCGTGTGAAACCAATCAAATGCGTTTGTCTCACGGGCCAATGCGTGAGAGTTTGCAGCCCTGTACTTCAAAACTCTTAACACGTGAACACAACATCAGTCTATGTGAGTTAAACTGTAGATCCTTTATCATTGCTTTGCCACGAAATGCACAACTTCTTTCAAATGACACAAATTAACTGCTGTGAAGCTAAAAGTTTGTTTAGAGAACTGTGTGAAGAGTTTTGAAAATATGGTATTAAGTATTGAGAAATGAGTCCTAGCAATAGTAAAAAAAAAAAACTACTCTGCAGCACTACCAGACCAGCCAACATGTACGCATTTTTCGTACTCGGCACGCATTTTGACCCTTTGGTACGCTTGTACGATTCGCTGCTCTCTGTGTATGCATTTTGTTGCATCTCGCATTTCGCCGGTTTCAGTGCAATCTATGACGCTGATTCTGCTGCTGAGCCACAGCGTGTAAGTGGAGTGAAAAGCTTTCGGCCAATCAGAGCGCTTCATTTGACCCCTCCACTTACATGCCCCTCCTAGCCAAATGCTTTGCGCCCGCACCGCATGCGTTCATTTAAATTCAGTGCCTCAAGCAAGCCAGGCAGGCCGGATAACTGCAGGCTTGTATGCCACTGCTGAACCGCCTCATAGAGATATGCTGTTGGCGGTTACAGCCGCGGATCGGGCGGATGACTTGACGAAAAATTATATTTTAATTCAATTTGGGCGGGTGGCGGTTGAACCAATCAAATGGAAAACATACATTGTTAAATATTGTTACAGTGCACTAAGCAAACCTGCAAGCTATGAGCCCAGCTGTCAGAATGCAGGCCTACTTCTCGTAGATGAGACTGCCTGGGTTATTTTGTTATGATATAAGTTATATTTGAAAACAGCCAGTCATTGTAGCCTACCACTCGGGTAATAGGCATTTAAAAAATAGACAGATTATGAAGTGATGGCATCGGGCAATGACAGCGCGAGATGTTCAGAATAACGCAAGAGCTAAACTTCTCCAAGCTCAATAACGTCCACAGCAAAAAAATAAGGTAAGAAAAATAGTCGAAAAACTTTGCCCATCACAGATGTGCAAGGCAAGCGGGCAAGTTTTTGGGGTTGTTATGGATAATTAAAATGTAACATGCACGTTGCACAGTTGCGTGGTGGACTTTCAGCGAATTTCAGTGAATTAATAGAGTTGGCGTTTCTGTAATGTCAAAGATCCATAATTAGTTTCTTGTATGATTTTGTTAGGCCTGCTGGTATAAAATGAATTAACGTAACTGTTGTGTTGCGTCGTGTCTTGCCACATCCAATGTAGAAAGCATTGCTTTCGTTTGAGGGTGCTTAACTTGCACCAGGTGTAGACAAAAAGTTACCTGATTGTGACAGATGGTCGAATTCACGACACATTATAAATTAGCATTATAGTCTGCCATAGGCTACCCTACAATACAGTATCAAAAAAGACCAAAGCCCTCCGATGCAGGGAAGATGAAAAGTGAGGTAAAGAATGAACATTTGATCTAATTGCATAGTATTAAGATACTAGTAAATGAATGGCAGTTATTTTTACCTTAAACTTTATGCAAACAATTGGGTTGTCTAGAGGCACCAGGCTTTGTCACAATCTTGTCCGTTTTTTTTAAACGCATGTAATATCAGTTTTTTATTAATGTTTTTACTCTACAGTTGTGTAGTTTTGTGTAGTTGTGTTAAATTTAGGGCTGTCAAAAGATTAATTGCGATTAATCGCATCCAAAATAAAAGTTTGTGTTTACATAATATATGTGTGTGTACTCTGTGAATTATTATTTATATATAAATACACACACATTCATGTATATATTTAAGAAATATTTGCATGTATATACTGTATATACATTTATATAATCTATAATGTATATAAATATAAATGTTTTATATATAAATAATAATTAACAGAGTACACACACATATATTATGTAAACACAAACTTTTATTTTGGATGCGATTAATCGTGATTAATCTTTTGACAGCCGTAGTTAAATTATATAAATTTTTCTTTATTAATTAAAATTCATATTTAATTTGATTAAACATTACATGTACATGTCAATTAGTAATAATAGGCTATTTATATAATAGCAACATTTTATGTCAAATTCAAATAAAAGATCTCTGTACTCATAAAGTTTCTTCAAGGTTGGCAGGTCTGCACTCCTGCTGAAGCGACTGAGATCCACGTGACACACTATTATAAAGATGGTGTTTATTAAAGAGAAGAGGGAAGACCTGAAGATTGAAGAAACATTCAGAGTGAAACTCTCTTTCGCTTTAGGTGTGTGGGAATACAAATGTAAAATCATGGTAAGTGAGGCTTTACACCTTTTGTCTTTAATGGGTGTTGCTGCTTCTGCCTCATGACTTTAATTGGTGTGATTGTTGATGCTAATCAATATCTGAGTTAAGTGTGAATGAATGGATGAAGGTGTGACTCTTCCTGATGTCTATGATAATCAGTGCTATAGTTAGAGCCCCTTGAAATCTGTATAAAAACACAATGTTTCTCTGCTTCAGTCACACTTGATGACTGCAGCACTACTGGTGAAGCGACTGAGATCCACGTGACACACTATTATAAAGATGGCGTTTATTAAAGTGAAGAAGGAAGACCTGAAGATTGAAGAAACATTCAGTTTGAAAAATGAAGAAACTGAGGAACAAAGAAAGAAAGAGGAGAGTGAAGACATAAAGATTGAAGAAACATTCAGTTTGAAACATGTAGAAACTGAGGAACAAAGAAAGAAAGAGGAGAATGAAGACATAAAGATTGAAGAAACATTCAGAGTGAAACATGAAGAAACTGAGGAACAAACAGAGAAAGAGAAGAGTGAAGACATGAAGATTGAAGAAACATTCAGAGTAAAACATGTAGAAACTGAGGAACAAACAGGTTGGTTTTATCCTCAAAGCACGGCCGTCACACAAAACGTGGCTGTATCGTGGTCAGTAGACGAGGTGCAGACGTTCCTCTCGTTGGTAGCCGAGGAGCGGATCCAGCAAGAGCTGAATGGGATGACCCGGAATGAAAAAGTTTTTCAGGAAGTCGCTCAGCTCTTGGCCGCACACGGCTACCACCGGACCTACAAACAGTGTAGGGACAAGTTAAAAAAACTAAAAAGCAACTACAGAACCATAAAGGACCTCAACAGCCGGAGTGGTTCAAACAGAAGAACGTGGAAGTGGTTCGCCCAAATGGACGCCATTTATAGAAGTAAACCAGCGAGCAACGGGAGGGAGGCTGCCCTGGACTCGGCCACAGCGTTGTTGGAGAACACGATGGAGGACGGTATGTTGTGTGTTAACTCTATATTACACTTGAAATCTTCACTTTACTGACCATCTACTTTTACAAATTAATTGTACAAATTTTTGTTTCAAATTCATTGTCTACGATTGATTCTTTAGCACTTTCTCCGTGCAATGGCGGCTCAACTTCCCAACTGGTGCTAGCAGCGTCACCAGCAACACATCCACCAACACCAGCAACATCCAGCACCAGCATGAAACCAGAGCGCATGGTCACAGGTATGAAATATGACTAAAACACTCACGGTTACAATTCATATCTCTAGACTAAGCTTACCTAATGCTTTACTCATGACGATTTGAATGCCTGAAATAATATAGGATGTATCAGCATAAGACATATCACTATAGGTCTATATATTTATATCATATGATATCATTATAAGTAGTGTGACCAGATTTTTCATGGTGGAATATGGGACGAACCCCTCCACACCCACCCCCCTCCCCCTATTTTGCAATACCGATATAGTTGTTTTGGTTATTTCTATATATAATTTATTTTATATAAAAAAGATCAAAGCAAATTACAATAGGGCAAAACATTTTCAGGTACAGCATGTTTATTTAACATGTATACACATTTTTTTTTGTTTGATTCACAAGGGGTAAAGGGGAGTAACATTAAATTTAGGAGGATGGGTATTTTAGGCTGCTGCCCCTTTAAGACCAAACGCTTGGATCTAATACACTGACACACATCCACGGTTTTCACAGAGATGTTTACATTCTCTTAAGCCATACCGACTATATTTACCAGAGATAGGCCTACTCCACATGATGGGCATTTTGAAAACTGTGTATTTGATAATTTAGGCTCAAAGAGAACTGTTTTCACAATCGCCCGTGTCAGAGAGAGCGCTTCTGTTGTGTCATTCAATCTTTTTTGACAGGCCGCCTTCACTAAATGCACATTTATTGATAACTAATTGTGATTGGATGGTAATTTTGTTGTATGATGAGCTTGGCTACTTTTGATTAGGCAATTCTCACATGACAGAAGACTGGTGACTACTCTATCACCAGCAATAAAGACATTTTAGTACAGATGAAATATGGGACAAAACATGATTTATCGTGATTTTGAAAACTCGTAAATCCTGTCCAGCCATCGTCAGTCTGGTGCAGGCGCAGCGCAGAGCATTGCTTTTTGAGCGAGAAGAAATGACAGAAGGCAGTGACAGCGCTCGGGATATTGTTCAGCCTTCTAAGAGGACCAAATCTGTCATATTTTGGCTTTTACAAAAGTCCTGAGGGAAAATTAATCAAACATGGTCACCCTGTCTGCAGAACATGCAAAAAGAAAATCACTGCAATACTGCAAACACTTCAAATCTGCCGTGTCGTTTTCGTGACCATCACCAACTGTTGTATAGCGAACGCAAGGCAAGTTATCTTAACCTTAATACCAAACTACATCTGGGAAATAATTGGACAAAAAGTTTTGAGTTGAAATATTTTATCTCACTCACTTGAAATGAATGTGAAGCTTCCACAAAGAAAAGTTCACAGCAAGTGGATTTGAGCCAAAGACGAATAAAAAAGTTCAAACAAGACTAATAAGGGTGACATTTAAAGGATAATAATGTATATTCATTGTACACTTATTACACAGATTTTCTTTACCACATAAATAATTACGGGGACATATTGAATTGAGATTAATGTTTTAAATCTTACCTATTTATAAATCCATTTTGTACAGTCAGTGTACAAAACAATCGCCCAGACAAGATGATCACAACAATATTATAGTAGTATTAATATTAAAGTCCTCTGATTTCATTTTCAATACAATCACAAACGGAGACACAAGACCATAAGTTGCATCTGAATGAAACGAGAGCACGTCCGTTGTGATGCGGATGTGTGCTGTGCTATAATGCGTTGCTATTGACGACGGTTGTGACACGTGTATGTGTGCTGTTATAATGCGTTACTATTGACGACGGTCATTATAAGGAAGGAAATGCCACAGAATACAATCTTGCTTAAAAAAGTGCATACAGCTGCTTTTTTATTTGTTGATTTTCAAATATAAAACTGTGTGAATCATTTATTTTTAAACACTTTCAACTAATTTGAACAAAACCGTGATAATATTGATAAGTGTGATAATTTTGGTCACTATAATCGTGGTATGAAATTTTCATACTGTTCCATCCCTAATGTATATGAATTCCGGTTACTAACCATAAATACTTTATTGCTAGTTTATTACTGTAACTATGTGATTAGTTCATACTGTAAATCATTTAAGGGATGTTAATGTACAGTTCTTTCATAAATTAATTGATATTATGATCACGTTAGCTTTGTTGTATTCTCAAAAATTGTTAATCACAGTAAAAAACAACAACTCACATTTCACATTTTTCTTCACTTTTGTCCAGGCAAGAAGAAAAGGAGCCTGCAGCATCAGGAGCATATTGCTGCTTTAAGAGAGATGCAGGTGGCTGATATTCAACAGCAGGAGCTGAACCGGGCACAGAGGGAGCGCCATTTGCAGATGTCAATCGATGAGGCCCGGCTAGCGAGGGAACAGGAAGTGGCCTTAAGGGCGGAGGAAAATACACAAACGGCTGCATTCGATCAAGCCTTCCTCAATGTCATGGAGACGCTTGTATAGGCGATGAGTGGCCGGCGAGAACACAACTCTCTATGAGGGGCCGTACAAGCCATAATTCATTCTGGTACTCACACACACATACATTCTCCATTTCACACACATACTGTACATACATATTCTACTCTCACACACATACATTCTCCTTTCACACACTTACTGTACATACATATTCTACTCTCACACACATACATTCTCCTTTCACACACTTACTGTACATACATATTCTACTCACACACACATACATTCTCCATTTCACACACATACTGTACATACATATTCTACTCTCACACACATACATTCCTTAAAGATCAAATTAGTTGATTTGAAGTAACTCAACGTCAAGAGTCAGTTTCTATGTGCGTTCACAGCGCCAGTGGCGGTTGGCGGCAACCAATCAGATGTAGAAGTGCTCCGCTTGATATTCCAGAGAGCGCAGTGCTGTAAACTTTGGTTCCGACCACATTAGTTCCCAAGCAAAATGGAGGAGAGGTTGATCATTGGTGTGGTGGTTTTGATAAAAAGGCTTGCAACACTATTTATTGCCAATATTTTCGCTCTATAATGCTTGTTTTTCAGCGGGAATGCAATTAATTTGCTCAAAACGATACCGATTTGACCAATTGCATTAAGGCTGCACTTAAACCAGGACAGTTACTGTAATGTAGGCTGCACACAAATGAATGAAATGTTAATTAAAGACCATTGCTAGCAAACGTCTCCTATAAACAGCATGTTGACATTAGACTAACACTTAACTATGAACATAAAAGCCACACCACACAAATGGCTTTAATTGGCTTATTTCGGTAGCAAACATGTAACTATAAATCTTATGGTCTTTCCACCGATGTTTTTTTTTTTTTTTTTGTGAACGCACTTGGACGTGATGGAAGAAGTAGCATATTTAGGTGCAGTACGCAATTTCTAAAAACGGTGGGGCTATCAAGATATGGTTGTGATCCTTTTGGGATGGGGCTTGTTTGTTTTGGTGATTTGAAATATCAACATCTTTCTTAGAAATCACATACTGCACCTTTAAATAAGTTCTCAAATTGGAAGATAAAAACACTTAATTAGATCTATGTGCTACCTTCCAAAATGTGAAGTCTACAGTAAAATGGGCCAAGCATCAAAAGCCAAAGAGCTCATTATTAAGACTTGTTTCTTTTAAATTACTGATTTAAATTACTGTTACCATATTATAATTTTAGCACACATAATTTACACTGGTTTCAATTTCTCTTAGGCACATAGATGGAAACCGGAGGATGGTGTTCCTTGGCTGTGTTGATGATTTCAGTCGCACCTTCATCTACCTTGCTTGTCTAGACAACAACAGTGCCTCTAGTGTTTTGTCACTATTCATTGCTGGCGTTCAGAGCTTTGGAATGCCATCTAGGGTGAGGCGTGATCATGGACTTGAAATCACTGGTGTTGCCCGTTTCATGCTTTACAGAAGAGGATTAAACAGCCATAGTGTTATTACTGGCAGGTCAGTCCATAATCAAAGAATTGAGAGGTTATGGGCAGAGCTAAATCGAGTAGTGTCATTTCAGTTTGTTAATCTTTTCAACTTTATGGAGGAGCATGGTGTGTTAGATTCACTTAATGAGCTCCATTTATTTTGTCTTCATTATATTTATTTGCCAAGAATTCTAAGAAGTGCAGCTGAATTTCAGAACCAGTGGAATAACCATTGTCTATCAACACAAGGGGGCAAACTCCTCTTCAGCTGTGGCAAAGGGGCATAGTCAACAATGCAGGAATGCATAACCCAAGTATAAATGGTATTTATGACACAGACAGTGCCTTTGGTATTGTTGACAAATAATAATGTTGTTGTTCCATTAATTAACATTGCCATCAGTGACACAACAATGCATACACTTAAGCAGACGTTTGATCCATTTGAAGATTATGGAAATCATGGCAGATTTGTTTTGCAACCTTGTACAATTTCTACAAGAAAGGTATTTCTAAAATAATTTACATATACAAAAAAGGAACAAAAAAACAACAACAACAGATATTTATGATTAAAAAAAAGACTAAGAGCACATTAAACAGATTAAGTCAACACAGAATATTTACTTACTGTTGTGTAATGCACAGAAAAGTGAAAAACACATTGCCATGCTTTGTGATAGCTTTGTTTATAGTTTTCTCCAATGTAATGGATGTTTGCTTTGTACGAAATAAGCTCTGAAAGCTCTACGTTTAAATTTTACATCCATGCGTCTTTAAATGTTCTTTGTTAAAAAAACCCCTGATAAACTTTTTTTTAAAGTAATACAATTTTATTAAAGTGTTTGGCTAGGGAGTAAACAAATTGACTGAACTATTATTTATTTTAACATTTGATGTCCTTTATTGAATAGGATGACTAACTACAGTGGCAACATCAACATTAACACATCAGTAGAATCTGCAGGAGACATGCATTGCACATACATTGGCCCACAATAAAAAAAAAATCACTTTTAGCAGTGTATGACAAGTTTAAATCTTCATTAAAACATAACAATGTTCACTAGATCTGGCAATTCATAGGGGTCTAAAACATTTGGTACATTTCATTAGCCCTGCACTCTTTCTGTTATGACAAAGATATATTTGTATTAAAGATTAATTTGGCTGCATTACTATGTCAAGATAATCCCAGTGTGCAGATTAGTTATAGAAAGCAATGCCCAGTGCATCTTACCAATAGTTAATATCATTACAGTTTTTCTACAGTGTCAATGTAGCATGCTTGCACAGTAAAAGGTTGCCAGACGTTCGAAGCAAAAATAAAAAAACTCAAGTATGTTTGTTGCTCCATGTATTGTCCAGGTCACAATATAAGCAGGCACAAATGTCACGCTCCAAAACTAAATTACTGAAATACAAAGCAAAAAGATTAAAAAAAGTACATCAAAAGTTAATCAAGAGACATGGTGAACAAGACAACAATTCCAACAATTAATCAGTGAACTAATTGAAAACAAGCTTCTCAAAATGTTGTAAAGACTACTAGCAACATAATGGCTACAAATGCAGTGCCAAATCAATTTAAGTCTGCAATAGGTAAAACAATGTTTTGCCTTCTCTGAACTCTGAAAATCGGAACTGTACTTAATAAGATGTTAACACTTTACTTTAACGAAGATACAAGTGAATTTTTCAGCAGTGTAATATCCACCCCCAAAACATTCACCCAATATCTGTTTTGAAATCATTTAAGTGCTGACTCACATTTATTTGTGAACTTGATCTTTAAACATAATACGAGATGGAGGCCTGTGCATAAATCATTTTATGCCAAAACCATGGGTATTGCCCAATGCAAAGACCATGTTTTCCTGCAATTCTCTGTAGGTGGTGTGTAGCGGTAACTTTAAACAATTGATGCAGGTGTTTGCAATGGGCAGTTTAGAGGTGCTGTGTGCATCATGCTCTTGGTGAAGAAATTCAATTGGTGGTTGTGGAGAGAAGCCAATTGGTGGAACAGTATTGTCTCCAGTGGCAAAGGCAAGAATAGTTTCCAGCTACTGCGATCCTTCTAGATCTAGAGAAAAAGCAACACATCAGAAATCAGATAAAAAAAATAACAAAAGAACTGCATGCATCACTACTCTTTACTGATACACAAATGATAAGATGCAGCGCATTCCCAATTTCAAATGAGAATACATATACACACATACATACAAGTTATTTGATATAATCCACAACTTACCATTCTCAGCTCTCTTTCCAAGTCGTCATGAGCAAAATCTGAGTCTGACGAAACTTGTGGAGAATTCCCCAAGTCCGTTTCCATAGTGCACAAGTAGAGCCGTAGCATTTTGAGTTTACTCTGTTCATACAGTTCATTCACTGTTATGTTTAATGGAACTGTGGTCTGACTGAAATCCCGCATCTCAAAAGTGGAGCTTTCAGCGGGGCCTTTTGGAGAAATCCCTTAGGGAAAAATAAATCCTTCCCCATCTTCATCAATTCCTCAACTAAAGTGTTCTTTTTAACCGTTAGATGTCGCGTTCCTCCTCCGTGTCTTGTCCGAACTTGGTGAGATTCTCCTTTATGTAAATTAAGCCATCCAATTTCCAGTCGTCTGGTCTCTTTAGATGCATGTTTATTGCCGATACCTGAAAGTTTGTTTAGTAAACTGCTGTCTGCAGATGTTCTGCCATCTTCGTGTACCTTGTCTCTTAATCTCTGTAGTACAGTGGACTTGGTTGTTTCACATGCCGCAAGTCTTTGATGGCAAAATGCTCTAACTGCAAGACGATCCCCATAACTGACGATATAGTTCACAATTTCGTTATCAGTCATAATTGCAATGACACTTGGGATAATCTAAAAGGAAAGATAATCTATAAATACATTTGCAACAACGCATGCTTATATATGAGTGTCATGACAAGACCTCCTGGATAATTAGAATGACTGTAACACAATTTACCTTATCCATTTAGTTTTTCAATCGAACTTTGAGGAATATCTTGCGACCTTAAAAAATCCATAAATTCGTCTTCTAAATTGTCCAAACCGCACTCTCAATCACATTTGTAGTTATAATAATGCTAAACTACCTACACCGGAAACTGTAACAAGCGTGCACGCGAAAGTCTGTATATTTTTATTTAGGGGCTCTGTACATTTTGTCATTGGAATGAATGGGATTTTTGGGATTTAGATGGTACAGGTTTACAGCACATTTTAGCCTATCCCATTAAGCTTATTCCCTCAAGATGTAATTCATGACTTGAGATGTTTGTGTGCTTTGTGTACGTCTTACAGGAGCAGTGAGGAAGAGCCGCATGTCTGAGAAAGCCACAGACACAGAGATGAATCCTTACGCCATCAGAGGGTTCAATCTGGCCTGCGACCCCGAGGCGGCCGTGCCCGATCACACCCAACAAATGAATACAATCTGTGTTAATATTGTGTTCACATTAGTTTTTACTTGGTTTTGTATTTGAGTAATTAACATTTATCTTTAATTTTCTCACTTGATTGTATTTTTTTGTTAATCTGGTCTACAGATCGTTGTTCATAGTGTTCTCTTTTGCCTTTTTAAAATAAAAAACTATTTTGTAAAGTACAAATTGTGTGGATGTTTGGGCCATAATTGTTTGATGGCCCACAGACCAGATGTAAAATGTAAAATATGATGTCAAATATGAGTCGCGGATCTGGCCAAGATCTGTCTCTGATCCGTAATTCCAACCGGTTCTGGTATTGGGCCGTTGGAAAGAATGAGCCTGGGGCCAAAGGCTAATGAAGACCCGACCCAAATACATTTTGCTGTCTGGGTCAGTAATAATTGGCTTTTTGGTTGATGAAAAATGTAATTAATTAATTAATTAATTCATTAAAATTAATTTACATCTGTGTCCTATCACAAGTTACTCTACTGTCAGCTCAAGTTTTTGTAAAATCTGTCATGTTTCCAAAAAAACAAAACATGCTTTATATATATATATATATATATATATATATATATATATATATATATATATATATATATATATATATATATATATATATATATATATATATATATATATATATATATATATATATATATATATATATATATATATATATATGGAAAAGGAACCCTTGTCCACAACATCGAAAACCCTTTTTAAAAAGTTTGGACACCCCTGGCCTATTGCTACATGTGATTGGCAGAATATACCCTGATCGACACACCCAAAGTGTTACCATACAGATCCACTTTTGCAGCACGACTGAAGCGCGGTGTTGTGACGCTTCCCCTCATGTGTATGTTGACGGGCGTTCCTCAAGTTTACCGCTATGGGCGTGCGTTTGAGCCAGCGGGGAATGAAAAACAAAGGACCAGCGAGAGACTTCCCTCCGTTCCCATGTGCTCTACTTCTATTGGATAGTTGCGTCACGTTCAACAGATTTTTTTGCATAAAGTTGGGCTTCAGCCAGCTTTTTTGACCTTCCCGGAAAGCTTTACGGGCGCGTTAGAGTCGCTTGACGTCACCCATAGGAATAGGTGGAGTGCGGCGCGACAGAAGTGCCGCATGGACAAGTGGATCAGCACCTTGAGGCCGGTTTCACACTGCAAGCGGTAGCAGGGCGTAAGCAGCGCATATTTTTTCGCCGCCCATGTTAACAGGTTTGAGCATTCACACTGCACGCAGAGGCTGTGACCTGATTAACAACAAATTTCACATGAAATCATGTAGTGAAGTGTCCCGTGTGTTTCACAATCACCATAAGACATCCAGCGCTGTGAAAAAATTAAATAAAATACACGAAAACACAACACTGCCAGAAGTTTTTGCCCAAAGTTCAAAAGCCTGTTTAAATGATTAAAACTAGAAGCATATCTTCACTTCAATGTTACATTTATCATGTGAACTACTTATATACAACATGTTATATGTATGTGTGTATGAGACAGAGGGGAACACGCTCGCATTTGCAGCAGATATATGCTGCCCATCATAAATCAAAGCACGAGACAGACGGGGGTCGGAGGAGAACACCGGAAAATGTGACATATAGGGATGGGAGATACCACTTATTTTGTTTTCGATACGATACCGATATTTTCAAGGGCAGTATCACCTATATCGAAACGATACGATACTTCTAAACTGGACTTTTTAATTATTAAATTTATTAAATTATTAAAATGACTAAGAGAAAAATGGGTAAAGATATGTATTTTAACATTCAATATGCCTCAAAATGCAACTTATTAGATCCTATTTTTGTTTACACGTGGTTAAAATATGTTTACTTGTAGTGGTAACCATGGAAATTTACAAATAGTTGAACTATGGTCACTGTAGTAAAAAATAAACCATGGTTCATTTTCATAAGGGACTGCCAGTGACAGGACGTTGCACCCATGAAATGCAACCTTTTTATTCTGACATGATTTATATTAACATTAGTTACAGAATAGAACATGATCAATATCAACTTTTAACATAAAATTTAAAGAGTGTAATTGCACAATGTAGGCTACAATTTCAATTTGTTTATTGTGAAATAACTCAACCATATGTTTTCTGTCTTCTGATGAGCATTGTTCAGAGCTCCAAAAGTATCAATGGTTTCTTATAATAGTTTTGGGAAACGCCGCTCTGTTTGAATACAGTGTCATCAGTGAGCGAACGCTCTCTCTGTGATCGATTGGTTCTGTCAGCATTTGCGAGCGTTCAGATCATGGTTCAGATGAGCAGGAAAATAGTTCTATACTACACAACTATTCTGTTACATAGGTTATTCGTATTGTATGCATTAAATTATCTTTTTAAACAAAATAAAATAAACAACAAAAAAAAACACCGTTAGTATCTATATTCTTATTTGAGTATCGATACTTTTCGGTGCTTATATCAGTATCAATATATTGATACGCCCATCCCTAGTGACATAATGGACAATATTCGTCTGTATTTGCAATACACGAGCCGCGGTTCAGCTGCGTGAGACAAACGCTGCCAGTGTGAATCCACAACGGGGGCGCGCGGCTCCCGCTCTCCATACGCACTGCTCCTGCCCTGCCAATGCACTGCTTGTGCGTAGAGTGTGAAGCCGGCGTTAAGGCCAATTTATACTTGAGCGTGAAGCTGATTGAGGCCCCGATCACACAGAACACAATTGTTGCAGCACCTTTTTTAATAGATTTCTGATGGCAGAGAGCGTTATGCACGCTGCTTATGCGCCCCGGGCACCTCGCGTTTAAGAAGGAGCGCTCTAAGTTGAAAAAAAATTAACTCTGAGCGGAAAACGTTTTTTTTCTATTGTCCAATCGAATGAATGGAGAGGCAGGCCTTCTGTTGTGGCGACGTTCCCTTGATGAGATTGACAGGACAGCTGATTTGGGGGTTTCCTAGCAACATAAAAAAACGCAGCGCACTGCTATTTTCTAAATCTAAAAACGTCGACCAATAAAAGGCAGTGCAGTGCGCCTCGCGTTTTTGAACCTGAAAAACGCGTTCTGTGTGATCGGGGCCCGAGACTACGGCATGTTTTTATCTATCTTTTGTATATTTTCTTCTTAAATGTATGTGTCTCTCTTTATCTGTAATGTTTCATTGTTCTTAATAAAAAAAATAAAATAGAATAAAAAAATAAAAATAAAATAAAAAGAGTGAGACTACGGCGTAAATTTGTCCGCCATTTTCTCTTCTTTCCTCACTTCTCCGTCATGAGCCTCGGGTAAGTGATGTTTTGGCATTTTAAAGTCATATAATTGAAATATGCAGCATTTTGTGTCAATATTGCATGTTATTAAGCGTTTAGTTATTCTCTTCATTAAGGAGGATGTTGAATTAGCTCATATTTTCCCCACTTTAATGTATTTACAGTAGCGCTCCACTGGTTTGCCGTTTTAAATGCAGGTTTTTTGGCTGTAAACCAACAGTAGCAAACAGAAACACATTAAAGAGTCATTACTCACCCTCTCGTCACGCCGAACACAAATGGAGATATTGTGAATTAAATCTTCCTTTGACAGTCACGTTAAATAGCCTAGCACTTTATCAAAGAGTTCATAAAGAGATCGATAAACTAATCGAGCGGGTTAATCCACATTTTCTTTGAACTACTTAAGCTCTGGGACCATTTTTGGGGATTTCTGCTTGGATTTGGCCTACCCATATTGAAAAGCTTCCCATACACACATACAGTGGTCTCTAAATACACACTTTTGGTGTAATTTTACAGGAAACCCTTTGAAGTTACATAAAACACTGCTAAAAGTGATAAACATGTGAGTATATGTTGTCTGAGCTGTAATAACCGCCTGTAATAATAAGTGTGTAACTCAGGCCCTGTGTGCTCTAGCACCCTGCAGACAGTTTGAGCTGTTTCCACTAGATTACAGAAAATACTGGATTTTTTATTTATTTATTTTTTGGCTGCCATTGACATCCATTTAATAAAAAATACAGTGAAAGTCAATGGGAACCAAAACTGCCTGGTCACCAACCTTCTTCAAAATATAGATGTAGATTGTGTTTTTCTCTTTGGCCTCATCAATGTTCCTAATTCTCTAACTAATTCATCATTTCATTCGTTACAGAGTCAGAGCAGAGCAGAGGGTGGAGATTGTGGAAATAGCAAAAGTTCATGTTTTTCAGTCTGTGGAACTGACCGCGGGAGCTTTATGTCTGGAAAAAGCGTTCATAACCAGAGGTGCACCATATCACTTTAACATTTCACGTAATGATGAACAGGGAAAAAATCTCAAATGAAAATCAATTTTCTTTCTTTGTCCACTTCTCTGTAGTTATTTTAGCACTGTTCTCACATTCATAGGGTGTCTGTGTCCAGTCTAAGTACTGTGATACACAACACAGGCTGGAAAGAGATCACCTACTCGTTTTGTCCTCGGGCCGAGGAAAGGCAGACTGGGAGATTTTTGAACCAGCATCCGCTCCACACAGAGGGAATCTGAGCCCAGAGCAGGAGTGGCACATTGGGTTGATGCAGACACAGATCGATCAGCCAGAGAACCTTGAGATTGTTCTCCTGTTCTGTGACATAAATAGTTTTCATTTATAAATGAAGTGCAATGGCATGTGTCTCCTTCTAATATATTTGTTCTATCACTCTATTGTTCTGCAGAATAGGATATTCAAGAGCCAGACATGGATTGGGAAGCAGCAGCAGACCATGATGGAGAAAATGTGGATGGTGCAGTATTGGTCCCAGAGTTTGAGGAGCTGGCAGAACTCAACTCTCTCATACACCAGAGCGATCCCATCAGTCCACTCACAGAGCTTTATCTGTAATCTGCCGTGAGTGTGTGTGACCTCTAGTAGTTTTAGAGGAAGCCTTGGCTTTAATGTAACACTTGTGATTTTGTTAAGTTTGTTAAGAGTATTACTGTTAGTCAGGCACGGATTTAGAAAGCAGAGGCCCCTGGGCACAAAATCGGAGGCCCCCCAGAACTCATGGCCCAAACTCACACAGCTTAAAAAACAATTTGTCCTAAACATGACACGCTTATATTAAGGGCTTCAAAATAACTGGTAACACAGTTAACAAGTTTTAAGCAGTTTGCCCTGTGTAAAAGATTTGTGCTGTTTAATGCGTTTGAGAATTTTTTTTAGATTTTCTGTAGCATAAAGCCTCAAAATTACATTCAAATATAGGCTACATTTGTTTGATTTCATTAAATAAAAAAAGTAAAAAAATAAAATAAAATATGTAGGCTATATATAATTTTATATATAAGAAAATTAATATAACCGTAGGAAGAAAAGTAGCTACACAGAATAATAGGCCTATAGCCTAAGTTACTTTTTTTTTTGTAATTGTGATTACATTTTATTGAACGATTACATAATTGTGGCCTCCGTAATTGTAATCACGATTACAAATTCGATCAATTGTGCAGCCCTGTCAGGAGAGGACGAGCTTTCTGCAAGTGAATCTCCGCTAAAATTCAAGCTTCCGTGAATGAGCGCGCACAATTGAATAGAATCAAACGAAGCACAATAGAATAGGGCTCGGGCGCTGTGTTGCATTCTGGGACGTGGCGGCCATGTTGATGGCCTCGCGAATGTAAACATACAGCAAATTGAACGAGGAGAAGCAGAGTTGGGAGAAAGAAAAACTATGTTAAAATCCCGAAAAGGATGTGGAATTTACCGGGATACGTTAAATAGGGAAGCCAGGGACCGGTATATGGACAAAATTGGAACTATTAACGGTTTGGATTCATATGAAATTTGCAGTTCACAAATGGATGGGTTCAGGAGCTGCAGAACATGAAGCCTATGTAACGTTAACCTTTTACCTTGAAGCATTCTGCATCGTTCTGTGTTCTCAGGTTGCACTACTTGCAAATAAACACTGAAAAATATCTGATTGTGTGACACTTCTTGCTTTTGCACATTATACAGTTATTGCGATTGTGTGACACTTCTTGCTTTTGCACATTATACTGATTTAAGTATATTTATTGTGGAGATTGTGGGTATGGATGCAACAGACACTTATGGCTGTATTTAATGCACATTTATTTCAGCACAACGCTAGGGCTCATGTTTGTCAGAGCACAACATACAGACACAATCTTATAGAGGAATGTCATGTCTTCGTCCTTTCTTGGCAACACCATGTGAATCGTTACTTTATCTGACAAAATAGTGTACTTGTTGCGGACGGTTCCAATCACGATCAGCCAACACCATATCCCCAGGTAACAGTTTGTCTTACAGCCGCGATCCAAGCGAGCCGACGACTCTTTGTTACCTCGGATACTTGGTCTCCGTGGTTGCATCTCCAAGCAGGAAAGCGGTAGAAAGTTAATCCATTTTCGACCTTTTTCCCATGGCGATTATGTGATGCAGTGTTACACCCCACAATGCAGCAACGGTTTACCATGGTTTCCAATAATAACGGCAAATTAAGACACACGACTGAGAGGGAGCACGTCTATAAACAGTGGGCAGTAGTCCGAGTAGCAGCAAATGAGGCCATCAACATGGCCGCCACGCAAAGTAATGACGTCAGACGCCCGAGCCCTATACTAGTGCAATCATTCTGACTAAAACGGGCAATTCTTACTATTAACTGCATATTAGGATATTGGCAGTTTATTATTACTTATAAAGCAAATATTAATGCCATATTCTGCATGACCATATTGTACATCCCTTAATCATACAATGTAGGCAGGTTTGTAATCACTGAGATCCCAAATGTGAGGTAGTTAGGGGGGTTCGGGGGCTTGCTCCCCCGAGAGAATTTTGATTTCTATGATCTACCTAATGTGCATTTTAAGTTGTTCTGAACGCCAAAAAATTTGATATATCAAAACCTTGAAAACCATGTCAGTGGGTAGATATGAATGATAAAGTTTTTCCATTTTCGTCAGTGAAGACAGTAAAACATATGTTTTACTGATATTTATATGTTTTATGAATAATTTTTATAGACATGTTAATTTACGCTACTAGGAAAGCTAGGTAACTAAATTTATTAAATTAATTCACAATATGCACACATTCATTATTAATCTGCCCAATACAGGCTGTGAAAAAAGCTGAACTTTTTTATTTACTGAATGCTACAAATGGAATTATTAATTTACAATATGCACACATTCATTACTATTAATCTTATGCCTAATTGGATGAAAACGGCTTTGTCAATATTTCTTATTTGTTAATTAGCTATATTTTAAATGACATTGGCCAATTCAATTGAAAATGTCGAAATTAGACAAAAGTTTATTCATTTGAGTGAACATTTCTGACTTACAGAAGCAGCTGACAAATATGAAATGTTTAGTTTAGCTTCATATCTCGCACTTGACGTTGAGTCGTGCTGCCAAAATTTGCTCTCAGCCTCAGCAGCTTCTGTGTGAACATAAAGCCCGCCTACTCTGATTTGATTGGTTTTCTCAAATATTTTGACATTGACGAGCGGTGACAGACCAATGAGGCTCAGATCAACACACACACACACACACACCTCTGCTTCTGACGTGCGCTCTGTTCGGGGCCGTTGCGGATTGAAGAACTCGCTGATTAAAGATGGGACGAAGCCTCCGTCAGTTTCATATGTTTGAAAGATTAATCACACATTTGTTTAGGGGGGCTGGGCAGAAGTTTGGGGGGGATGAAGCCCCCCTAAAAAGGGCCTATGCCCATGGACTAAAATATAGACTACATATTACTAAATTATTTGTTGGAGAATTTTATGTATATTTTTATAAAAGTGACCATTATAATGGGGTATTCAAATGAAGGCTAATATTTAGTTTGTGCTTTTATTTTAATTTTTACTAAAGTTTAGCCTTTAGTGAATCTAAAAACAAAAGCATTAACCACCTTTTTGCACATAATATATTGCATAGCCTACATTCACTATATTTGTTTCCATATCCTTCAATATCAACATTGTTTAGGATATCATTGGGCATGATCATGTGAAATAATAATTGTTTTTTACAAATAAATACAGATTTTATTTTTAAAATATTTTTATTTCCGTTTTAATTATTTTGTTAAATCAAGTTAAACTAAATGGAAATGACAAATGACTAGCTGAAATAAAAATATATTTTATGTTTTTATGTTTTCATGTTCTTAGTTTTAGTTTGAGTTAACTTAGTTACTTAAGTTATAACCCCAATAATAGCCCTGCAAGTTAGATTATATGATTATTAGTAGCTACTTGAGCAAATAGTTTATGTAAAATGCATAAATAAGCGCTTTTTAATCACATAAAATAGTGATTTAATCAGCCTAACGATTAAATATTAGCTTAAAGATTAAAAACAACAAAGCGATACTTCTGCAGTGATCTGACAGGAAAGACGAAAGATATAATTATGTAATTATAGAAAGAAAAAAAAAAGTGAAATATTACGTGAATGTACCCTCAACTAGAGAATGAGTCCCACATATTAGGCTTTGCATTGATAAGCCTCGAACGCGTATCTGGTCATACAAACGAACAGTCAACATTAATACAACAACGTTACATGATTTAAAAAGCAACCTATCGTACGGGGACAGATGGGTGGTTAAATCTTATGAAAAGTTTAGTTTATGAAAGGTTATTATAATTATTTAGGAGGTGGGTCGGTGGACGCAGATTCGGAAGGCTTCTGCACCGATCCGGGCATTTAATCAGGGTTTTTAATAAGGGGGAAAAGTAATAGATGCCTACGGTAATGTAGCCTACGTTAACCTACCACTCACCGCCGGCGCGCCGTGCAGGCTCTTTATCTGCGTCGAGCCAACTTTTGAAAAAAGTGGAGATGGTTGGAATAATGCTAATTAAATCCTCTCTGGTATTCTTCTCCCTTTATACTTTCCGTTTTGTGGCTTCACCGTTTTTTTTATCCATGTCGTTTGTTTTTTCGATGTCCGGACCTCAACTCTCTTTTTTCACACTTCTACCGCCTGTCTTGCAGCTATCAACAGTTTCCGCAGTAAGCTCATCAGACACAGCCGACACTGGTCATGATACTTTTTTTTGTGTGCAAATAAATTATTGTTAACACACATACACACACTCATTCATTCATTTTATTTTAATTTTAAATTAAAAAAAGGGATGAAGCCACACAGTTAGTGGGGTCTTGGAGGCCCCCTAGAGGTCGGAGGCCCCCGGGCACCGGCCCAATCGGCCCGGTGGTAAATCCGGCCCTGCTGTTAGTGCTAAACTGTGATGAGCTTTCTTCAGTGACACTGATTTGATAGAGCATGAAGTATGGGAATTATTTCATACAGTCAACATAATATGCTGAACTGGTGCTCTAAAAACTAATTCAGGGGACCTTTAGTCATAACTTAAATATATATATTGTTGTGAAATAAAAAATCAAGTTCTGAGATGCTGTTAGACTTTTTATTTGTAATTGTTATTTTATTGAGCTCGGATCACACACAAATTATGCCTATTGATTCAATATACTATCATTACTTGACATAGTTTAACATTTTAAGTTAATCAAAAATAATTTTATTTTAAGTTCTGTTAATGTAAAATACAATTTGATGACGTGTAAATTAATAGTCTTGACTCCGCCCTTCGATGACTGCTGCCTCTGCCAGACGATGCCATTTTATCTTCCTTCGACAGAGATGGTAGGTGGAATTGCTTTTCTCTTTCTAAAATGAAATATTAAGTACATTTGTCAACATTTTTAGTCAAATATGGTGGTGAACACATTTAGAAATGATTACTGCGCGTTTTTGCCAGGATTAAGGAAGTTCGTCAAGTTCATGAGATGCCGAGATGTACAGAAGAATGTGAAAGTTTCTCATGCCGATTTGATTTCCTGGATGAAGGTGATTTTACAATCTGTTATATATACTTTTAGCTTCTTTCATTTTGGTTTGTTTACAGCCTTCATGAAATTATGCATTACTCATTTAAAGTATATAAATGTATTTAATAATCAGATTAAATAAATATGTAAACGGTTTCAGGCCTCCATGTGAACATTGCACAAGGTTTTGTGGTTATTAACTTTTAACAGTCATTTAATTGATCCTAAAATGATAAATATATATATATATATATATATATATATATATATATATATATATATATATATATATATATATATATATATATATATATATATATATATATATATATATATATATATGAAAATAATATTCAATGCATGTCTCAACATACGTTTCTTGTGTGTTCTGACATGCATCATAACTCATAATGCATCATATAAGGTGTGAATATTAATCATTTGACACTCATGCTTTATAGACAGCTCTCAGCATGATCAAAATTAATCAAAATTATTTTTTACTAATTTAAATTGTATTGCATGTCTGAATTTTAGTAATGAATGAAATAATATAATGAATGAAATATTATTTTTAAATCCTTTTTCAATAGAATTGGAGTGAAGGAAGCTCCTCTCATGAGATGGCAAACTGTGAGTTTGATGAAAAATAAATGTTTATATGAATCTGTCATTCAATTTCCCTTGTTTTGAGATAAATTATATTTTATTGACCAACAAATAGGCTAGCTGAAACTAGTAATAATAGTGTAACTGAAGTGATACTTGAAGCTGATTGGCCTTAATGTTACCACTGAGTCTGACCATTACTGATGGTTTTCATTTAGACTTTCTTATGTCTTTAAAAACCACATTTTGGACAGAAGCAAACAACATTTATTTATATTCTTATTGATCAGTTGAATGAGTAGAGCCTCTATTGTTGTCATATTTGTGCAGTCAATAAACGCTTGGACTACCGGCATGATAGATACGGATTAAATTAAGACATTGATATATACTTTATATGCAGCTGAGTTATGCACATTAGTAGATACATTGATTAAAAAAACTAAACTTTTTCAGCTTCATTGTTCATTTTGAAAGTGTTTTACGGTTATTGCACAAAGGCAGTATTGTTCACTTCTTACAATCATCTTTTGACCATCTTCAACCATGGGAACTTATTTTCTTGAGAGCGTAGAGCAGTCAGGTGAGCTCATCATGGCCCTTGCTGCAGGGCGGTGGTGGGCCATAATGGAGGTTTCCGACCCCATATCTGCGTATGGGGATACTTCCTCATGGCAGTGGTGTGGAACAGTGGAGGAAGATTAAACTTCATGCACGACATCTCTGGTCTTCAGTGATTCATCTGAGAATGTCCAGTCTCCGCACTCAGGCTTCTCAGGTGCAACACTGAAGACCAAGACTCAGTGGAGTGGGAAGATGACACAGGGAGCACCTGTGGTTGTTAGTTCTGAGATGGAGAAACTAACCCCATGCCTGGTCTTCAGTGATGCTTCTGAGAAGGCCATGGACTCAAGCTTCCCAGGTACATCAATTATGGCCAGGGATCAGCAAGGAAAGCAGTGCCAGAAAAAGCCACAGGAACCACCAATGGCTGCCAGTTCCTCACAGGGAACACCTGTGCCTGCTGGGTCCCAAAAAAGAGGAAAACTTAGCATCCCTGATCATCTGATTAAGCATTTGCAAATGGCCTCTTTTGAACAGGGAGCACATATACCTGTAAACACCTATGCCCCCCAAGTCTCCAAAGAGAGCACCTGTGCCTGCCACACAGGTGATCACATGTTCCCCGCATGTAACACCGTTGTCTGAACAGATCTCAAAGTGGCAAATACTAAATGTTCCTGAGCTGCTGCAGCAGAAGCCTTATGTCAATTATCTTCAGGGAAGACCTGTGCCCAGAGCCGGCCCGTTATATAGGCAGTGTAGGCAAATGCTAAGGGCGCAATCTCGCTAGGGGGCGCCAAAGAGGCCAAGGGATACAAATAAAAAAAACATAACCATAACCAAACTGCTGATATCTTTACTGGTATATTTGAGAATAACCAAACATAACATAACCAAACTGCTGATATCTTTAGCAAACTAAACTTCGAATTAGTATAAATAATTTGTATCACCTGAAGGATGGCCGGAGCGAGGTGAGACCCAGGCCCTGTGTGCCGATTTGTTTACTTTCTGTTTAATAATGGCTTGTGCTGGATGTGTGCGCGTGCTATCAGCGAGGGGCGAAGTGGCGACATGTCAAAACGACCTCATAAATTATCTGGTGTGCAAGGAAGAAAAAAACGAAACACGCAAAAAAGCCAGGGGTAAGACTGTGTGAAGAAAACACTGAATGAATTAATTGTGCGCGTGCACTAAGCTAACACGTTAAAGTTTAACGGTTAAACAGATAACTTTACAGACCCCAACATGTGGGTTGCCCTTAGAATCTCAGCCACTCTCCCGGTAGCTTCAGCTGAGAGAAGCTTTTCTAATCTCAAACTTATTAAAACATACTTGAGAACCACAATGATGCAAGAACGTCTCAGTGGACTTGGCATTATCAGCATCAACCATGTGGTTTCAAATCAGTTGTCATATGATAATGTCATAGATGACTTTGCTGGCAAAAAGGCCAGGAGAGGAAACCTGTGAGAACCCTGAAGAAGTGATGTTGTAGTTGGCTCTTTTGTTAAATGTTGTTTTATAAAGCACCACTAGAGAGCACTTTAAAGTTATTTATTTATTTTTTGTTAAATAGTTACTATGCAAACTGCAATTATTTAAGTTACATTGAAAATGTTTCCTGGTTTATTGCCTTTATTTTATTTTTCTTTTGTTTAAGGTAAATTATAATTGTTATTTAGTGATTTAGATTTGCATTTGGTTCAGTTTGAATTTTTACAAAAAAAATATTAAATTTTGAATATTTAAACAATTTTTTTGATCTCTTATTTTACAAAACAAGTAAATTCATATTACCTGATGGCACAAACCACCACTAGAGGGCACTTTAAATAAATCTTTTTTGTAGCTAAGACAAAGTTACTGGGTGCACTAAACTTTGCAAACTGCAGGGCCCGTATTCATAAAGAATCTTAATGCAAAGAGTGACAAAATTCTAAGAAAATTCTTAGAAATGTGGGCGTTTACTCTTAAAATTAACTGAAAAATCCTAGTAAAGAAAAAAGTAATTCAGAAAGCATCTTAACCCTTAAAAGAGATCTTAAGGTCAAATTTGTTAGGAGCATGGACGAGGACTTTTAAGAGGCTTTTCTTTAGCAGCGGAGAAAATGGCAAAAAGACGAAGAGTGACGAACAATGGATGACAGTGACTTAATAAGACGCTATAGATTAGATCGTGCAGGGATCATGTTTGTTGCATTAACTTTTTGGACAACCAACCAATCACAGTCTTCAAAAGACTGTGTCATATGTAGCAACGGGGTCAGCCCCGCCTCTTCACTAAGATAAAAGTTTTTGTATTTTCCTTGCTCAGAGTTGCTCTCAGATCGGTCCCGAATAGCTCTTAAGCTAAGACTCCTACGTAAAAGTTTTTAAGCTAAATTAGCAGTTTTCTGAGAGGACTCTTAGAATCTTTATGAATACGGGCCCAGCTATTTAAGTTTAATTTGTGATTTGTTTTGTTAGTTTTCTTATTTAGGCTATTGAAGAATTTTATATTAGTCTTGTTAATTTTAGTGCTGTGTCATACTTTTACTGTATTATTTCAATCATTGTTGTTTGATTTGTTTTTATATTTGAGTAAATTATGGATATTTGGATTTATTTATCAAATATCCATATCCATAAATCAAATATTTTTGTTTACTTTATTGTGTTGTTGTTTTATTTATTTTTTTACCAAAAGTGTTGCACTTTTATTTACACTATTTAAGTACACAATGTGAGTTTGAAACCCTTTTTTACAAAATAAATGAAAACGTCATGGCAAAATAATTTAGGCTCATGTTTTCTCATAAAGCGACTTTGGGTATCTAGAAAAGTGCTATACAAGTTATTTAAAAAAAAATGTATTTTGGCTAAATACTTGGTGATATAAATCGCAATATAAGGGGGCGCAAAAAAAAAATTCTTGCCCAGGGCGCCAAAGAGGCTAGGGCCGGCACTGCCTGTGCCCAACAACATCACAGAGAAGAAAAGACTTAACATCCCTGAGCCGCTGAGTCAGGAGATGTTGCTGCAGAAGCCTCTAGCCTCTACTCTAGAGCCTTCAGTCCAGGTCCCAGGAAACGTGGAAGAGAGCATTGGCTAGTCCCACCTGTCTTTCAATTTTACTTAGATTTAAACAATGAAACACTTTAATAATTTAATCTGGGATGATTAATGCATCATTTTCCATTCCTTAAACTATCATATTGAAATAGTAGAAGTAATATGTCTTTAGATGTCTGAAGTAATATGATTTTTTTCAAGAGTCACTCATTAAATCTGGTCAGTGTTACTGATTATGTCTGTTCCTTCAACAGGACAACGCAGGCAAAAACTGAAGATTCCTGAGCCGCTGAGGCGGGAGCTGCTGCAGCAGAAGCCTTATGGCTATTCTCTTCATGGAGGACCTGTGCCCAACAACATCCCAGTGGGTTCACCTGTGCATGTCAGGACCCCACAGGAAGCAGCAGTGCTGGCAGAGTCCGCAGTATTGCACGCCCGGAAAATACTAAGAGGGAGACCGAGGCTTGCTGAGAATCTGAGGGAGAATTTGCAAAATTGAATGTATAATAAAAAATTCAGAGTAAAAAAAACCCCCCTGTATTTATTAATTTAAAAGAAAACAATAGTTTTCTCATGTCAATCTTGAGTGCCTATAGAGTAGTATTGCATCCTTCACATCTCAGAAAAGTCTTTAGTTTTATTATATTTATGAAAGAAAGAATCCTAAAGTATCCTGAAGAAGCCATGGAGATCAATCAGATTTAGCCATTCATATATGATCCAGAATCAGATCTAGAGGTTGAAATTGAACAGGAGAAGCAGCAACGACTACAGCAGGGCCAATGGTATGTACTGTAACTGTAACTTAAATATTTGCTTAGTGGCTTGTCATGCGCGAGTTTTACCACATTTGTGTGTTTACTCGTGGTTTATGAGGATATAATTTGGTTTATGGACGGTATGTCATTTAATCTTTAGCAGTAGCAAGCGGAACGGTTTTGCATGTCAGACTAGTGCGTGTTTACATAGAAAAACAATGGAATATTAGTGCATTTGAATGAACGAAATTGAAAAAGAAAAATTGAAATGAAAACACTCGATGATTTTTCTCCATATAATGGACTTCAATGGAATCCAAACGGTTCAAGGTCCAAATGACAGTTTCAGTGCAGTTTCAAAGGGCTTTAAGCGATACCAAACGATTAATAAGGGTCTTATCTAGCCAAACGATCAGTCATTTAAAAAAAAAAGTTTAATTTTTATAAGCACAAATGCTCGCCGTGCCCTGGCTCGGTTCGTTTAGCCAGCCCTGGCCCGCTTGGAAGAGTTGGGCCAGAGCGCGGTTTGGTTGGGCTCGATTGATTGATTTGGTTCAATCGCGCTTGGGCACGGTACAAGCCAACAGTGCCTAGTGTGAGTACACGTGCACGTTCAACTTGTAAACACTGACTCGGTACGTAATTGCGTCTGGTATCAACGAACTGGTATCGTTTAAAGCCCTTTGAAGCTGCACTGAAACTGTCATTTGGACCTTGAACCGTTTGGGGCCCATTGAAGTCCATTATATGGAGAAAAATCCTGGAATGTTTTCATCAAAAACCTTAATTTCTTTTCAACTGGAGAAAGAAAGACATAGACATCTTGGATGACATGGGGGTGAGTAAATTATCAGCAAAAGTTTATTTAAAAGTGAACTAATCCTTAAATTTCAACATTTACAAATGCATTATTAAAATCTTGTTAACATTAACAAACCATGAACAGCTGGATTTTTATGAACTAACGTTAACACAGATGAACTAATGCTGAACAGAGGTGTTGTTCATGGTTAGTTCATGTTAACTAATGCATTAACTAATGTTACCTAATACAACCTTATTGTAAAGTGTTACCGAAAAAATCTATTTAAAAAATGTAAAAATGAAAATAGATAGTTGAATGTATTATTGAAATACATTAAATAACACATCGGTAAGTTATATTTCTGTAACGTTGCCAGGCGACATAGTAACGTGATAAAACGTTATATGTATCAACAACGTATTTATAAAAAGGGGATATTTATTGAACTGTCAGATTTTTATAAGAATAGAAATTATATTATTATAGATTAATTATAGATTATATAATAGAAACTGGAGCAGGTGTGAATTAAGTCTGTGTTCACTCATTAGTGAGTGATTTCAATCATTACATAGACAGCAACTCACACAAATGACCCTTGACATTGAAGACTTGACTTTTGATTTCATTAAAATAAGTTCATTAAAAAAAGATATTACATTTTGTATTTGGACTGAACCTTTAGCAATAATAGTTGGTATTTAATAAATGATATATGTACATTTGAAAATGAATATTGCTTCTTTTACTTATACTGATTCTTAAAATAGATTTTAAAAAATCTATTATTATTATTATTTTACACATTTTTCAGACTCAAATTAACTTTATTTGTCCACATTTTTAATTTTGGTAACACACTGACTGAATGCGTTTCAATTTGGACACATGTATGAACTCTGCTTTGTGAACTTTTTTAACATGTTTATTTTTCACATCTTTCACTGTTTTAATTTTAATATAGGGTTTATCTGGTAAAAAAAAAAAAAAAAAAAAGAAATACTAGACAGATAGTTAATTTCTCTGCAGCTCTATGATTGTAGACAGCAGAGTGTGAACAGGACTTTTATTTTGGTGTGATGTGACGTCACAAGGCTGCGCCGCGCTCCTGCATCTGTTGTGATTCTGCTGAAGAAAGGTTTGTTTTAAGAATTTATTCTGTTTAAATCATTAGAAATCGTTCAATGTTCCACAGTTTTTACAAGCAACGTGAAATTAGTTTATTTACTGTTGAATATAACGCTGTAATGCTTTATCTAACTTTAATGAAGGATATTTTGTGTGAGTAAATCTCATTCACACCAGTAACAGAAAAGCTGCTTCTCATTTCTCTCCCCAGTTCATCATAAACACGAGTTCAGTCTCTTTTCTTGGGAAAAGTTTAAACATTTAGAGTAAATACTACTACATTTAAGACTTTAAGTATGTTCTTTAGGGTCAAATACAGTGTTGTGACCCTCCTTCCAAAAGCTATTGAACTGGAAGATGTCTCAATGAAGAACCTTATATAATACAGATATAGTAAAAATTAAACATCTAGAGTAAATATTACTACATTAAAGACTTGTAGTTTGTCATTTAGGATGAGATAAATATTTTGCAACTTGTTTTAAAGCAGTGTGACCCTCCTTCCAAAAGCTATTGAACTGGATGGTGTGTCAATGAAGAACAACATAGAAGATTGGATGGTATAAATTGAATGCATATGTGAGGCACACATCCTTTATAAACCATCTTGAAGAAAGATTTGCTACTAGTTTTTGAAGTGTTGACCAAAAATACACATTCTGTTTGCTGTCATGCTTTCTGAGTACTTGTCAATAATCTGATGGATTCAGTGCCATGGACAGAGATACTTGTGCAGGACTGTAAACATCAATCAATGCACATGAACTGTGATATCGTGAGAGTTTTAATGTGAAACAAAGATGTCATACAATAGGAAAACATCAATGATAATTTAGGTATTTTTTTAATACCTGAAAAGACGGTTACACTGTTCTTCTTTACTGCAAGTCTTTATATGACTTAAAACCAGAAAATCAGAGGTGAATAAATCAGCAAGACATGGGCTGTAACATGTTCTGTAGGGTCCAGACAAGATGTTCCAACTTGCTTTGGAGCAGTCGGCCCATGCTTTCAAAACCTATTGAAATAAATCATATGTCATTGTTAAAACCAACAGAGTTCTTGTTCATTCTGAAGTAAATAAATAAATAAAACAGTTGTAAAATGAAGCGATTAACAATGTTCAGGAGATTACACATGATTTTCCACTTCTCTGGATATCAAATTACAGTTTGTGTACATGTTCATTCTTCTTTATTTCCTAAACATCTTTTAAACCAACATCATTATAATGCACCTTTTACTGTTGCTAAAGGAAAATAAATAGCATTATAATGTGAGTGATATTTGCTGGTAGCTATTTCTGTAGCTGGCTAAATGTAGTTGTCTGTTTGCACACAATGGGCTTCATTCATGAAACGTTTGTAAATATATGAGCAAATTCGGAGTAATTTATATTGTCATAATTACGTGATAACATTACTGATAGGCTATTGTAGCCTAACTGTAAGGCTATTGTATAGTTTTTTTATATTTCTTAATAAAATTGTGCCAACAGGAACAAATGCTATAATGAAATTATGAATTATTATGGATTGATCACCGCAGGATTAAAAGTGGTCGAAAGTTTTTTCAAAGAGCCAGAAAGTAACTTTGCAGCAGGCACAACAAATTAACAATAATAACGTTAGCGTTTCAGGTAGGACAGTAGATATATCAGCAAATATCATTCTCAAAGAGATTGTTTTTGTAATATAATATAACAATGCACAATCACAGCAGTGACGCCGACTGGGTTAAGCATTTACTGTATCTGAGGGAAATGTTGTATCTAAGGGAAATGTTGCAGCACGTTCGGCCTCTTCAAAGGAAGATTACACACGACGATTTTGTTTTGGTGGTTTGCTTGACAATATGAGTAAGTTACAGGACTCTTTCACTTTAATGTTAACGTTAGACTTTGTTTTATTTGCCTAAAACATACAGCGCTATTACTAGATGTTTTGATTCTCGCGGCACCTGAGCTGACACTGACAGGCGGTTGACATGACAATGAAGTAGTTTAGGGCGGCACAAGTTCACGTTCATTCTCTCTCTCTCTCACACACACACACGCACAGTGAAATGGACTCACAAACCGCTTCAGCATCGCGTTTAATCTTGCTGATCGCTGATTGCCGTAACCGATTCTCTGGTGCTGCTCAGGTCGCAGTTTCAATCACACACAGACACACACACACACACACACACACACACACACAACACGGAGCGCGAATATCTGTACCACAGCCAATCAGAGGCAAAGACCCACCCCATCTCTGTCTCTGATTGGTTTAGACCACGACATGATCCAACCATGAGTGTGTGAGTTCAGTCACAGTCAAAGGAGAGGTAAATGCTTCGTTCGTGGAGAGGCAGCTGAGCGCATGCAATGACGTTAGGTGCACCGGTGCGACCTAGGAATAATTTTAGTCGCACCTTTACAAATTTTAGGGCTCTAGAGCCCCGTTTTACGCACCATTTGCACGGGGTAGGGAGCAGGTGTACATTTCTTTCGTACCAACTAACATTTTGGGCAGTGGCTCAGTGGTTCATGTAGGTCAGGGGTGTCCAAAGTCCGGCCCGCGGGCCAAATGCGGCCCAGGGATGAATTTCAAACGGCCCGCAGCGCATCTATTAAAATGTATTATATGTGGCCTGCCACGGATCATTTACAAATCATGCAGTTTCACGATGTCACCGCAAGGTGGCAGTACTAGACTTTAGGCCAGGGAAACAGCGCCAAAAGCAGAACGAAACAGCGCTGCTTGTGCTCTGAGCAACTCACGAGCTCTGAACAAATATGTTTACCTTGATCACGCGCCCACTAAACAGCCTTCCGAAGCCCGTGAGAAGCGTTGGAGTCAAGCCTGTAGTGCTCCTGTCAGAAATTGAAGCTTCCGCGCCTCGATCGCCCCCCCGGTGGCCGGTCCCAGTACAGCTCCATGTATTTGAATGGACGCGAGACACTAAACAATTCAATTACACTTAAAATAATTGTTTCCTAAAGATGGTTTCTGTCATTTTAGGCAGTTTTTATTACGATGATTTCATTTCAAGTGTTCGTTTTTTAAATAAGTTTAGTTTTAGTGAGTTATTTGATGCTATAAAAACGGGGGGTGTGACGTCATGATTGACAGCTGAGATTGACGGCTTCTCCGAGTGAAGTTTTCACTGAGGCACTAACTGACTTTTTTCTGGATTTTTGGGAGGAGATTGGAGCTTTGGCTTTAATTTCTACATTTCTATAACTGTTTATTTCACACCAACATAATGAATTGTTCTGCATCTGCGAGAGTGTGGGCGGGCTTTTGATTATCGCGCCTCTACTTCCTGTTCTCTACTGCGCAGACTCTGTCCCGAGATGTCAGCGCTGTGTGCGGGCCTACGAAAGCTTCAACTATGGTCAGCGGAAGTCAATGAAGTCGCGTCGTCCATATTTTTTTACGGTCTATGGTTGGAGTTCAGCGCAGAGGTCTCCGGTACAAGCTGTGAATCTCTCTGTGATTTGATTTGATTTGATTTAATTTAAATCCAGTTAAATAGCGCTGACTTAATAAACAACACTAACGTGCAAATCAGCTGAGCCGATTCAAAATCATTTTCAAACAACAATTCGCATTTCGAATTTATCATGGATTTACTGTGGTAACACCTGTAACTGTGGTAATTTGTCAGAAATGTAGGTTAATATCTAATTTTATTTAATTTGTAATTTAGACATGTATTAAATGAGTAATAAAGGCCAAATTGCAGACAATTTAGTTGTCATAAACTTGCAGTTTTGTGCATTTGTATTTATATGTCTATAGACTAAATACCATTTTATATATATATATATATATATATATATATATATATATATATATATATATATATATATATATATATATATATATATATTATATATCAGAAGTATCTATATGTTGTATTAATATATACTAAATAACTTGTATGAATTATATGAAATCTGACAAAGTACAGTGACTTACTGTTTATCTATTGTTAAAAAGTTTATGTTACCATTAAAAGGTGAGGATTCTGAGGGAACAGGGTTGGGGATGTGTTAAGCAGGACAATTGTTAGTCATTTATTGGGTGTGTGTTTTTGTTATGTGTTTGTTGTATAATGTGGGATGTATTATGATGTGGTACATGTAACCGCTATCTTTGTGCCTCAGGACCCCCTCGAAAAAGAGATGGATCATCTCAAGGGGCTATCCTTAAATAAATAAATAAATAAAATATATATGTATGTATGTATTAATTTTTGCCTTGTGTACACTGCAAAAAATGCTGTCTTTTAGTATTTTTTTCCTGTATCTAGTCTTAATATATCTAAAAATTCTTAAATCAAGATGTTACGAGATAAGTTAAATGACATTAGATATTTTTTCTTGTTTTCTGGAAAATAACATTAAAATGAAGTGAGTTTTTGTTTTTAAAACAAGCAAATATATCTGCCAATGGGGTAAGAAAAATAATGTTTCTGTTTGGAATCTTTAAGGAAGATTATTTTTCTAATCCATTGGCAGATAATTTAGTTTGTTTCAAGCAAAAACTCAATTCATTTTTATTTTTTCCCCCAGGAATCAAGAAAAAATATGTAATTTTCCTTAGTAAAAGCATCTCGATTTAAGAATTTTTTGATATTTGGACTGGAAAAAAGACAGAAATACCAAGTCAGAAAAGCATGTTTTGTAGTGTTTTAACTGTGGTGATCTAAATAGAGCACTTATTAAATTTAATTAAGAATAGAGTTCTAACTCCGTAATAATATTAAAATTTCACCCATTAAAAGGTTTTGGTTGATGAAAGCTTTACAGATATTGTTAAATATCTATACATTTCCTGTGTCCTATCTCAAGCTACTCAACTGTCAGCTCAAGCTTTTGTCAAATATATATATATATATATATATATATATAATAGAAAAGGGACAGGCCTCCGGGTATGTCCACAACATCGAATCTGGCCCGCTTTAAAAAAAGTTTGGACACCCCTGATGTAGGTTGTCTACAAACCAGAAGGTTGGTGGTTCGATCCCCGGTTCCACCTGACCAAGTGTTGAGGTGTCCATGAGCAAGACACCTAACCCCAGCTGCTCCCGACGAGCTGGATGTCGCCTTGCATGGCTGACACCGCCGTCGGTGTGTGAATGGGTGAATGTGAGGCAATGTGTAAAGAGCTTTGGATGGCCATTGGTCTGTTAAAAGCGCTATATAAATGCAGTCCATTTACCATTTTGAAAATACGAACATTTTCGTGAATCCGAAAATTTACGTCAGAGCAGCTTTACGAACGATTTACACACAAATTTGTTCTGCTCGTGTTTCATGAATGAGGCCCATTGAAAAAACTTTTTAGACGGTCCCTAACTGGTTGGCCACACTACATTGGACATTCAGTGGACATTTGCTAGTAAGTGTGCCAATAAAATAATACTTGGCCATTTTTATGATTGTGAAAAGTGTTGTAGGTTGACAATGATTGGTTGTCAATATCATGTCGCTGCTTAGAATTTGCAAACATTAACTTTATTGCACATATAATTATAAAGTTCTTGAACGCGCAAGTCCGAATGTGCGAATATAAAACCAACTTTACCTCTTCGAAACTCTGATCCAATTGAATTAAATACTTTGCGAAATGATTAATTGATTCAAATCGCGACTTGTGCAGCTCAAACAGTGTAAATGAACGTGAACAAACACTAACAACTCTCTCTCTGACCAGAGACTGAACTACTGAACTAGGGCTGATTGAGACTCTCAGAGATTTAGTTTTGAGTGTTTTTAGTCTAATCAGATGATTTAAGTCCATTAACTCTCTCTGACTCTCTGACCAGAGACTGAACTACTGAACTAGGGCTGATTGAGACTCTCAGAGATTTAGTTTTGAGTGTTTTTAGTCTAATCAGATGATTTAAGTCCATTAACTCTCTCTGACTCTCTGACCAGAGACTGAACTACTGAACTAGGGAGTATTGAGACTTTCAGAGATTTAGTTTTGAGTGTTTTTAGTCTAATCAGATGATTTAAAGTCCTTTAACTCTCTCTGACTCACTTACCAGTGTCTGAACTACTGAACTAGAGCTGATTGAGACGCTTCCGGAGATTTAGTTAACGTTTATTTCTGTGATTATTCTCATCTTAAAGGTGGCGTTTATTAAAGTGGAGATTGAAGACATGAAGTTTGAAGAAACATTTGGAGGGAAACATGAAGAAACTGAGGAGCAAACAAAGATGGTGTTTATTAAAGAGGAGATTGAAGACCTGAAGATTGAAAATGTATTCAGTTTGAAAGATGAAGAAACTGAGGAACAAACAGGTTGGTTTCATTCTCAAAGCTCAACGCTTTTATTACGCTATTATTTTAGGGTGAACTAACCCTTTAAGTGAGGGTTTTGTACAGGTTTTTTTCAGCAGGGTTTTATTTAACACAAGGTAATTGTTTTGTTCAGGCTACGCTGTAAAAGTTTGTGCTGTAAAACACCAGTAAATACTGACAGCTGTCGTCGCCAGTAATTTACCGCTCTCCTACAGTCATCCTTTACTGTATGTTTCTATAATAATACCATGAAAGGGAACTCATTTCAATCGGGGAAACCGATTGCCTTGACACATTAGAATTTATGTAATTTATATGGTGTTAGTACTGTGAACTTGATTAATTTGAGTCCACTACAAAAAAAATATTACCTAATATAGAAATAACCAAACACTTCAAAATCCAAATATTTTACTGTACTAATCTTTTTTTTAAAGGACCCTAACATTTTGCATACAGGACATGCAGTCCATCATACGAGCTGTTCCACTTTGCATCGTTTTCTGATATTTGTTTTTATTTATGATGTAGGGGTGTAACGGTACATGTATTCACCCAGAACCGTCACAGTTTGGTGCACACAGTCAGACGACCAATACAGTCAGTCACAGGCTGCTGCACTTGTGATAGGGCGCATGTTAACTGAGAGAGAGAACGAGCATTGAAGGACGACCGAATCCATGTTGCACGTTGTCTGGCTATCACCAGACCAAGCTCAATTTCAGATTGAACATTGGTCTGAGGAGTCTGCTATGTATTTTTTACTGCACTAGAGGCGTGATAAACGGGCATAATTCAAATGACTCTGTACGCAATTGGATAATCCTTCAACCAATCAGACCACAAGAGGCGTGATCAACGGGTCATTTCGCTGAATTACCACTGGGTGTGAATTGCTCTCAAAAGCCCCATTGCCTCTTCTAAGGGCTGCAACTAGAAAATATTTTAATGATCAATTAGTTGGCCGACTATTTCTGGATAAATCGGATTAAAAGCCCAATTTGTTTTATTTTATTGACCAAACACACTATTCCACATGTAGCGTCTGGAGTCTCTCTCTCATGGCATCAAAGTGATGAGTCATTTTGAGGAACATCAGAGATGCTTTTCTCTTCCACATATCTGCCTATAAATTAGTATCTCTGCTACAATGGCTCCAACAAGTCTGAGTTAAATGGCCTCACTGTCACCCTTTATGACCAGCAGAGGGAACACAGGCCGCACCGTTATCGCCCTTCTGGAACTTCAAACAGATTCCAATCTGTCCAAGCCCAACTCTCTTCCCCCTCCCCAGGAAGAGACTGGAAGACCCATTGCCACACACACACACACACACACACACACACACACACACACACACACACACTCCTCTTTATGTAACTAGTTAAGCCATACCAGAAATATACATGATGACCCTTTTTGTTACACAAAGTATATGTGTATGTGTTTGTGTGAATCTTAAATGCTGAAATTGCTCTGTAAAGAATATTCCGGCTTTGAGATGTTCAAATCAAGACGTGTGTGATATGTTAATGTTTCTCTTTCTTTGTCTTAATCAGCGGTGCCCAGTATATGGTTATGAAATGTATAATAAATACAGTTAGCAAACTTGGAAGTAAAACTGTATTGACTTTGACACATCTTAAAACATGCAAAGTGGGTCGTTAAACAGAGACAAAGAAAAAGCTTTCCTGCTCAGAATTCGCCCCTTTGATTGGTCAAGGAACCAAGGAGAGGCGTGGAAAGTTGTCCACAATAACATAATTTATTTTGAAGCCTTTGTGGTTTTCTTGTACAAAATAAAATATTTTTAAGTTAAATGCAGAGTAAGAAAAAGACAAGAGGCTGAGAGATTGTCAAGATCATTTGTGTAGCCTGCCTGACACGGTATTTTCACAGACTAACACACGTCACATCTCTCATACACTACAGTATTTAAAATAGCATATATGCATCAGTTATATTCTCAATTTAATTTACAGAGCAATCCCTGCAAAGTTTTTAGGTTAACTATAGAAGAGACCAGGATTAGTGTGCGTCACACTCGCAACAGAATGGTCACGATGGCCACGAACTGAATCGCACAGCCGAGCCTGATGGTCTTCGCGATCCAGCAGACAGTCCTGGAAGCTGTAGCCAGGCTCCCAGGAACTGACCAGCGGGGTCACTCGAACCACAGATGTACCCCGGGTGGGGCAGCAAGGCAGCATGACTGGCCCAGACGTGGGAGGCGTAGCGTGCCGGTGTGGGTGAACAGTCAGAAGCTGTGTCCTGACAGAGGAGACCAGGGAAGGACACATGTTCCACTGGGGTCTGCTTTGAGAGGAGGCTGGCGACAGAGAGGGACGAGAGCGGCGCGGCCCGGAGGCGGCACACACTGCCATCACCGGTCTCTGGGTCCTCAGAGAAGGGGACCGGAGTTATTTTCAAGCGCTGCTAGCCCGTGGGCAAGCAGCGGAAGGAATTTCCACCGGGGGAAGGAGAGGCCCTGCTACCATCCCCTGGAAAGAACTGGAACCCATCTCTGAGTTGTCCACCTCCAGCCTGGCGTTTAATCAGGCTGTAGAGCGGACTGGGCGTCATCCTGCAACCACCTCCACGGCGCGGCCCAGGTGAAGGCTGTTACTGGGGCCGGGTGGGAGGAGGGAGGGCGCCCTCGGCGGTGAGCGGACTGAGACGACTGAGCCGGCGGCTGGAGCAGCAGCTGGCCGCTGGGGCAGTACGTGTTACAGCCTCAGTCTGCTCTTGGGCGGCCGAGAACTGTTGGGCGCAGTTCAGTGGCAGCACGCAGCTCATTGAAGAACCCTGCGTCTGCCCCGTAGCTCTGCAGGACCACACCACCGAAGTAGACGAGCCCACAGGCTTTGGGAGGGTGCTTAGGATAGCCACGCCACGTCGAAGCCCTCTGTGGACACCATAGTGTGCAACAGAGAGTTCAACAGTGGGGGGGGCCCCAGTGTACCCTAGGCCGCGGCCCCATTGAGGGCAGAGAAGGCGGAGGAGGCCACCGAACAGTCACGGGAAGCACGGGGACTTCCAGGACCGTGTGATCTCATGCATCTCGGGGGCGAAAGGAATTGGGGGCGGGGCCCGACAGCTGTCAGGTGCCGCCCCCAAAAACCAATCGCGCAACCACGAGCACTTGTGACAGGGCGGAGTTCCACACCAGCCCGAGGCTCGCGGCTGCCCGAGACAACATGGCTGTCAACTTTAGGTCGGATCCGGCAGCGCTGGCACACCCGAAGGCGGAGCACAGCCTAATCGTCATCCCCAAAGGACTCCAGCCCACCTTGGGATGTGGCGATCAACATCTCACTGCTATCTGGAGTGTGAACGAAACGAATGGGGCGTCAGAGACGGTCCCACCGCTTCAGTCCAGCACTCGCGGGAAGCGATGTGTGAGAGGGGGCGTGGCCCGAGGAATGATTGTTGGGGTTCTTAATACCACGGCACCGCCCTCAGGTCACCCTGGCCACCAGCCAAAGTACCACCTCTCTCAGAGACGGTAGATTGGGGTGTGGCAGAGGGGACTCTCTCTCCTTGCGTGAGTCTCGACCCTTTAACTCAAACAGACCATGGAATAATGGGCCTTAAAGCACCACTTACAGGTCAAAAGATGCAATTTTGCCACAAAAACTGCAGCGGTGCGTAAGATAGTACCCATGGCAGCAAAAGACCTGGTTGAGTACCATCTGTACATGTTGTCATAGACATACCACTATCCTCCATCTCCTGTAGGAAGTCCTGGAAAAAGTTGATGACATTAATTTCCTTGTTGTACTTTACAGAGCCCCTCTCACTTAAGCTTGGGTGGTAATTTTCCAAAATGAATGCCGCATCAACCTTAAACAGACATTAACAGATTTCTTTGTATTGGAACAGATCAAGTTCAAACAAATGAAATCATCACAGGGTTTCTGCAGGTTTTTAAAGGGATAGTTCACCTTGGAGTTGTTCTAATGTTCTTTTTCGGACAACAAGTCTTACTAATGCTCGTCCACAATTTTAAAGGGTTAGCTCACCCAAAAATGTCATTACTCACCCTCATCCACACCCGTAAGACCTCCGTTAATCTTCAGAACACAAATGAAGATATTTGTGTTGAAATCCGATGACTCAGTGTGGCCTGCATAGCCAGCAATGACATTTCCTCTCAAGATCCATAAATGTACTAAAAACATATTTAAATCAGTTCATGTGAGTACAGTGGTTCAATATTAATATTATAAAGTGACGAGAATATTTTTGGTACGTCAAAAAAATTAAAAAAATAAGAACTTATAATAGTTTTAAAACACTGCTTCATGAAGCTTCGGAGCATTATGAATCTTGTGTCAGATCAGTGGTTCGGAGCGCCAAAGTCACGTGATTTCAGCTATTTTTTTTATATGCGACTTGAATCATGAATCGACACAAGATTCATAACGCTTCATGAAGCAGTGTTTTGAAATCGGCCATCACTATATAAGGCGTTATTTAGTTTTTTTGCCGCACCAAAAACAAACAAACAAGCTTGTCACTTTATAATATTAATATTAAACTACTGTACTCACATGAACTGATTTAAATATGTGTTTAGTAAATTAATGGATCTTGAGAGAGAGGAAATGTCCTCTTTTAAATTTGTTCAAGTCAGATTTAAAGAAGTACCTCTGACAAACACACACACACACACACACACACACACACACACACACACAACATTTTACAGCTTATATTTAAAGCTACACTGTGTAACTTTTTTAGTCTATTCTTAGCTAAAAACACTTAGTTCTTTCAAAAATATATGTGCTCATTAATGTATATTTACTTCTTTCAAGTAATAAAGTATTCTCGTAAGTTTATAATATGCCATTGAAAATACATAAGGTAATGGGATCTAACGGTGGTCGCCATGTTGCTCCTCCATCTTGAAAGTACATTAGCCAACGAGGGACATACCCGTAAATTCAAGCTTCGCCATTCGCGTTTTAACCGGTTTTAACACTGTGCGCGTCAACTTGTTCAGACTTGTCTGGTGCATGTGCAGAGAGTTTTCATCTCAGCAGCTCCAGTAACAGAGTTATACGGAGTTTTCCTGGCTTGTTTATTCCTCAAAAGTCTGTTTTTCCTTGTGTGGTATTTCTGTGCGTTAATAACTCGGTAAGTAATAATAGTTATTGTCATTGTGGATGTGTTTCAGAGTGTGTCATCGCGTAATTCAGTTGATGTCACCTCAGAAGTATTTTTGTGTCAACATACAATAGCGTAATGCTCACCTATTTGAATAATCATTCAGTTATTAACAATGTTTATTCGTTTATAGAAAATATTTGCTTGTAATGTATGTTGATGGAAATATGTATCAGGTCTGATCAGCATATTAACACTTGTTATACAGAGCTAAACCTGCGCACACACTTTTGTAACCGGACACCGCTTGTTAGCAGCGGCAGCTCCGCTCCTTTTAATGCAGCTGCATTTAGCGCCTATATATGGTACAATAAGCTCTGGTTTACGGTTACATTATACAAATGTAACTTATAAGTGTAGTTATACAGTTCTTAACTGTGTATATTCTGTCATGTCATTATCATGTATATTTACCATCCTAATTTGTTCTCTCACAGAAACCACATTTATGTACATATCCATGCAAACCTGTTTATGCCTTGCAATTGGATGACTGAATAAACATTACTATCATCAAAGTTCACTCTGGATTAGCTGCTGTTCTTTCTAGCCGAATAATTAGGCCAGTTGAGTTCCAACCATCCCACTGCGCACAGAATATCCCACAGGCACCTTGTCGAATGTGGACGAGGTCGAACAGGAAGCCATATTAATCTTGGACTAAATCGGCCACCGTAGGAGTTAAAACGAAATCGGAATTGAACAGAACAGAAACTAAAATTCACTGGATGGTCATATACCAGTTCACCACTAGATGGGGGAAAATATCACACAGTGTAGCTTTAAATCTGATCACTCAAACAACTTCAAGAGGTTTTGAGACAAATTCCAAATTAAACTAGACAAGTATAAAAGCATCTTGTTGAAGCCGCATGTAACTTTTACTATCAAAAATTTAAAAATAAATAAAAGGAGTGTGAGCAATGTTATACAGATATGACAGTACTATAATGCAACACACATTGCCACAGATGGGTTATGGCCTGCCCCAGACGAGTAGCTCTCCAGGCACAGTGAATAGCTAGACACCTTAAAAATGGCACTTTTTGACAAAAAGTTTTCTGACCCCTGGCCTAGTAGATGTGATTACCGTAATCCACAGTCTGATGCATGAATCTCAGTGATATCACTATCGAACGTGTTCTTGCACACTGGACATTCAGCAGTCTGGTGCAAATTTAAAATGCAGGTGAATTCAAATAAACATAACATATACCAAGGCAGCATCCTCCAGAAATTTGCTTAAAGTAATTGTGGTCACACTTTATGTTAGGTGTCCTTAACTACTATGTACTTACATAAAAAAAAAAGTACAATGTACATGTGCTCATATTGTATCGCAAAACACTTGTGCAGGTATTGAGGTGGAATATGTGTAAGGTTAGCGACATGTTTGGGGGTATGGTAGGGAAGGGTCATCAAGATTAATTATAAATCTATAATACATCTATGTAAATATAAATCTACATCTATGTAAATATAGCTGCAAGCAGCAATTATCAGAGCCAAGCACAAGGAAGAAGACATGCCAACATGGCTGGGCGTGTCAGACCAACTGCCACAATGAACAATTTAAGACATTAAGATGTAGACAAAATGGATGAAAAAAAATCATACATATAGGGTAAACGTACCTATTAAGATCAAGTACCCATTAAGCACACATCTTTGAGCTCAGATTATAAAAAGAAAAAATAATGTATTATCCTACTTGATGTCTTAACCAATTGATGTGTTTGTTACTACATACCTCCTGTAATTTCAAGAAAATCAGACCATTGCACAGTGAGATATGGGTATTCGTGTGTTCACACTGTCTGAAGGCCATTTTGAAAACTTTCACCAAAAGAGGAGCCTCTTAAATGTGCATTTTTAAGGTGGTTAAGCCTTTTTTTGGGGTAGTTATAACTACTTATTGCAAAATTAAGAGATTAATGTTTAGACTTTTTGCATAGTATAACCTGGAACCTGCATGTGGAAAATGATTACAGTTAGATCAAAAAGATAGTTTTAATAAGGGCACTAATGCATTTGTGTAAGAAAAATATCCATATTTAAAACTTTAAAAACTAAACTAGTTTCCGACAGACGGGCGATTTATGGCGAAAGAGTGAACTCTTGACTTGACGCATGACGTAATGAGGAACGCAGAAGCGCAGAGGATAGAGCAAAGCAAAACACCGGTCATGAATTAGAATATATAACTAATTAAATTGAATGCCTTTTTGCTTGATTTTAGTGTTCTGTTATTTTGTTTAGTTTTTTTGTGATTGTACCTTCAAATAAAAATTAAAAATTAATTCTTTATAAAGGTTGTTTAAAATAAACAAGAATTTTTTAATAAAACATGTTGTGAGCTTAATGGCAACAGGGGTGTGCTTAAAGGGTACAGAAATGTACCCATTAAGCAGCGCCAGACTTTTTGCATTTAATGATGTACATCTCAATTATAATGCTTTTGTTATTTAAAATAAAATTAAATATTATTGTGAGAGAGATTCATATTTCATGTCAACATAACCTTGTACTGAAATCAATATCATGTGCACTAAAAGTCTCAATATAGATTTTGGTGGGCTTAATATGTACATTTACCCTAGTCACTGGTAAATTTTTTTAATAGTTTATCACTTTCGACCAATAAGTGGCATAGTTATGAAATGGATGTGGTGTGGTCAGAGTGAGGTGACAATCGGCAATGACAAAGTACATCGAGAGCGTTTGGAGAATATACGAGTACTTATACTTTTAAATCGCTCTCGTGGTACATTGATGTCATAAACCGATCGGTCTGCACAGCAGCCTATAGTATAATTGTAATATTGAAACTCTTTGGTCATTGGAGCGAATTGCTAACGTCTAATCAGATTCAATGATCTATGCTAAGCTATGCTAAAAGGGCTACAGCCAGACCCGGAGATCGGCTGAATGGATTCGAAAATGGTAAAACTCAACTGTTTAACTCTAGGGGAGACGGAAAATTAGCCTATTTTCAAAAATAGTGGAGTAAATGTCCCATTTTGATGTCTGGGTGTGCAACTCTGCATGTACATTACAAAAAAAAAAAACATCACCTTCTCTATCCAGATTTCAGAGGTGCCCGATTCAAATTTTTCCATTTCAGGGAACTTCTCAAATTCCTACCAAAGAAGTAGCATAAACATCTAACCGGTGTTTTTGAGAACTCGTAAAACATTAATGTAGGGATGCAACGATCTAGTGGCTAATAATGTCCACATCAGTATAATTTAAACAAAAATTCCTTGATGACCTATTTAAGAGGAATCCTGAAATATGTTGAGGAGCAAATATTTAGTTAGTATTCAGTGGTTTCCAACAGTTTATAAGATGTAAACAAACATAAGCAAATCTTATTATAAAAGTACTTTTACTTACTATTAATGAGCTTTGATCCATAAAATAAATTAGATTTACATGAGGCTTTTCAGAATTCAGCCAATGTTAATGACAGTTAAAAATATCCAAGAAGTTAAGAAGTTAGCAAATTTAATTTAAGATTCAGAATAAAATTGTGAGTAAAACAAAACTAAAAAAAAAAAATCTATTTTTCTGTTTATAACTTGGACAATTTACTCTGTAACATGGAAAACATGTTGATATGGAGATAATAAAAGTTATTTACAGTTTTACAGTTGTGTAATCATTCATTTGGAACAAGGTAACCTGAAAGATGTCATTCTACATAGTTGGATATCAGAATTGATGCATCCCTATATTAATTTCATTTACAAGTAAGTTTGGTTTGTTCAAGTTTAGTTGAATAAAATTCTTTCAACAAACAAATAAGAAAAACACAATCCCTCACATTTTCAGTTTGAATGTCCATAGAATTTTCTTGTAGAGACTTCTCCAAATCCTACAAAAGAAAAAGAAAAATATAACTTAAAAAAGAACTTTAACCCTCTGGCTGTGTTCAAGTCATTTTGACCAAGAGAGGTTTCCTCTCCCCACCTCCCCCCATAAAAAAACTAAAACTACTAGTTAATCGGGCTGGGTATTGACACAAATTTCCCAATTCGGTTCAATTTTGATTCGATTTTCGATTTGTTTCGATTCAATTCAGTATCGATTATTTTGGATATGTATCAGGTATAATACATGGAAAATTTTCTCAAGAAAAACAAATTTCTGAACTAATGTTGTAAACTATGGGAGTCAGTTGATACTACATTAGCCTACTAATATTGAAGGTGAAAATTAACTGATTGTTATACAAACACTTAAATGACACTAAATTATGTTTTTTTTTTATAATAATAAGTTATAATATTAACTTTGCAATTACATAATCATAATTCCACTCCAATTAATTTTTTGAAATATAAACATTTAAAGACATCAACTGCTCCCCGGGCGCCGCAGCAATATGGCTGCTCACTGCTCCGGGTGTGTGTTCACTACTGTGTGTGTGCACTTGGATGGGTTAAACGCAGAGCACAAATTCCAAGTATGGGTCACCATACTTGGCCACACTTCACTTCATTTACATTTGCATGCTAAAATGTTTATTTCATTCAGTAACTAAAAACAGGATTGCCTAATCGATTCTTGGGATTTAATAATCGAAATTGTTTTGTAAAAGTGAGAATCGATTAAAAATTGAGAAATCTATATTTTTTACCCAGCCGTACTAGTTAATGTTATATAATTTAAGTAAACCTTACTGATTTTGCTCACAGGTTTTAATTATATATATATAGAGTACTCCTTACCTTTTCAGTCAAAAAGCAATTTGAGTTGTCGGCTTCTTGAGACCTCTCCAATTCCTGCAAGCCACAATGTATCTGGTGTTTTCAGAATGTATAAAAAATTTAAAGTGACCAAAATTGCCACCTAAGACTTACCTCATCAGTTGATGTAAAAGAAATGACATGGTCACCCTTGCATTACTTTATATGCATTGGAAGACACTGCAGAGAAAACAGCTAACAACCTCAAACAGGTGCATGGACATTGGAGGTGGAGGTGGACATTTTAAAGGCAGACTAACAGGTCTTTGAGGGTCAGAATTCTAGCTGAGAGACAGGAGTTAAAATACTTATTTGCAGCTGTATCATACAAATAAATCATACATTGTGATTTCTGGATTTTTTTTTTTTTTTAGATTATGTCTCTCACTGTGGACATGCACATACGATGACAATTTCAGACCCCTCCATGATTTCTAAGTGGGAGAACTTGCAAAATAGCAGGGTGTTCAAATACTTATTTTCCTCACTGTTTATGCAGAATACCGTTTCCTTGAAAGGGTGTACATGGTCTGCAACAATGCTTAGGTAGGTGGTACATGTCAAAGTAACATCCACATGGATGACAGGACCCAAGGTTTCCCAGCAGAACATTGCCTAAAGCATCACTGCCTCCGCCGGCTTGCCTTCTTCCCATAGTGCACCTCGTGCCATGTGTTCCCCAGGTAAGCCACGCACCCGGCCATCCACGTGATGTAGAAGAACACGTGCTTCATCAGACCCGAACACCTTCTTCCATTGCTCCGTGGTCCAGTTCTGATGCTCACGTGCCACTGTTGGTGCTTTCGGCGGTGGACAGGGGTCAGCATGGGCACCCTGACTGGTCTGCGGCAACTGGGCCAGGGAGACTCTGGTGTATCTTCAGCTGATTCTTTATTGAGAAGATACTGTGTGGTGCTGCAGGCATCAAAGTCTGATGAACTCCAATCAGAGTGAATTTCTTTTTCAGTCTTCATTTAGGGGTAAAAAGAAGGTGCTCTTCAGGTATTTCAAAGGACAATATCATGGATAGGATATCAATCTCCCCCCATAAACTTCTGGGCCCTCTGCACTCTCTCCACCTTTCCCCCCGGTGTGATGCCCATGGGAATATGATCTAGTTGTATGTTGTATGTGTATGTTGTATGTGTTTTGTTGTCTGTTGCTTTGTGCCATTAAACTGGTGTTAATTTGCATTTGTCTCTTTTCACCTTAGACCTGACGGTGCTGAAAGAGGAGAGTGAAGCACTGAATCAAATGGAAGAGAAAGATCAATATGAGAATTTCATAACAGGAGAAAAAACTTTTAGTTTCTCACATGCTGAAAAGACACGAAAAAGGGGTGAAAAGAAGGGAACTAGAAGTAATTTCACCTGCCAACAGTGTGGAAACAGATTCACTCTAAAAACAAGCCTTAAGCGGCACATGAGAGTTCACAATGGAGATAAGCCTTACACTTGCCCTCAGTGTGGAAGGAGTTTCAACCGTCAAGAAAACCTTAAAGTCCACATGAGAGTTCACGCTGGAGAGAATCCTTTCACCTGCCAACATTGTGGAAGAAGTTTCAACCTAAAAGGAAACCTTAAAGTCCACATGAGAGTTCACACTGGAGAGAAGCCATTCATCTGCCAACAGTGTGGAAAGAGTTTCACTCAAAAAGCAAGTCTTAACAAGCACATGAGAGTTCATACTTTAGAGAAGCCCTACACCTGCCAACAGTGTGGAAAGAGTTTTGATCAACATAAAAACTTTAAAGTCCACATGAGAAGTCACTCTGGAGAGAAACTCTACACGTGTCCTCAGTGTGGAAAGTGTTTCACTAAAAAACATCACTTTGAAGAACACATAAGGACTCACACTGGAGAGAAGCCGTTCACCTGCCAACAGTGTGGAAAAAGTTTCAACCGAAAAGTATGCCTTAACCGGCACATGAGAGTTCACACTGGAGAGAAGCCGTTTACATGTGGACACTGGGAAAATTTTTAGGTTTAAAATAGCCCTGGAGTGCCACATGAGTATTCACGCATGAGAGAACTGGTTTTATATATCATCAGTGTGGAATGAATTTCACAGACAGAAAACGCCTCATGTTTGAGAGACGGTATAATGTGCTGATTATTGTAACAGTATTAAATCACCTTAGAGGCCTGAATTCCTAAATAATGTCCAGTGACTGTGAGAGTAAATAAGCCAGAGTCAGAATTAGACTCAATGTATTGATTAGTCAAATGAAGTGCGAAAGAAGTTTCACCAACAAAGGGACTTTTTATCAGACTGGAAAAAAATTAAGATAGCAAAACGAAAAAAAAATTATAAATGTTTGCCTTTTTTAAAATGTATTTAACGATTTAAAACACAAGCATTGATGTTTTACCACAATTTTACAATAAAATTGATACATTGATAATTCATTTGTGTCAGGATTGCACAGAAATCATGCAGCAATAAAGTGGATTTTACCACTATTTCGAAAAGAGGTCTGAGCGCGGTTCATGTGATTTTGGCCCATATGTAAACACTCCAAACGATCTCGGACCCCTTTAAAGCGAACCGAACCGAGGCCATCTCGGGAGGTGGTCTGGGTACGGATCGATCTCATCATATGGCACGGTTCGCTAAAAACACGCAATCTGAACACAAACCGCTCTGGGCTTACTTGATTTTTCTGTTCGCGAATTCCAGTGTAGTTTGGTCATCAGATGCCTCCATACAAATCGGCTGTTCATCATGGCTGCTTCTTCTGGCAAATCTCTACAAATTATTTGTTCACAACTTACACTTGTGAAGGGGCAGGTCAGATACCTGTGCCTCTTCGTTCATACACATATCCTTCAAGAATGATTTTATGATCAATATTAAAATAAGAATCAATGATAATCAAGTTATAACCTCTCTATATTTAATTAGTGATTTTGGATACAGGTCTACGTGACTTTCGGGGACTCTTTTATATGCTTTTCTTTCTAAATAGAATAAATTAACTTATGTACTAGATGTAGTATCAGCATGTTTTGGAGAAGTGCCTTGTTGATAGTTAGTTAAGATGTTCTCGACCTTGAGGGAACTGTTATTCTCTGGAGCTTTTTTATGTGCGTTGCATGATCTGTGCAGGCCTAATATTGAAGATGGACGTTTTCTGCTCACGACACCAGACCTGAAGACGTCTTTCTATGACCTCCTGGGTCATTGTGATCTAAAAATCTAGTCATGGGGCGACAACTAGTCTACCCATTTTAGTGATATGCTCTGCTATCTATCCTTGTGTGGAAATTTACCGTGACTGGGCATTTTCTCTGCCAATCAGAATCATTCCACATGGCAGTAATGACGTGGCTAGACCTTGAAAACAGTATAACTGTTCAGAAAATGTATGTTCGTTAGACGGAGGCGGGGAGACTGTTAGAGGGAGAGCGGCCTACGAACTCCTTGTGAGCTGATGAAACTGCAGACTATTCTTCAGTAAATTTTTCTTTAATTAATCTGACTCCTGACTCTTGGTCTTCATTTTTCACTACTGGTCCTGGGTCCTAAACTGTTACCCCAACAGTTTTGGTGGAGGATGCGGGCAATCATTCCTTGGTACACCTCTGGCAAACAAGTAAACAAGGTAGTAAGCTTTTGTTATTTTTGGTTAGGGCTGTCTGACTGGAAGAAATTGGAAAAGGGGAGCAGTGTACTTCGCTTCACTTGGCTTCTCCAGGGGTTAGAGTCCCCAGGGGTGAGAGCGCTGGAAAAAGTGAGGCATAATTGTGAATGATAGACGTGCTGCTTCTCCAGGGGTTAAATTTCCCAGGGGTGAGAGCGCTTAGGCATAGGTCATCATTACGTGCTGCTTCACCAGGGGTTAAATTTCCCAGGGGTGAGAGCGCTTAGGCATAGGTCATCATTACGTGCTACTTACCTAGGGGTTAAATTTCCCAGGGGTGAGAGCGCTTAGGCATAGGTAAAAAAGGAGCGGACTCAAGAAAGGGGGCCCCAGGGGGCTTTATAGTGCGATCACTTCCCCTACAGGAGACCGTCTTGGACCAGCTTGTAAGGTCCAGGGGACATTGCAAACCTGTTCCATCTCTTCCAGTTCGGATAGGGGTACCCCAAATTAAGAAAATCAGGCAGTAAGGGATTAAGTTATTAGTTAAACAAAATAAAAATAGATTCAGGGTTGTTTGCCAGGGATGCATCAGGAACGATCCTGAGTAAAATGTAATGTATGACCCAAATTGGCATGGACCAGTATATGTGACTTTTTGGTATAAGTGTACTTTGCAGTTTCATCACGCAGAAGCCACAGCTGTGTTGGTTAAAGATCGCCGCCTCCATCTCTGCTGGTATAATTTCAGGTGAGTATGAACTTTGACTGAAATGATGGCTAACAATTTGAGTGACATGATCAGTCCAGATAAAGATTTTGAGACGAAAGAGAGCAAACGCTGTAAGCAGCGCTGCTCTGAAGCCCTGACGTCAAAGAAATTTGAAGGAATTATTAAGGAAATGGGCAGCAACGGTTTTAATTCTAATTGGAAAGTGAATCAGCAACTTGACTGGCTACAAACAAAGAGAGAACCAGGAAAATTCAAATTTCTAGCTGTTTGTACTTATTCGTGGATATGTAAATTCTGTCATTAATTACTCACCCTCATGTCGTTCGACACCCGTTAGACCTTAGTTCATATTCGGAACACAAATGAAGATATTTTAGTGTAAAGCTGATGCTGAGAAAGGCTTCAGATAGGCCTCCATTGGCATTCAGTACATTTACACTCCCAAGACCCATAAAAGGCACTTAAAACGTCGTTACAAAGTCCATCTCACCACAGTGGCTCTACAATAATTTTACGATGCGACGGCAATAGTTTTTGTGCGCAAAAAAAATCAAAATAACACCTTTATCCAACTTGTTCTTGTCTTCCGTGTGTGCCTCCACGACGCATGCGCGAGAATATGACGTAGCGCCGGGGTTCGGGAATCCATGAAATGCACATTCTAACCGCATTTTGAGAACTACGCCGAGACCTAAAGCACGATCAATGTAGAATTCAACAGCTTAGACACGCGCGTCTTCCTCTGCTTGTAAACAAATCGCTTCTGGGTCATGTGTCCGAACGCCGGATCTGCGTCATATTCTCGCGTGTTTGATCAAATCTAGTGTTTGATCATGTCTAAATGTATTCAAATGCAAAACCTAAAAATAAGTAAGCAGTTATGATCTGCAATACTTTTTTTTGAGCAACTAGACTTTGAGCGCCACATGTATATTGATTAAAGAGCCATACAGACACCTATAGTGGGTAAACCATGGCATTACAAATGAAATTAATAATTTTTCCAGACACATAATGACTCTAATTTGCATTGGATTTCTCCATTTTAACATTAATTACTACACTAATTGTAATATAAATAAGAACAAATATATTAGAAGTATTTATTTTTTATCTAATTCATTAAATGGTCAGGACCATACTTATTGCACAAATAATAGGCCTATTTAGTACCAAAAGATCTCCCCAAAATATTCAATAAATATTATTAAACTAAAATATAGAACATTTATTTAATTGAAAAATAGTTAAGGTGTATGGTCACATTTGACCACCAATGAGTACAAGTGTAACCAATAAGTGAGGAATACCTGAGGGCTAAATACATGAAAAACATTAACATGAATGTTAAGATGTTGCATCTCCATCACTCTTCATAATAAAATGATACTTTAAATGTGGTTGATGTAATAAGCAATGCACACTATGCTGTACTGTTTACCAAAACTTAACTTAACTTTAGCTGCAAACACCTGAATAGTGAAACTGTCGTCTATCCATTCAAATGTATTGACCCAGCGCTAGAAGTATTGAGTGCTTCGTGAACCAAGTGACCGTGCGCGCCGCCGGGAGATGAGAGAGCATGTCGCCTCTGGCTTTAACTGTTATGCCATATTAGCGCCAAAACGCTATTTATTGTTTGAATTCCATATTAAGACTTTATTAAGATATTAAGAAGGACACTCAATATGTGGCGGCCGGTGTTGATTCTGTGGCGCACCGCCACGAATTAGTCTATGTGTGGGAAACACTGGTGATCTTGCAGTATTGGTGAATTAGCTAAATTTGTATGAACTGCTCAAGAGTTGGCTGTATTTCAGTGTTCTCATACAAGGCTCACTTTCTGTCATGCAAGGTAAAGGAAGCCATGGGCAAAGCAACACCTGCTAAAGGCAGTACATTTAGTTACCGATGGGTGGAAAGAGATGCTGAAGGACGTCCACTGCTAAAAAGATGCAGAAGCGAAGAGACACGAAAACGTGCTTCAGATACAGGTAGTCCATGTCCAGATTATTTGTTATTTCCCACCACCCAATTTTTATGTAATTAATATATGTAAATATATTTGGTTTTGTGTCACTTTTGAAACATAGACCATGTGGGGTTTCCAGTGCACAGGCTTTTTGTTTATGGTAAAACTTAATTTTCCCCTTTAAATACTGTATGTTAAACTGTGCCATCAGAAACACCACATGCAGAATCTGTTACTTGTGTTATTGACTTCATCTATTTTTAAGTATATATTTGCTATCAAAATAGGACTGGAAAACACCCTGAAATGTTAACTTCAAAGCAACTACTGTAATGCTAAGCAAATCCAAAGATATGGATTAAATTAAATGCTGCTAACAATTCTCACCTGGTTGCCATTTGATGACAACATTTCTCAAAAAGTTGTCCCATGTATCTAGCCTAGAAATCTAGAAGCACCCTAGCAGCAGAACATTTATTTTGCCGCGAGTGTAGTCTAGCAACTCTCGGTAGAGCTGGAAAAACCAAATTCTGGTCAGGCCAATCACAGCGTGTGTAGAGTCGGTGGGCGGGCTTAACATAATGACAGCACGTCACGGCAGAGTTGCGGAGGTTCTGCGTGCTACTCGTAAAATAAAGCTGACGAACAGCGGTCTTTTGAATCGGCTTTGGCCACGACTCTGGAAGACTTGGAGTTCAGCTTTTCTTTGAGAAAAGAACAAAGAACGGCACTGAAGTCATTCTTAAGAAAAGAAGATGTGTTCGAAGTTTTGCCTACCGGATACGGCGAAAGTCTATCAACTAACGTTAGCTTGGCTTCACCTTCTTCTTCGCTCTGATTGGTTGTGGCGCTCATGGCGGTCATGGCGCTATCCAATTGCGTGCAGAGGGAATTTGAAAGACAGCCGTTTATCCCGCCCCTCGGACTTGAGTTTCCAGACCCAACATCTTGATGCGGGTCTGGCTTTTCAGGCTACCATGTATCATAACCATAATGGAATTGTCAGACATCATAATTAGCCATGCCTATTATAGGCTAAAGTCACTATACGAACACTGTATTATTTGCTTGTAAGACATTAAAATTGTTATCTCTTTTCCTTTCTATCCTTTCTATTTATCTTTTCAGTTGTTTCTGTGGTTGGCAGTGAGGATGCTACTCCTTTTGAGTCACTTGAGGAGGTTCCCACAGTTACCCAATCAAACTGCTCTCAACACTTGTTCGGTAAGATGACACCTTATTGTAATTAACCAAGTTAACAATAAGCGTGAAAGGAATTATTATTTCCTAATTTCTGTCTTTCAGACAGTGAGATGCAGAAACTGCAGGACATTCTGTTCTCAGCAGACGTCGAAGGCACAAACAAGCATCCTTCAACGTCCACATCATGGTCCTTGCGGCAATCTGTAGCCCAAGATGAGTGGCGGAAAGCAAGGTCCTACCACATCAACTGTTTGCTGTCCTGCAATGTGGTTCCAGAAAAGAACTGCATCCACTGCACATCTCCTGCCATCATTCGCTGCAGAGACTGCATGCCAGAAGAGTGGCTGTGTATGGATTGTGCCGTACAAATACACAAAAAGCTCGCCCTCCATAACAGAGAGTCCTGAGGGAATTGACAAGCCCATTGAGCGAACGCTGTGCTGTGTAAAAAAAGATGGCAGATATACACTGGTCAATCAAGGTAGTGTTTTGAACCTTTTTGTTAAAGTGGTTAAAGTAATATTTATTTATTTTATTTTTTTACCATTTTAATTGGACATATTTGAATGCTTCCTCGCTAATTATTGAACTTCTCTTTTCAGTATGTTTATTGCCTACAGTGAGACCTTTCCATTTATGCACTTGTGACACTGCAAACATCACAGAATCAGCTGGCAGAGCTATCATTTAGGTTTGCATAAATGGTACGAACTACAATCTATTAACCAATTCTTGTCCCTTTGTGTTACAAAATAACCAAGTGTTTGTACTTTTTGATTTTAGGTCGGTATGAGTTGCACTTACCAAACTTGGTGTGCAGATTATGTCTGGCACATTGGAGACCTGACATGAGTGACCTAATAAAAAGTGGTTATTGGCCAGCATCTGTGAATGCTGACACTCTCTTTTCAATGGATGTCTTCAGCTCATTTGAAGAAATGAAAACTGTTGCACCCAGTTTATCGAGACAAGGTTTTCTGTGTATGTTGGAGAGGAGGACTTGTCACTTTGGAAGGGTAAGATCAGTGTGGATCAAAGTTGCCTTAAGTAGACATGGGAAAATATTAGTGTACCTATTTAATTTTACTCTTTACTAATTTAATGTACAGAGTGGGAAAATAAATGGAGACGTATTCCAAAGAAGCTATCTGGAATACACATTCTGCCAGTACCAGTGTGAAAAATGGCCACCATAGAGCACTTTACCTGCCCGGCATGTACACCTAACATGCTTGCTCTATGTGCAGATGGCAACAGAAAACAGTACCGATTTCGTCAGTCAAAAGGGTTAGTTGTTTTACACTTGTAGTTGTTTTACTTAAAAATGAACAGAACAAATAATGTCTGACACTGAACATTATCTTTTTTTCTTATTCTATTAAGGTCAGAGGAACCAAATTTTGATGGCACCTTCATTGCCAAGGACACTGATGTACACCATTTTGTTGATGAGATCAGGAGTAAAATGAAGTGTTAGTAAAATATATATAGTGTTTGCAAATTTGATTTAAGTCCAACATTTTAAATGTATGATTGTTGCTTTATTAAATAGTTAATGTATCATACAGATTAGTATCTTAGTTTGTTACAAGCACTTTGAGCACTATGGTGCACTCTTCCAGGAATCTTGTGTTGAGGTTTGAAATTGGATATGGAATGTGTGGTGGTTCCCAAAGTGGCTAGTTTAGTATCTCGATAATTCATTATGTAATAGCAGATCTCTGCAATGTATAGTGACTGTGTATGCAGTTTGTGCATTTCAACTAGTTTGTGTAGCTGGAGTAGAGAAAGCGGAAGAGGCATTTTCTGAAGCTCCCTGAGCACTGACAAAACCATTAGTAGTAGTTTGAAAGTAAACCTTTATTGTCTCCAATGATTACAGATGCCAATTGGTGTGATGTAACCTGACTCATCCTGATGGTTGTTACTGTTTTAAGGGGGGGGGGGAATGCAAATTTTAGTTTTAACCAGAATTTATTATTTTGTCATGCAGACTGCTGGCAGAGGGATCTGTGGAGCCAGTCAGTGGTCTGCTGCACGTGAAACTGCCAGAAAAGCAAGCAAGCTTGATGAAGAGGGCCTTGAGGTGGTTGTTTGCAGACACGGAGTGCTACTCAAGGCTCTTAACCCTTAATCGCCCCTCAAGTAGGGTTTACGTTTGAGTCCCTTGGGGTCAGATAGACCCCTAACTTTTACAGAGCGATTGCATAAGGAAATATATTTTTTTTACATGGAAAACTATATATCATTTTTTTTATTTACTTCTCAACTATACATTTATGCTGTGTTTGTGTGGGTATTTGGTAGTTTTTTACCTATTTACTGCACAAATACTTAACTATGTCATAAATTAGCTCATTAAAAAAAATTTTTTTATGAAAAAATCACTTGAATGATGATCTTAAATAAATATAAATAGTTTTTGGACATTGCTCTGTGTGTTAGGGATAGAATACCGCCATCTGTAGGTTTGTGGAAAAACTTTAGGAATTATAGTAAAAGAGAAAGAGAGTGCAATGACCACATTATCCAATAGAGGTCCATAGGGAAGTTATGCAAAAGTTAAGCTGCCTTTCATCTTTCTTTTATTTGCCCTTTTCCCTCTCTTTCTCATGATTGTTCCATATTGCATTTGTGCTCTAGTATTTGTCCTTCATTTATGTATGGAATTTTTTCAGATTTATGCCAGTTTTGTTGATTTTATTTGCCAGTTTCAATAAAAATACTCTCTGTTGCAGTCACACACGTGTGTTTGTGTGTGTGTGTGTGTGTGTGTGTGTGTGTGTGTGTGTGTGTGTGTGTACGTGTGTGTGTATGAGATAGAAAGTTCGTTCTACTTTGTGTTTATGCTCTAGGACCAGACCTTGATATAAATGTGGAAATTTTCAGATTTATACTGGATTTAGTAAAAAAAAATTGACAAAAAAAGTGAAATTTTTTCATTTTTTACACTTTCCCATTCATTTTCAATGTGGGGTCAATCTGACCCCGAGGGACTTAAACGGTAACTTTTTTTTTACACACCCTTAGAACAACCAAATCAAGCCCAGATTTTTTGTGCATGTTTAGATAGATTATTTAGGAAAAGTCACCGAGTCAAGGGTTAACATGTACAGGGGCGAAATATTTGCCTATCCACTGTACCTGCAGAAGGAGCTCCAAGCAGCCACAAACGGACAGTTCTATTGCACCGATATTGCTTGCAAGTATTGGCCCTACCTTGAGAAGTTGGCGGTCTCCATGTTGGAACTCAGACCTTTACTGCAGATGAGACCATTCCTTTCTGTCATGCATGCCAAGGTTCATTCATTTAAGTGTGAGGTACTGCATACTCTTTATCATACCATTTGAAATTTTATTTTTATTTCTTATATAATACACTGTTTATGATTATAATATAAGTGCCACACTGATATGTTAGATAATCTGGAGTGGCAAAAATCTGGAAGGTGCAGGCACAACTGCAGGGGAGGAGGTTGAAATGGTAAACAGCTACCTGTCTCGTTGTGCTCTCACAACCAAGTACATGACAAAATCTGGTAATTGTTGCTTATTTATATTATTTTAGGAAACCTGTCTTTTATTTCTTTTATTTTATTGTCTTTTCATTCTTTTTATTTGTTCTGTAATACTTTGTCTGAGATTGCATACAAGAAAACTGTAAATATTCTAATATGACAGTGCATTAATAAAACTGCATTACATCTTTCTTAAATTAAAACTCAATTGTCAATGCGTGGATGAACTGAAGAACCATGAGAATTAATGAGACTTTTCTCCATCACATATTTTTTTTGTTTAAAGCCAGGAATGACATGCTAACTGTCCATGCTATTTGGGTGGAATCGATGGAAGCAGGAAGGCCTTCATCTTGCATTATCCAGCAGATACATCAAGGTAATATGTTGTGTCTGATTTATGTATACAAAGCTTTTCATGATTTTTCCACTTTTAATCTTCTTGTTTTGTTTTTTGTTTTTCACATCAGACTTTCAAAAAGGCTGAGGCTGAGTCTCAGAGACTGGAGGATTTGAGCAGTGAACTGGGGTGCTCTGAGAACATTGTTCATCAGTGGGTCCATGATGTCAGACAATGGGCTATTAACGGTACATTATTTTATATATATACATACATTTAAACTGGAACTTTAAACTCTTTAAATGTACAGTATAAAAGACATCAGAATCATTTACTTGTATTATTGTTGTTGCTTTAAGATTCTGTAGGTACCAGATGTGATGACCAACATAGCCTTCAGAAATCAATTGAACAAATGTTTCTTGGTGTTCATAAAAAAAAAAGCCAGCCTTTATAATCAGACAGGTATGTTGATAATTCGTCTAATATTTTTGTCATTTTTGGTGAATTTTTTTTTACATTTTGACTTAATTGATTCTTAAGTCAATTATATGTATTAGTATTTAATTTAACTTAATGATATCGGCAATCACATTCTTGTGCATCATGTTTTCTGTGTTTTGTCATTTCTATAGACAGCAAAAAAAATTGACACTTGCGTGGAAAAAAATTGTGGGAAGAGAAGAGAAAACTCTTACAAACAGTCAAGCTCTACAATGAGCAGGTGCCAGATGAGGAGCGCATTGTTGAGGAGAAGGTGGTGAGCGCACTCTCTGTGGGAGGTGGAGACAGTGGTGCAGACAGTCTAATATGGCCGTGGGAAGGGCACAGCAGTGGTATGTAACAATTTCTCACTAAGGCTATATTTGTGTGTGTGGCTGTTGTTTATTCTATCATTTTTTTTGCAGCAGTGGTGCTTTTGAGAGAAAATATTTTCTCAATATTCAATATTCAATTTTCAAAATATACAATTTCACAATTTCTCTTGCTGACTGCTACAATGAGGAATTACTGCCTTTATTAGGCTGATTCTTTATTAGGTGGCATAATTTCAACCACTAGGTCTTCATCAGGCTTATATCACTTGTGATCTAGGGTGAGGGTGTGTGGGTGTCTTCCTAACCTCTTATTATACCTTCATAAGCTGACTCTTTGAATCAAAATTGTTGCACCCGTCACCAGGTTATGGGATGTGCACACACTACTTGTGTTTAGAATGTACATGTCAAATTTGTATTGAAGGGATGTTATTTGTGTGACTTCAGAATCCAGCAACATCCTCACCAAGAAGAAGATTTGATGCGATCATGTCAAAAGTGCGGCTTCAAGAGGAAAAGATCATTGTGATGAGGGAGATGAGACAGCACTGCACCTATCTCAGAACATCAGGACAATGATATCAGAAATGTCTTCTGGCAGAAACAGTGGTAATAAGCTAACTTTTATTACCTTCTTGCTGTAAAGTCAGTTAATGAATAGCTCAACAACACTAACTGAATGGAAGTATTGTCATACCTCGCTTTAATTTTTCCTTCTAGGCAGTTAAAGTGAAGAGGGTCATTGCGGGCTACTGTGTCTTCTTCAGAAAAGGATTGCAGATGTGGAGGAGAAGTTCCAAGATGTCTGCTCAAGTTACAGCCAGGCTTTAGGACCTAATGCTGCTTCTCTGCTGGAGGATGAGACTGAGGAGATACTGGAGGACCATGAAGAAGTTGACTATGAGGGTTCAGATGACAGAGATTTTGAAGCAGTGTAAACTACTGTTAACTGTTTTTTTTTTTTTTTTTTTGCGTTTCTCCACAACTCATTTTACAAACAGCAGGTCGGTTAATTTTATCGCTTATGCTATATGCTGTGCATACCATTTTCACATGTTAATTGTCAAGCAGGTATACATGTGTTGTATTAATTAATTAGTCAATTATAGCCATAAATATAACACTTTTTTCATTATCCTGCTGCGTAACTGGATACAAGAAAATATCAACAGACAATCATTGGCTATTTGCCTTAAGTTATGTCTACCATTTTATGTATGTATGAATGTCATTGTGGCCTTTGTTTTAATGTATAACATTAATGCGTGCATTAAAACAATGCATAAAACAATGCATGCGTCGTGGAGGCACACACGGAAGACAATAACAAGTTGGATAAAGGAGTTATTTTGATTTTTTTTGCGCACAAAAACTATTGTCGTCGCATCGTAAAATTATTGTAGAGTCACTGTGGTGAGATGGACTTTGTAACGACGTTTTAAGTGCCTTTTATGGGTCTTGGGAGAGTAAATGTACTGAATGCCAATGGAGGCCTATCTGAAGCCTTTCTCAGCCATCAGCTTTACACTAAAATATCTTCATTTGTGTTCCGAACATGAACGGAGGTCTTACGGGTGTCCAACGACATGAGGGTGAGGAATTAATGACAGAATTTTCATTTTTGGGTGAACTTACCCTTTAACCCTAACCGGAAGAACTACATATTTAATTGACTGTCTATCATGTTGTAATCCGCTGCAACAGGGAATTGAAGGTTTTTTTTGTAAATTACTGTTTCTCATAACTGGATGGCTGGAATTTAAAACTGAGAGTGCACTCAGGGGTATGGACGAATGTGAAACGCTGTAGTTTGGTCAGAATTTGACATTATAAATGATAACTAGGTGAAATGCAATTTTTACAATTTTTGTGATGCCCCCTGTTGATGATCACACCAAATGGCAGCTATCATGATTTGAGCGCTCAAGAGCTTTATATAACATTTGGTCTTATCATTGTAGCCCCTTCGGTTGCTGAATAATAAGACTTGCAATATGCATCAATGTCAAGGTTCAGAGGTCAATATCTCAAAGGAGGAGCCATGTACAGCCTAATGTGTAAATGTAACGGGAAGAGAACATTGACTTTTTGACAACCTGTGAGGGTGGGTTATTGTCTACCAGGTGCACATGCACCTGCAGGTCTCTTTTGCAGGTGTGTCCAATGTCACTGATGAACCAGCAGTACAACGGGATTGGTAGATCCACTGAATAAAAGGAAAGGATCGCCGTGCATGGTGGTGCGGGTTTTGGGACTGTGACAGACGTGGTAAAGAGACTCGGCGGTTTTGGGGCGGATGGATTAGAGGTACGATCTACGCAGTGACAACCAACGCGATTTACTCCTGGCAGCGAGAGGTCTACGAGATTAATCAACGCACTCTATCCATTCATTTTAAGGAAAGTGAGAATTTTTATCATTAGCGAATGAGTGGAGGGCATTGACGAGTTGTTGTTCAGAACTGATTGCCCTTCCCTTGTCTCACAGCTCTGATTTACGGTTCCGTTCTCCTCTGCTGGCCTTCGGGAGCGTCTCGCCGATCGACTGAAGCCGGACTTGAGCGCATCACTACAGATTGCCACTACCTCGCCTCCAACGCCTCTTGTGTGGACTATGAGCACCGAATGGGCGGGGTCGTGAGTGACTTGACTGTTGACTGAGCCCTATGAAGCGCTGTTAACCAAAATCGTAATGTCTTGTTTGTTAAGATTTATCTTGGTTTAGTGAGTGGCTGCTCGCCTAGGTTTTATATTGTCAACTGTCTTACCCTCCTTAATGGAATGAATTGAATTGGTTTTAAGGCTGTTACTGATTAAACTAATGTGGTCATATAATTATTAACTAATGTGTGGGGTTTATTTTGAAGTGATTACATCTGTACATTGTTAATCTGGCTATTTGCCCTTGCTGTGTAAATTGCACGTGTGACTGTGTCGTTCGATATATATATGACTTTATTGGGGTGAATCAAAGAGCCTTTTTTTTCCCTATTTGCTGTCCAGCCAGGGGGCGCCAGATTGTGATATTCCTCCTGATCCTTGAAGTGAAGCAGTCAGTCACATTTTAATGTGTTCATCTTCTTGATCATTCAGACAATTACGTGTAGGGTTTTTTTTGTATAAATAAACTTGTGTATTTAAAATATTTTTTTGTGCATGTTGGTTACTTGTGTACGACAAGGGTTAATTTCCTGCGGGGCACTAAGATTAAATAGTTACATTTTTGGCGTAAGTCGGCAGGGCCCTTGACATACACAAGTAATATGAACCACGGCGAGCAGCCCCAAGTAAATGCGTTTATGCCATGGTTTATGGGAGGGCCATGGGTCCCAAAATTTGGTGGAGGGGAACCCTCTAAATTTCAAGAATGGAGAAACCAAATTGAGGCTTGTATTCGGGCTCAGGGGCTGAACGAGGTACAGCGGGTTGATTTTGTGCTGAGTGCATTGGAGGGGAATGCTAAAAGAGAAGTCCTGCTATTGGCTGAAGGAGAACGAAATGCTGATGTAAAAATTCTAGATGCCCTAGCTTCATTGTATGGTGGCCAGCAGCCTGTTGCTCAATTACGTATTCAGTTCTTTAATTGTAAACAGCAACCGGGGGAGGGGGTAGGACCATTCACCCTGCGGCTGCGTGAGCTGCATCATAGGTGGCGAGCCAGAGAACCCCTGACTGCTGGAACAGATGACGAATTGCTGCGAACTCAATGCGTTATGGGTTTGAGACCTGGACTGATAAAGCAGGAATTGTCAAGACAGCTCCGCCGGGCCCCAACATCCACTTTTTCCGATGCCTGTAGGGAAGCAAAGGCACTAGAACAAGAGCTGGCCCCAGAGGAAGAGGTTCAGGTTTGTCCAACCTTTTTGACCCCTCCACCAAGGTCAGCAGCAACACCGACTGGAGAGAAGGACCAAAGGACGAACGCTTCTGACTGGCAACAAATGAAGGATTCACTGCGAAACGAATTACATCAGGAATTAAAAGAGCAGCTAACACTCTTGGGGAAATCCCTGGTAGAAGAGTTGAAGGGGCATCTGGGCCAAGTCTCAACAACACGACCACCTGTAACTGAGGCACTGTTCCAGCCACCTGGGCGTCCTTACTCCGACCATGACCCTCGTCGCCAACGTTTAGGGTCAGCCCCTCCCGACCAACAGCGCTACCAGTGGGATGCTCAAGGCCGTGCCATCTGTCGTGATTGTGGAGAAGGGGGACACATACAGCGTTTTTGTCCAAGGAGACGTGCAGTTCAGTCGGGTTTTCGATACCCCCGGTCACAGCAGGGCCAGTGAACCGGGAGGGGCTTTCAACCGTGTCCCTACAACGGCCCTCCATGGTGGGTAAGTGCCCAGAGGTTGAAGTGTTGGTCCAAGGGCGACGGATCCCATGCATAATAGATACTGGCTCCCAAGTTACACTCTTTAGCCAAACCTTGTTCCAGCGTTATTTTAGTGAAGAATGTATGCAAGATCCCAGTCAAATATCCTGGTTAGCTTTGAGAGCTGCTAATGGCCTTCAAATTCCTTATGTGGGTTACGCAGTACTGAATTTTAACATTGGGGGTGTGGACGTGCGTGAGAAGGGGGTGGTGATTGTACAAGATGATTGCATAAACACAGAATATGGACTTCTAGGTATGAATGTTGTGGCAGATTGTTGGGCGGGCATTTTTCAGGGAAAACACCCTGGCATTGCAGCTTTTAAGTCTGTGTTCTCCCCTTCCGCAGAGAAAGCATGGGATGTAGCCTTCGCCGCCTGCCAAAGAGCAAACTCATCCATGCCAGAAGTAGAGCTCCAAGGTGTGGCTAAACTCCAGCGACAGCCACCTGTAGTGTTACCCCCTGGAAGTGAGATGATTGTTTGGGCCCACGTCCCACAAGCCGTCAACCAGCCAAATTGTGCCGTCTTAGTTGAAGATTTGGATCACCACGGGCGGGAGTGGTGTGTTGCCAGATCGTTGAGCTGGGTGCAAGGGGGGAAGGTTCCTCTCCGGGTCTGCAATCCAAATTCATTCCCCCTAGAGTTGCCACAACGGCGTCCCCTGGCTTCTGTGACCCAGATACACCTAAGGGACATAAAGGGACACTCCAGACTGGTACTACGAAACATCGAACCCCAGGTGGTGGAAGTTGATGTCATGCACATAGAACGGACGCAGACTGAAGATCACCCAGCCCTTGCATCGTGTGGTGAGGACCTGACCAGGGACCAGCAAGCCCAACTGGCGACTCTCCTGCGGAAGTGGTCTCACGTGTTTGCGGCTCATGAAGAAGACTTTGGGAAGACTGCTGTTGTCACTCACCAGATTCCCACGGGCACAGCCCCACCGATACGAGAAAGATATCGACCAGTTCCTCCTAACCTTTACCCCGATTTGAGGGCATTACTGCAAGGTATGTTGGAGAGTGGCGTTGTGAAAGAGAGTTCAAGTCCTTGGGCCGCTCCGGTTGTTCTGGCAAAAAAAAAAGATGGGTCATGGAGGTTCTGCGTAGACTATCGCAGACTTAACGCAGTGACTCACAAAGACTCTTTTCCATTGCCACGCATAGAGGAATCCCTCACAAGCCTAACCAGGTGTAGCCATTATGGACGCAGACATATAGATGAGTTAATCTTCCAATGATTCGATCAAATTAACATCCTTTTCAACAAAGCACAATGCAGCTCCAGGAAACCATCATCATCACGAGTGAGATGGGGGGTTTGTTTCTGCCCGGAGCTACTAGTTCTGACTTCCTATGGACTCGCCACCAAACTCAGTTAAAAGAGGACAAAAGGCTCGTGGTTGTCACAAGACAAAGAAACAACCAGACCTCTGTCTTTGCATGACCAGCAAATGAACTCCACGTGACAGCTAAAACTCAGAGTAAGCTCACAGAAACTGTTAGCTTATGGAGTACATCAAATAACTGATTATTGGACTTTCATTCAAATAGCCTTCGACATAACTTGTTAGTGTGTTTACAACTAATACACATGACTATCATGCATGTATATTACTCACAATTCATGCAATTATGTAACTATTGAATGAGTGGATGAAAAAGCATCGTGTTTGGTACCGGTGCGTTCGTATGGGTATAATCCAACAGATGAGCTGAATGAAATCTTTATAGAATTGATCATGTCCTTATAGTAAGAAATTAGGTCTAAATTTACTCTCTGCTTAAGAGCAGGAAACTAAATTCTAGAGATAACCTAATTTTGTGGGAGGGGTGGAGACACAGTCACCCCTGAAGCCTAATTGGCCAGAACCCATCCAGGGGATGGGCAAATGTTTGAGTTTAGTCTCAGAACACGAACGAAAAGTTCAGTTCTGTTCTCAAGTTCAGTTCTCAGTTCTGTTCTCAAGTTCAGTTCTCAGTTCTGTTCACAGTTCTGTTCCCTACAGTTCTGTACAGTTCAGACCAGAAGCAGTGCAGAGTCCAGCTCAAGTTCGGTTCGAGCTGGTTCGCGGCCTGTTCGCAGTTCAGAGATGAGCTCAGTCCTAGCAGTATGACCAGAGAGAGTTCGGAACGGAGTTCCCAGGAGACGATCTGACGATCGTGACAGACCAACATCAGAGAAAATGGGTTAACAACGATTTCATTCAGGCCATCTGCTTTTCTCTCACTTTCCTTTCTTTTACTTAAAGTTTATTTTATTTCCGCTAAGTCTCGGGTCTGTTAAAGTTTCGCCGTAAAAGTCTCTCAACAACGAGTTTCTAACAGCGCGCTCCAACTTCAAACAACGCCCACAAGACTTTCATCCAGCCGCCAACACCCCACGTGTTCGGCCTCCCCAGACGTCGACCAGACCTTCAGCGAATCAAAGATCCGGGAAAATCCCTGTACAGCCAGGAGAAGGGAATCCCCCTTGTCAGACGACACGCGAAACCCAAACGCAAGTAACGCCTTTTTGATTCCAAGCTGAACTGGTGCATTAGATCAAATGTAATAACCCTGCCTAAGAAACGATAGGAGGTTAAATTACTGATCAATGGTTTCTTCAGGTCATGTTTCATAAATGCATAGATTGCTTAGGATTTCATAATTTCTCTCTCTTAGAACTTATTCTTTCCTCACCTTCTTCCTTTCTGCAACGTGTGAATGTGCGAGCGTGTGTGTTTATATTAGATATTAGTTTGATGTGTTAGATTAATCAATAAAGTTCCGTTTGTATTCAAAGATAACTGTTCTTGTGTTATGTGCTTATCAATTTAATGTCTTGAACTGCCGATCTAAGTTACCTGGCTGTTAAATAGTGTTTCACTATTGTTCGGATATTAATATCCGCTGCAGAGTTGATATTTACGGCCCGTTCAAATGAACGCTAGAAGAGTCATTTGCTCGGCTGTAAAATAGACTCTCAAAATTCCCTATGAATTCATTAAATTCATTCATTTGAGCTAAATATACATGTTTCCCTTTAACAGAGCCCCCTTTAAGTCCTTACATATCGGCGGACGAATAAGTTAAGGTGTAAACATTAATTCTGAATTATTTATACTACATAGTGTCATTCGAGTCTTTCATTTTAATTCAGTTCCCCGTTGAGTTATTATTTTATCTGACTCATAGTCGCTACAGTATTGGTGGAGAATGCGGGCAGTTTAACCTAAATTATAAGCATATAAATCGAGATTTTATCTTTGAATTACATTTTGAGAGATCAGACCGCTAGACGCGTCTGTCTGTGTGTGCGCGCGCTCGTGACGCAAGCTGCGCGCGCGCCTATTTGAAAGCTGTGTTGAATGAATGAGGAACGCTGTGTAACCCAAGTCTGTCCCTGTTCTAAAACTGCATTAGAGTAATTTAAGATCTGAGATCTCACACTATACGATAAGGTAAGAATTAAGCGTGTTCCTTAATTTCTAGAATGCCTCGTTTATAGCCGAATTGATGTCATTGCGTGTTCCAGTGTCATTAAATAGCTAACGTTATACGTATACCAGCCAGAGAACTGAACGAACTTAAACTGCATAAATTGAAATACCCTGCGAGGAATAATCTCCTCACAGCGCGGTCAGATCAAGCGTGTTCCTTGATCGATGTATTAAAGCCTTATTTATAGCTATTAATTCAGTGCGTGTTCCACTGTAATTCGAAGAGCTATATTTTCCCTGTGCTAATGTTAAGCAGTTAAAGCTTGCCGGTTTGTATATCCGTCTCGTATAACACTGCGTGTCCCAGTGTGATTTAAAGGAGAATGATTTGAACCCAAGTAAAGCTGACATTGATAGAATCAACAGTAGAAGAAAACCTGTTGTTCTATATGCACATAGATCCGCCGAGATCAATAGTGTTCTATTTACAGCGCAAGACTGTAATATTGAACTGTAACTGTAAAGTTTAATCTCACTCTTAACAAACTGAGTGAAAAGCCCCACAGAGCAAAACCAGCTACGAGTGGTGTTCCTTATTTTGATTTTCATTGATGAAATGTGCCGACGTTTCACGTAATACACTCGATTGCACGTGCTAAACTTATGTGTAACTTTACAGGGTGCAAAGCGCTGACTTTTCTTGTAACTCCTAACTGTATCCCCTGTCTGCAATTCACATGTTTGCCGCTAGCGTTTGTTTGTCGCCATAGTCACGACTGCGGCACGGAAGTCAACCAGCGCTTCCGGATAAACTCAGCGCATGCGCAGTGCGTCGAAGCCATATTTGTAAACAAACCTTACGGTAGCTAACAGCTACAGGCTAAGCTAATCGAAGCAGTTGTTTACATTGAAGCCTAAATGCTAAAGCTTTAGCATTAGTTTTAGGTATCAACCGTATTAACATACGTGTAAATGCAGTGTCTGTTTGAGTCACTTTAAAGTGATTTAACCATTTAAACACCTCAACTTTATGTACACTGTTGGTCTTTCTTACTTTTCTCTTATCTTTCTAATACATTACGTTATACTCTACTTTAAGGGAAATATTGGTTCACAATTGTTAGTTACTTTACCTACATTTTACTTGAAGAGGAAAGATACTGGTTTGCAATTATTAATTGTTAAGTTTGAATTTAATGGAAAAAAAAATTCAAGATTCATTCCTCAAAGTCATGTAAAATGATTTTAAAGTTATTCTAACTATTCTGGAATTTACTCATTTTCAGAATTTCTCATTGAGACCCAATTACTTTAGGTATTCGTCTGGAACTTTAGAAGTTCAAGTGAACCACTAAATTGATATCTATTACCAAAACCTTTTGGACTCACATTTATTCATTATTTTTATTGCGTTATACCCTCCTTTATCCCCTCTTCCTATTGTAGCTATTCACTTAGCCACTCTATTTTATTTACTCATTTATCTCTTTATTTAACTTCCCTTTTTGGTAACCTAGCGTGGGAGCAACGCACCTGAGCCTCAATAGGAGACAGTGCCAGATTCCTACGAGTTTCAAAATAAATCAGAGACAATCCTCATTGACTAAATATTTATTTTGGGTGATTAGTTGACCATCAACTATCAACTTTATACTCGTAGTCAGACAAAGGCTTCAGAGCCATTTGTGGGGCCGGATCTCCTTGCTTTCCTCCCTTCTCCTCACGTCTTCCTTGTTCTGTCCTGCTCTATTCAATTTTATTCTTCATATTTATAGGGAACAAGCCTGGAAGAATCATTGATCATTTCTAAAAGAAAGAGAAAGATAATTCTTCCCAGAGAAACAAACCAGTAGGCATTTGATTGGTAATCAAACCCTCCTTTGTTCTCCATGCTTTCCCTGCATTTGTAAACGCAATTTAAAATTTTGACATATCTAAGTTCATTTTAACAGAGACAAGTGTTGAGCCACCGTCGCCTTCAACGCATCCCTGCGTAAGCGGTCCGCCTGTAAGGTGTGTGGCGTCAATCCTGTCAGACTAAGGAAAGAGGTATCAGCATTATTATTGTATTATTTTACTCTGTAACATAAACAATAATATTGGTTCTGTTTTGAAAAAAGATTTTCGTTGATAGGAAGTAGTTATAGAAAAAAAAAAAGGAACTTTTTCTCCCAGTGAAAGTTATTTTTGTTTCTTTCAATTGAAATAGGTTTTTAACCTTTTCTCTCTTCCTCCCTTACTAAGCTGAGTGACATAGTCCTCGCATCACGATTTGGAAACAGCTTTTCATTGATAGAATTTTCTTTTTAGAAAAAGAAGAAATTCTCCAAGTGAAAAGAAAATTGTTTCAATCTATTGAGATTTGTTTTAACCCTTTTCTCTCTCTTTCCCTTACCTAGTTGAGTGACAAAGCCTTCACATCACTAGCCTACCTGTCTACACTGAGACCAACACATAGTCGTCACCACACGCCACTATTGGTGTACAGCCACTGAAACGACACTTAGCTGTCCCACCACACATAGGCTTATACCCCACACAGATCTGTGTCAGTCTCTTCTCCCAGCGTACCAACATGTCGCAGACGACAAACCCCACTGCCCAAGGGGAAGATGTGGACGCCTGTCTCCGAGGCATTACAGACTGCCTCATACCAAAGACAATTGAACTGTTATTATTTTTAATAATAATCATGATTCTGAGAAGGTTCCTGACACATGATTCAAGCCAGAACAACAACCACATGGAACTAGCCAAGATCACCTGTTCCCTAAGCAACGCCTTCACAGCCCAGCTGAAACTAAGCGACAAGCACATCATCCACCTTCAAGAGGAGCTGACACGTGCCCAAAACCGCATAGACAAGCTGGAAGTGAAAGTCCAGGACGACTTCAAGCGTCAGACCACTGAGTTCCTGAGAGAGCTGATGCACACTCAACGCTGCACAGACCAGCTCAAGGCTAAAGCTCAAGACAAACTCAAAGTGCCTGACGAAGCGGAGCAAGAAACAAAGAAACCAGTTGACAAGCTCCAAGAAGCCCTTGCAGTCGCTGAACGCGACAAACAAGAGTCAAAGACTGCACATAAACACCTGTTAAACCAACTCCAGTCTGCTGAACATCAGCTAGAGAAAGCCAACGCTGATATTAAAGACCAGAACTCTAAAATCAATGCTCTGGAAGACAACCTTGAAAGGTACAGCACTGAGATGGACCATCTGATCCGACAGCGAGACGACGCCAACGACGAGCTCTACGCGGTCAGATATGAACTCAATCATGCTGTCAAACAGAGACCAGAGCCAAGAAGGGATAGAACTCCCTCAGCATCACTACTGCTGAGTAGAACACAGTCTTCCTTCCAAGAACTGCCATACAACGGAAGAAGTGAATGGCCGCAACCCAAAGCGTCACCGGCCTTCACCACAGAACTTGTCCCGGCCAACAAAAGAGAGCTCATCCAAGCAGACTCCGAACCTGCACAAAAGATGACCTTTGAAAACCTCGACAAGCTCGCTAAGAACATCACCCAGTTCAACCCAAACTCCACGGAGGGCCGCGACATCCAGGCCTACCTCCAAGATATTGACTTCTACCTAGAGGCAAGACCTCAGGTGACCGACCGACACAGGTTATACCTCCTCAGAGCCACATCCAGTCCCGAGGTACGAAGCTTTCTAGATCGGCAACCTGTTCACGTAAAGTACAACTACCAGCTACTACGTGAGACGCTGACCCAAGAATTTACAGGCCCTGAGTCTGAACACGGACTGTTAATCGCCTGGGAAACCAAACAAGGTCGACAAGAGACTCCCCAAGCCTACTACAGCCGTTTCCGACAAGCCTACTTTGGTGCATATAACGAACCTGAACTTGAAGAGGATTTGAACTTCAAAACCATCTTCCTGAGAAACTTGCACCCTGGAGTGAGTCGTCATCTAGGCATCATGGCCTGCCCAGACACGATGACAATCCAACAGCTGCGTGACCTGACACACAAGGCCTACATCAAACAAAAAATGGCCTCAAAGAAAGGTTTGAAAACATCCACAGTGTCAAACTCCGTCAGCCAAGACCCAAGCCTTGCACTGGATGACACCCAGTGGCATGACTACACCACAGTCCATCTTAAAGAGTACAGAGAACGTGACTCCCATGACAGCTACCACACCAACCGCTGGGAAAAGCCATGGGACCAGCCTCGCTTCTCAAGAAACCCTAAAGATGCCAAAGACCATCGCCATCCCACACATTCCAGAGCATCTAACGTGGGTAAGCGACGACAAAACCCACCTCGGCACCACTCAGTCGAGCACAGCACTGAGTACGCCGAAGAACAAGACTCTCATGCCAATGCCAGATCCAAACAACCAGACGGCCGTGGGCATAAGCAAAGCAGCGACTCACAAGAAGTCATGCAGCTATTGAGAGAATCCCTCAAATGCCATGAAGAGGACAGGAAATGGGATGAGTCAGATTCTGATTGACACGCCTTCCAGGAAAGGGGGGACCAAAAACAGACTAGAACAGATCTGACCATACATCCACTAACATTACATACACTACATAACTTACATACTCGCTAACATACAGAAGTTAACCACATCTGCCAGGGAAAACATTCAGCAAACATGTTCTTCCCACAGGTAGAAACTAGCTTCAGAAACTAGCTTAGCATGGACCCGGCTACACTCATCATAGGAAACATTGCACAATCTACCCAACAAGTAGAACACCTCTCATTAAGTTAGGGTACACGACACCTTAGCTGCACGAGTAGTTGTAGGCAAGACCTAGAGACACTCAACTGTTTTGTTTTGTTTCACCTCTTCCTTCCCTCTCCTTCTTCTTTTATTAGGTAAAATGCCTGTCTACCCCATAAGGGTCAAGGTCACGATATAGGGATTGATGCACCACGCCTAATATCGGCAGGCCACCTTTGAACCAATGTGAGCTAGAGAGCTCCATGATTAAGAGGTCACCTCATTTGTACCACAAATGATGTCACCACGTCATGAAGAAAGGTACAACGGTCTCAACCTAGTACGATTTAGAAGTGAAGAAAACAAACAAAACGAAAGTTAAACACAGAATTTGGTCAAAGAGTCACCGTACCGAACCAAATTAGAACAACACCAAAGTTAAACTACATTACGTCGACACGATAAACCGAGGAACGTTAAAACGTAAACTTCAAATGAACCTTAAGTTTAAAGTTTAAAACTGTTAGTACTCGAATAATCTAAGGCCCTGCACCAGTACAGTGGCCAATCATGGAGGTGTTGTCTTGTTGTTTGTTGTGTATTGTGTCTGCTTCTTCTCCTTGTGCTTCTACAGCGTTCGCCGATGTCTTCATCCCAACACATCGCCTAACGAAGGGGGGATTATGTAGCCATTATGGACGCAGACATATAGATGAGTTAATCTTCCAATGATTCGATCAAATTAACATCCTTTTCAACAAAGCACAATGCAGCTCCAGGAAACCATCATCATCACGAGTGAGATGGGGGGTTTGTTTCTGCCCGGAGCTACTAGTTCTGACTTCCTATGGACTCGCCACCAAACTCAGTTAAAAGAGGACAAAAGGCTCGTGGTTGTCACAAGACAAAGAAACAACCAGACCTCTGTCTTTGCATGACCAGCAAATGAACTCCACGTGACAGCTAAAACTCAGAGTAAGCTCACAGAAACTGTTAGCTTATGGAGTACATCAAATAACTGATTATTGGACTTTCATTCAAATAGCCTTCGACATGACTTGTTAGTGTGTTTACAACTAATACACATGACTATCATGCATGTATATTACTCACAATTCATGCAATTATGTAACTATTGAATGAGTGGATGAAAAAGCATCGTGTTTGGTACCGGTGCGTTCGTATGGGTATAATCCAACAGATGAGCTGAATGAAATCTTTATAGAATTGATCATGTCCTTATAGTAAGAAATTAGGTCTAAATTTACTCTCTGCTTAAGAGCAGGAAACTAAATTCTAGAGATAACCTAATTTTGTGGGAGGGGTGGAGACACAGTCACCCCTGAAGCCTAATTGGCCAGAACCCATCCAGGGGATGGGCAAATGTTTGAGTTTAGTCTCAGAACACGAACGAAAAGTTCAGTTCTGTTCTCAAGTTCAGTTCTCAGTTCTGTTCTCAAGTTCAGTTCTCAGTTCTGTTCACAGTTCTGTTCCCTACAGTTCTGTACAGTTCAGACCAGAAGCAGTGCAGAGTCCAGCTCAAGTTCGGTTCGAGCTGGTTCGCGGCCTGTTCGCAGTTCAGAGATGAGCTCAGTCCTAGCAGTATGACCAGAGAGAGTTCGGAACGGAGTTCCCAGGAGACGATCTGACGATCGTGACAGACCAACATCAGAGAAAATGGGTTAACAACGATTTCATTCAGGCCATCTGCTTTTCTCTCACTTTCCTTTCTTTTACTTAAAGTTTATTTTATTTCCGCTAAGTCTCGGGTCTGTTAAAGTTTCGCCGTAAAAGTCTCTCAACAACGAGTTTCTAACAGCGCGCTCCAACTTCAAACAACGCCCACAAGACTTTCATCCAGCCGCCAACACCCCACGTGTTCGGCCTCCCCAGACGTCGACCAGACCTTCAGCGAATCAAAGATCCGGGAAAATCCCTGTACAGCCAGGAGAAGGGAATCCCCCTTGTCAGACGACACGCGAAACCCAAACGCAAGTAACGCCTTTTTGATTCCAAGCTGAACTGGTGCATTAGATCAAATGTAATAACCCTGCCTAAGAAACGATAGGAGGTTAAATTACTGATCAATGGTTTCTTCAGGTCATGTTTCATAAATGCATAGATTGCTTAGGATTTCATAATTTCTCTCTCTTAGAACTTATTCTTTCCTCACCTTCTTCCTTTCTGCAACGTGTGAATGTGCGAGCGTGTGTGTTTATATTAGATATTAGTTTGATGTGTTAGATTAATCAATAAAGTTCCGTTTGTATTCAAAGATAACTGTTCTTGTGTTATGTGCTTATCAATTTAATGTCTTGAACTGCCGATCTAAGTTACCTGGCTGTTAAATAGTGTTTCACTATTGTTCGGATATTAATATCCGCTGCAGAGTTGATATTTACGGCCCGTTCAAATGAACGCTAGAAGAGTCATTTGCTCGGCTGTAAAATAGACTCTCAAAATTCCCTATGAATTCATTAAATTCATTCATTTGAGCTAAATATACATGTTTCCCTTTAACAGAGCCCCCTTTAAGTCCTTACATATCGGCGGACGAATAAGTTAAGGTGTAAACATTAATTCTGAATTATTTATACTACATAGTGTCATTCGAGTCTTTCATTTTAATTCAGTTCCCCGTTGAGTTATTATTTTATCTGACTCATAGTCGCTACACAGGGCCCAGTGGTATTCAACTCTGGATCTGGCTAGCGGGTATTGGCAGGTGGAAGTGGCACCTGCAGACCAAGAAAAGACTGCCTTTACCACCCCCTTTGGCCTATACCAGTTTGAGCGCATGCCCTTTGGCCTCTGTAATGCCCCAGCCACATTTCAGAGACTAATGCAACGCTGCCTGGGTGCCCAGGTCTATGATTCTCTTTTAATCTACCTTGATGATGTCATTGTGTACTCACCCAATTTCAACACCCACGTGCAACATCTTGAGCAGGTTTTTCGCTGTCTCCAGGAGCATGGCCTAAAGCTGCAACCTCGTAAATGCCATCTATTCCAGAAAAAGGTGACCTACCTGGGACATGTGGTCAGTAGCCAGGGGGTAGCAACAGACCCAGAGAAAACTGCAGCCGTCCGTGATTGGGCGACCCCAACAACAGTGAGACAGGTGCGTTCATTCTTGGGGTTCGCAGGATATTACCGGAGATTTATTCCTGCGTTCTCAAAGATAGCCGCCCCACTTAACCAGCTTTTGCAGGGAAGCACCCATCGTCCCTCTTCAGCCATCCAATGGACTTCCGAGTGCCAGGTTGCTTTCGAGTCCCTCAAACAGGCCCTCCTCACTGCTCCGATACTGGCCTATGCCGATTTTCAACTTCCATTCAGGCTATACACAGACGCCAGTTTGCATGGCCTTGGAGCAGTCCTTGCCCAGGTCCAGGAGGGCAGAGAAAGGGTTATAGCCTACGCCAGCCGTAGCCTCCATGCCTCAGAACGCAGTGATCAAAATTATAGCTCCTTTAAGTTAGAGCTGCTGGCCTTGAAATGGGCAATCACGGAGAAATTCAAGGATTATTTGTGGGGAGCTCAGGTTACGGTGTTTACTGACAACAACCCTTTGGTCCATCTGGAGACTGCGAAATTGGGGGCGACGGAGCAGAGATGGGTGGCCCAACTAGCCAATTATTCCTACGAAATCCGCTACCGACCAGGAACAACCAATAGGAATGCAGATGTGCTTTCTCGAATACCAGGAGAGACCGCAGACGTTGCTGTACATGCAGCACAGAGTACCACACCCCCGAAGTCACCCAGGAGGATAGGGCGATGGGAGCACCAGCAGAAGATGGACTCTGACCTGCAGCAGCTACATACCTGGAGAACCCAAGGTGAGCCCCCAATAATAAATAATTTTTCTGCTTTGTCTTTACAGCTCCGTTGTTTGCTGAGGGAGTGGGACCGGCTGGAAATCTATAATGGGGCCCTTGTTAGACTTGTCACTGAGCCAGACACTGGAGCCCCTGTACGACAAATCATTGTGCCAGTAGCTCAAGCCCGACAAGTGTGGGAAGAATACCACAAAGCTGCAGGTCATGCAGGTGGCGATAAAATGGTCTCACTACTGCGGAGGAGATTCTACTGGGTGGGGATGAGCACAAATGCCAGAACGTGGGCAGCCGAATGTTTTAACTGTGTGGTAGGAAAACGGGGGGGACCACAAAAAGCACCCTTGTGCCCCATTTCTGCTAGTTATCCCTTTGAAATTGTGGCAATGGACTTTCTGTCCCTCGGGAGGCCATCCGACACTTTCCCGTATATCCTTGTGATTACAGATCTGTTCTCCCGCTACGCGTTGGCAGTGCCCACCAGAGACCAGTCTGCTCCCACTACCGCCAAGGCTCTATGGACAGCACTTATTCTCCCATTTGGCTGCCCAGAACGCATTCTCAGCGACCAAGGGGGGGCTTTTGAGTCAGATCTGATGCACCAGCTTTGTGCAGTGTATGGTTGCAGGAAAAGTCGCACCACGCCATACCACCCACAGGGAAATGGAGCTTGTGAACGGTTCAACCGTACCCTCCTTTCCCTTTTGAGCACCATGGATGCAGATTTGCACGCTCAATGGCCCAGTCAGTTGCCGGCTCTTTTACAAGCCTATAACAACACCACTCACTCAAGCACCGGGATGACCCCTCATTACGTACTTTTTGGCCGCCATGCCAGACTGCCAGTGGATGTGCTCCATGAAGTCGGACCGCCACAATATCGGGATGATGTGGAAGGTTGGGTTAGGAATCATCATCGAACTCTCCTTCAAGCTTATGCCACGGTACGTAGCAATGTTGAACGTCGTCAGCAGTGGAATCGATTTAGCTACGACAGACAGGCCAGAACTTTGCCGCTGTTACCGGGGGAAAGGGTACTGTTAAGGAACTTTCGCCGTAGAGCCAAAGGAAAACTAGCCCCACAATGGCTCCCTACACCTTTTGTAGTGGTGGCCCAGCCACGCAAAGATCAACCGGTCTTCAGCATCCGGCCCGAGATGAAGGAGGGGCCTATTCGAACGATCCACCGCAATAATTTGCGGCCCTGCCCTGGAGATCAACAAACGATTATCCGAAATGAAGAGGGTTGTTTTAGCGAGAGTCCGGGCCCCAACCGACGTAGCCCCGGACAATACCACTGGCCCTTCATTCCACTAGCTCCTCTCCCCCTTGCCCCCCAACGCCAGACTCCTCCAAGGCTTTGTTGTGAGCCAGTGGACTCGGCAGCCGGCACTTCTGTTCCCCATACACCAGCCACTTCAGCCCAGGAAGCCCCTGGGCCCGACCAAGAAATGTTGCCTCTTGCTGAGTTTGATCCGGTAGTATCACCTCTTGCAGTTATGAGTCACGACCCAGCCCTAGAGCTTGGGGCGGTCGGTAATAACCAGGACTCTCGTCGGTATCCCCTGCGTGCTACTCGTGGCACGATACCTGCGCGCTATATGCCTTAACGGTTTGGACACTCTTAAAGACTATGTTCGGGACGACCATTCTTAAAGGCTGGGGGAGAAAATGTAACGGGAAGAGAACATTGACTTTTTGACAACCTGTGAGGGTGGGTTATTGTCTACCAGGTGCACATGCACCTGCAGGTCTCTTTTGCAGGTGTGTCCAATGTCACTGATGAACCAGCAGTACAACGGGATTGGTAGATCCACTGAATAAAAGGAAAGGATCGCCGTGCATGGTGGTGCGGGTTTTGGGACTGTGACAGACGTGGTAAAGAGACTCGGCGGTTTTGGGGCGGATGGATTAGAGGTACGATCTACGCAGTGACAACCAACGCGATTTACTCCTGGCAGCGAGAGGTCTACGAGATTAATCAACGCACTCTATCCATTCATTTTAAGGAAAGTGAGAATTTTTATCATTAGCGAATGAGTGGAGGGCATTGACGAGTTGTTGTTCAGAACTGATTGCCCTTCCCTTGTCTCACAGCTCTGATTTACGGTTCCGTTCTCCTCTGCTGGCCTTCGGGAGCGTCTCGCCGATCGACTGAAGCCGGACTTGAGCGCATCACTACAGATTGCCACTACCTCGCCTCCAACGCCTCTTGTGTGGACTATGAGCACCGAATGGGCGGGGTCGTGAGTGACTTGACTGTTGACTGAGCCCTATGAAGCGCTGTTAACCAAAATCGTAATGTCTTGTTTGTTAAGATTTATCTTGGTTTAGTGAGTGGCTGCTCGCCTAGGTTTTATATTGTCAACTGTCTTACCCTCCTTAATGGAATGAATTGAATTGGTTTTAAGGCTGTTACTGATTAAACTAATGTGGTCATATAATTATTAACTAATGTGTGGGGTTTATTTTGAAGTGATTACATCTGTACATTGTTAATCTGGCTATTTGCCCTTGCTGTGTAAATTGCACGTGTGACTGTGTCGTTCGATATATATATGACTTTATTGGGGTGAATCAAAGAGCCTTTTTTTTCCCTATTTGCTGTCCAGCCAGGGGGCGCCAGATTGTGATATTCCTCCTGATCCTTGAAGTGAAGCAGTCAGTCACATTTTAATGTGTTCATCTTCTTGATCATTCAGACAATTACGTGTAGGGTTTTTTTTGTATAAATAAACTTGTGTATTTAAAATATTTTTTTGTGCATGTTGGTTACTTGTGTACGACAAGGGTTAATTTCCTGCGGGGCACTAAGATTAAATAGTTACATAAACATTGATTAAAATGTATTTGTTGGACATAATAGCCAAATTCCTTAATAAACTATTTATTTCGACTTATTTGAATCACAGATGTCACTGTAGGCCTCTTTGAATGTTTGTTTTTCACAAACCCTAATCCAATAGTAATCGTAATCGGTTGTCTTGTATCTCAAGAAAACAGTTCCAGAGTCATCTTGAATGGTGTTCAAGACTTTGAATTAAATACAGGAGTAAGTAACAAGAGTAAAAATGGTGTTGTGGGAAAATAAGAAAGCATTAGGAATAGTACAGGGATTGACATTAATCATCGTGGGGAGCATATTTCTGACAGAGTATCTGAGAGAAAGAGGGCATAACAGAGGAAAAAGGGCAGCATGGGATTATAAGATCCTGTATAAAGGGAAACATTTTTGCCTGGAAAGATACGGGGGCATAGAACTAAATTATGAGAAGGGGTCAACTACATCATTCACTTTTGACTTATGTGAAGAAAAATTGGGTCATGGAGGGGGTATAATGTGTATATTTGCGCTCCCCCAGCATTAATAGATAAGTGTGAGCAAGGAGGTTGGTCCTCTCATTCAGGAGCCTGTGTGAACTGGGGGCAAGTGACCACATTCACAGGGGCTTGGACGCCAGACCTATATTATTTGAGTAAAGAATATAGAGACTGGTGGGGAAAGATAGGATTCCAGAGAGATTTCCATGCATCACAGAACCCCCTGACATTGTTCCTGAACAGGCTAGACCGATCATCTTACAAAAAAGATGTTGCATACTTCATTATAGGGGTGGATGTATTTGACAGGAAATTGATTAAGATCAATTTTATCAATTGGCCAATAACAACACAACCAATACCTCCAAATGTGACACAGTTAGGAGAACATTTTGTAATCACTGTTGATTATACCAAATTAAAACCTGAAGACATAATTGAAAAAGCAACAGGATATGGGGAAATAAATTTGTGGTTAGAATGGATAATTAACACAGCTAGAGAGCAGAACATGGAAAATTGTGTAGGATGTGCTAGGGCTAGACGACTCTGTTTATAGAACCTGCTCCACTGTATCCTGAAGATGGATGGGGTTACCAATGCATGTTACAATTGACCAACAAGGCAACCCCTTCAAACTGTACCACTCTAGCATCAATGGACAGGTCCATTTACACCTCAACTAGGGAATTATACATGTTTTAACTTCACCAGGAGAAACGTGATGATCAATTTAGGGAAATTAGACCCCACTAGTGTTGTTTTTGGTGGCCTGTTTTAATTTTAGTTTTAATCTAGTCTTTGGCTGCGTTCGAAACCGCATACTCATTGAGTAGGTCCTCATTTTCAATAAGTACTTACTTAATGAGCTCTAAAAGAGTAGGTACTATATTGCCTGATCTCGTGAAGTAATAATGCGATCCGCACTTTATGCGCCATGTTGACGTTATCATGTGACCTACGACGTTATCTCAAGCAACAACTTGAAAGATATGAGTGACAGGTTTAATTCATTGATCTATAAATATCTTAATATTGATTAAACTTGCTAATTTTGTGGTCTTGTTGAATAAACAGCTGCCCATTTATTTTGTGATATTAACCCTACTAATCTGACCGTTTTATCCTTACCAAAACCCAAAATCGTGATCTCTTGAATATGTTGTTAATTTCTTTATTTTATATGCAAAAAATTTCATCCACAAGCAAAATTGGCCTAAATCTCCTTTATATTTTCCTTTTTCTTTTTAAATTTAACTCCTGTTTTATCCCTCAAGCTTATGAAATAAAATTTAATTGCATTATGATTAATTATTCAAAGATATCTAACCTTGTTATTGTTTTTTCTTTGTATATAATGTATGCAAACCCATGATATTTGTTTTATCATTATGCTTGTTAAAGATACAACCATGTAATTATAAAATAAAAGATATGAGTGACAGGTGCAGTGACAGCTCGAAGCATCAGTAACTCCACAGCCCGACCTGTGCGGTTTCCCTCAGCGTCTGCAACGAGGACGTCTTTCAGCTGCTCGAAGATCTCACCTTTGGAGAAAACTGATGATTTTATACTCGAAAAATGTAAGTATCACTATTAAAAATTAAGATTACCCCAGAATGAATTGCATTGCTAGCCCACTAAAACACTTACAATAATAATGACAAATGCTGACCAATACTTAATTATATTACTTTTTTTTTTAACTGAAAATTATATCTTTTTAATAAAATAAGCAAAATGCAATTTGTTGTCATATGACATAGCGATGCATGAATACACACTAGACAAATGCAGCCGATGTGAATACATATCAATTTTCAGTCAAGCAATGAATAAATGCATGAGTTAATAAAATATTTTATTTACTGACAACAATAGGAAACATGAATTAATGAGTAAAAGAATGAATAAAAGTAAACATCACAAATGAATAAGTCACCATGAAACAAAGCTTTATTCAAACGTATTGTTCTAACAAACCATCACACATTTACAGACGGTGAAGCCCACATCTGCTGCCATCTCAACACAGCTGTGCCAATTCTGTGGCTTTATGTTGATGAAGCAGTTGAGCACCGTGAACACCTTCTCCTGTCCCAGCCGTCCATCATGTCCCTTCTGAACCCCACAACCCTGAAGCAAGAGTGAGAACATGTGCGGGACAATCTCTGACTGCTGATGTCTGCTCCAAACATCCGTGTGCCTGCTCTCCATCAGCATGACTACTGAAAACTTTTTACAATTCATGTTGTCAGCATCCCATTTCTTGCCATATTTAATTTAATATGTTTACAATTACATGCTATTTGTATTGTAGCTTTATGACTTTTGCGGTGTAGTGGGCTAAACACTGAACTGATAAGCTGAAGGTTTCTGCTTGGATCTCCGCAGCCGTCACCACCAGTGTGTCCTTGAGCAAGGCTCATCCACAGAAGCTCTGCAGCAAACGCACAGACATCAAGAATCAGAAAAGTGCTGAAATAACTCTGTTTGAATTTAAAATAAAATGCAACTTAAGATTTAAATTGATGTTTTATTAATTTCTGTAGTATACTCAAAGCCTTTGATGACAGCCTTCCTTCATCACCCTCTCTCCAGTCTCCACCAGATAAACACACACACACACACACACACACACACACACACACACACACACACACACACACACACACACACACACACACACGTGCTCTTCTGCCTCTGTAACATCAGACAACATTCACGTTACCTGGATCTTTAACAACACCTTGATAGCATACACGTTTGTGTGCTCAATAGCCTACATTTACTACATTTAAATGTTGAGGTTGTTGCTGATGTGTTAATGTTCCTCAATTCATCAACAGTACTAATGGAAAAATAAAAAAGATAACTTATGTTTAGTTACTTTATGTAGATTTATTAACATTACTGACGTTCATGTAAAGTAAACAGTGCTGACCACAGTGAACTCTACATTATAGCACACACACACACACACACACACACACACACACACACACACACACACACACACACACACACACACACACACACACACGTTTGTTTTTGTGAAATGTGAGGACATTCCATAGGCGTAATGGTTTTTATACTGTACAAACCGTATTTTCTATCCTCTTACACTGCCCCTGCCCCTAAACCTACCCATCACAGGAGACTGTGCAGTTCACTTTCTGTGAAAAAAAACCTTGTTCTGTGTGATTTATAAGCATTTTGAAAAGTGAGGACATGGGGAACGTCCTCATATTTCACCCTCTTTTTGTAATACCTATGTCATACCCATGTCATTATACACATTTGTGTCCTGATATTTCACGAAAACATGCCCACACACACACACACACACACACACACTCTCACACACACACACACACACACACACACACACACACACACACACACACACACACACACACACACACACACACACACACACACACACACACACACACACACACACACACACACACACATCACTCTGATCTGATGTCTATTTCATGCTGTGATGTGCTCATCTGCAATACTCATTGAAAATGTTCCTGTCAGATGTTAAATAAACATTTAGTAAGCATCTTTATCTTTAAGATGTATATGGTTTATGTAAATCTTTTTGTAAAAAAAATTTGTAATACTCACATTTGATTGGCTTTTCTCCACCTGACGTCTCCTTCCTTGTGGCCTCATGGGAAGGCAGGGATAGAAAAGTATCCGAAGATGGGTGCTTCACAATCTGGGCGGAATCAGTAGGCCATCCGGGAACTTCTTGCCTACTCTTTTATGATTACTGAGGTTTCGAACATACTACTCCTTTCACGTACTGTTTTCTCCTACTATATAGTAGGTAAGTAGGCATATTCGAGCGCAACAGTAGTATACGCACATCCGAATCTCACGACTCACGAGAAATAGTCCAAAACCCTGGTAGTTCTCGCCTACTCTTTTATAAATGCTATGGATTCGGACATACTATTCGCTCGCCTACTGCTTTTTGCATACTATATAGTAGGGAAGTATGCGGTTTCGAACGCAGCCATGGGCTTTGTAGGGAAGGACACTTTTTTTAATATTCAGGATACCTACTGCTTAGGAGCAATAAGGGAAATGTGGGAGGAAAAGAGATGTGCTGCCATTCAACGTCTGAAGAGTCTAAGTCCAATGGCTTTTTAAAAATGTAAATAATTATGCAATACCTACATGACTTTCTCTGTGTCGAATGTCTTTACATTGTACTTACATTTTTAAAAATACCTGCATGTAATTACATCTGTAATCAGTGCTTTAAGTGGGCCGGTACGCGCCGGTACTCAGTACCGCCAGAGCCGGATTAACGCAAAGGCAAACTAGGCATGTGCCTAGGGCCCGATTGGCGGGATGGGGCCCAGATAGAGGGACAAAAAAAAATATTTAAAAATAAAATTAAAATGTACAAATGTCCTATGTACAATTTATTTCAATATTTATTAATTAACTAAAAATAGTGACGATGTTTATCTTAACCATAGACTGTTACATTACGTCACATTAACGCCAGCCCATGACTGTATTTATTATAATCAGGTCAGAGCGGGACAACAAAGCTAGCAGGCAGGTGTTTTGAGTAGGCTAACATTCAAGATGCTTTCAGGTGCGGCAAAACGTAAAAAGAAAAAAAAATGAAGAGGAACAAAAGAAGAGACAGCGGGGGGCTTTATAGAAGTTTCTGTCGGGCAGCCGTCCGCCATCTGTGAACCTGCTCGAGTCAGCAGAGCAGAGCCAAAGGCCGAGCCATGCCCGGAGACACGGCCCGAAGACGCGGTGGAAGACGCGGTGGAAGATGCGGCGGAAAATAAGTTAAACAACATTTCCGTGTCAAGTTTTATGCTGCGTTCACACCAAACGTGAATAGAGCGTCTGGCGCGAGTGATTTCAATGTTAAGTCAATGGAAAGGCGCGTTTACGCGCGTCTGGAGGTCCCGCGGCGCGGAAGGCGCGTTTCGCGCAGAACGCAGCATTAAGTTACAAGAAAATCTAATTCAAAATGATAATAAAAGATAAAAACAAATGTAAAAAAAGAAATAAATCAATAAAAGAATAATGGCATGGCCCTACTTTACATATGATATAATGATCATGTATGGCTCCCATAATTGTACAAAGTCCTTTATTTTACCCTTGGAGATATAAGTCAGCCTTTCCAGTCCAATGCACTCTGAAAGTTCTTTTATCCATTGTTTTATAGAAGGTGCTTCCATGCTCTTCCAGTTCATAGCAATGGCTCTTCTGGCATGTAACAATCCAAAGTCCAATAGTCTAGTGTGTTTCTTTGTTTGTGAGAAACCTGTAGGATATATTCCCAGTACACAAAGTTTGGCACAATGTGGTATTTTAAGATTAAACCGTTCTGACAAACAGTTTATGACATCCTTCCAGAACTTCTGTATATCAGAACATTCCCATAGACAGTGAATTAGAGTTCCTTTATAATTTTGGCATTTTGTACATATCAGGAATATTGCTAGACATATGATTGAGTTTTTCAGGTGTTATATAAACCCTTGTCAACCATTTATACTGTAATAATTTAAGCCGCGTGTTTATGATTTGTTTTTGCGCCTTTAAACATGCTTCAGTCCATTCAAATTCCTCTATTTATTCTTGAATGGCTTTCCTCCATGCGTTTAATTTGTCTACAGCAGACTCTTTAGAGTTAGACATTATTAAATTATAATATTTTGACAATTGGCCCTTTTCACCTCTTTTTTCAATTATTTCCTTAATTAATGACAGTTTGGGAATGTAAATAATATCTGTAGACCTGGAAGACATAAAACTTTTAAGCTGTGAATATTTAAAAAAAAAAAAAAAATGTTTTGAGGGAATCTGGTGTTTATCACACAATTCTTGAAATGTAAGAAGTATACCATCCATATACAAGTCTTTAATAGTCTGAATACCTTTAGTTTTCCATAGTTTAAATCCTCCATCCTTATATTTATTATTATTTATTGTTAGACAGTTTCTAAATGGTCTTGATGAATGTGAAGGGGTCATGTTTGCCTTCTTGTTCTTAATTACAGCATTTATAAATGTTGTAAGCTATTGCATTTTGCAGAAAATCTTAAAGAGCACCTATCATGGCATTTAAAATGTTGCAAATATTGTTTTAGAAGTCCCCAACAACAGTTTTGCATGCATGCAATGACAAAAAAGACTTTAGTTTTCTTATAATATGCATTTATTTTTACCTGTTTTGACAGCGATTCTCAAATGATTCCTTTAGTGATTCACTTTTCAAAACCCCGCCTTTACGTGACGCTAATCTGCGGTGATTGGTCCGATGACCCAGTCAGTTGTGATTGGTTTAGTCTGTGCAGATATTTTCGGAAACGGAACGCCCATCAAAGTCTTATAGTGACAGTAATTTGTTAATATGTGTCAGGAGTTATGAATATGAAAACCGCGTCGGTACTGTTTGATTGTAATATGAGCCTCAGCTGATCTCATTCATAAAAAAACTCCTCTATTCTCCTCACGAAGACTCGCGACAAATCAACATCCCTCAGGGCTTTTAGTTCAAAAGTGTGCAGATGAGGAGACATATTGATAGATTCTCATATGTCTGTGTCAAATTTCTAAACAGAGGAGTATTTTTTATTCAATACTTCCTCAAAATGGGCAGTTATAGCCTAATCATGAGCGATTGAGTCTCTTATGTGTTGTTTTCAATTCATACTGGCAGCCGGAGGGCGCTCTGTGCACATGTAGTCCATGTATGGTACAGACAGACGAAGAAGAACCATGTGCCATAATAGAAGTCCATAATAAAAGCTTCCTGAGATCGCGAAACATACATTTGACGACTAATAAACACACAATCGCGACGATGTATGGTTTGTCTTCAAGCCACTTAGTCTTCAAATGCTCATCCTTGGGCAGATGAAAGAAGTTTGCTTTTGAGTGGCACTTCAGAACACAGCGTCTCGTCGCCATGATGTTTTCTAGTTTTCACTGGCGTCTTGGAGCGCAATAAGTGGGCGTATCGTATTCAACTTGACAAGTTGACGTCATCTAGTCAGAGAAAAAGCTTCGGTCTTCTAACGATTTTTAAAAATGACTCCGAGTCGACTCTTACTTTTGAAAGAAAATAACTATATATACGGTGCACTGTCATATTTCAAACTATCACAGGATGTTTTTGTTCACTTAGATCTATGTTACACACTACATGAAAGGTAAATTTCAAAATTCCATGATAGGTGCTCTTTAATTAAATGTGTTGATTAAATGTAGACACAGCAAATAAGATAAACTTATTTGCTCTGTTTACATAGTTTACTGATACCTATTGGTTATTTACTGGTACTACTGCCTTAACAATGACACTCCCAATGGATGAGGATAATTTAATAGCATTTAATAGAGCCATGTAATGACCTATAAATAATGAATATCAAAAAATAGTCTGATGGACTGTTTAATATACAACACAACCAATTTGTAACCAAAGACTAGGCTATGTAAAATGTGAATTCACTTTTATTAGTAACTTTGGTAAGTTTCAGATTTCAATTCATAAATAACATCGATGGAGGGGGGCCCAAAAAATGCAGCCTGCCTAGTGTTGTCCATTTATTTAATCCGGCTCTGAGTACCGCCACTTCCAAATATAGCTCTTGAGCGTACCGCCACCTCTCCGTGTGCCCAGAACGTGCTTTTAGCTTACCGATACGCTCATTTGCGAGCAGAGACTACATTACCCATACACCCTTGAGTTTTACAAGTGAAAAGCGCATGCGTCACTTTTGCCGCTGTCAGTGTCAACAACTCAAAGTGGTCTGGAGAGGGTGTGTGAAACGCCACGTGAGACTGGGTTGGAAACGCGCAACCAGCTGCTCGTTTAAAATCTATGGTTAAAATACAAAGCACTTGTGCCGCGGACGAGGACGAGAGTGGCACCACTTCTACCGATGACAACAGCCGCATGTTGTAGCTGGGTCGTTCCTGTTATACAGTAGTGACTTTTCTGTCTTTATGATTTACTTATATAAAATGAGTCACATAAGAAATGGCTTAAATTATAAACATAGGTCTTCTTTATCACTTAAACAGATATAATAGGTATTAAAAATACTATTTTGTATTTTGCACACCTTTTTATTGATATATGCATTCAATTTTATCATGTCTTCAGTGCAAAGTAATCAACTTCCACAAGAACTATAAACCATGAAATGATGAAAATCTCAAAATATAAATGATGAAAACTCATCCACTGTTATGGTCTTCCACCCTGTTAGGCGAGTCATTTTTAAATAATAATTTGACAGCAACGTTAAATGTTTTGCATACTTATGTTTCATTTTGGGAGGTGAGGATCAAAGCATATACAATATATGTTTTTAAACACATTTTTTTATTATTTACCATCCTGTTGGCAAAAATGGGTACAAAAAGTACCTGTTCTTAATAATCAAGACATTCTATTCATCAATAATAGTTTTGTTATTGTTTCAAGAATTAAAAAAAAATACCATGATGGCATAAGGGACATACTATCCAAGAAAAACTTGTTATTGTTTAACATTTACATTATTAACATTTTGTGATAACTATGTCCCTAACAGGGTGGAACACCTTCACGGCCAGTGTCTGAACAATGAATCTACCCATAATTATAATTTTTTTAGTCCCTTGACCAATATGTATTCCGACTAGTTAAACATGTCACCATTTTGGTAGAATGCTAAAAACATGAAAATCATGTACTTTTTTTTCAAACATTTATGAAGCCAAAATGTTACCGCATACCAGGAATGACCCAGCAATAGTTTCTAACTGTGTTGCTATTTGATTAGAAAAAAGAAAGTTAACATTGGCCTGCATGATAGCCTAATGAGGTGCCGTCAATGGTCTTGCTTTGTAAATGAACCCTTATTGTAACAAATGATATATTTACACAATTACAAGAACTATATGTAAGTTCTAAGGCTGAGAACAAGTTAGAAAGAGCTTTAAAATACGGACCTTCTTGAATTATTGACTAAACAATCCCCCCATAACCACGCCCCCAACAAAGCCCCGCCCCCTCTGGTGAGTACCGGCACTTTATTTTTTCCACTTAAAGCACTGCCTGTAATTAATGTCTGTAGTTACATTTGTAATTACACTATTGACACTTCCCTTAAACCTAACCCTACCCTTAAACTTACCCACACCACCACACCTGTCCCTAACTCTACCCTTAAACTGACCCATACCCCCACACCTGTCCCTAACCCTACCCTTAAACTTACCCACACCACCACACCTGTCCCTAACTTTACCCTTAAACTGACCCATTCCACCACACCTGTCCCTAACCCTACCCTTAAACTGACCCATACCCCCACACCTGTCCCAAACCCTACCCTTAAACTTACCCACACCACCACACCTGTCCCTAACCCTACCCTTAAACTCACCCATACCACCACACCTGTCCCTAACCCTACCCTTAAACTTACCCATACCCCCACACCTGTCCCTAACCCTACCCTTAAACTTACCCACACCACCACACCTGTCCCTAACTCTACCCTTAAACTTACCCATACCACCACACCTGTCCTTAACTTTACCCTTAAACTTACCCACACCACACCACACCTGTCCCTAACCCTACCCTTAAACTTACCCACACCACCACACCTGTCCCTAACCCTACCCTTAAACTTACCCATACCCCCACACCTGTCCCTAACCCTACCCTTAAACTTACCCACACCACCACACCTGTCCCTGACTTTACCCTTAAACTTACCCACACCACCACACCTGTCCCTAACCCTACCCTTAAACTTACCCATACCCCCACACCTGTCCCTAACCCTACCCTTAAACTTACCCACACCACCACACCTGTCCCTAACCCTACCCTTAAACTTACCCATACCCCCACACCTGTCCCTAACCCTACCCTTAAACTTACCCACACCACCACACCTGTCCCTAACCCTACCCTTAAACTTACCCACACCACCACACCTGTCCCTAACCCTACCCTTAAACTTACCCACACCACCACACCTGTCCCTAACCCTACCCTTAAACTTACCCACACCACCACACCTGTCCCTAACCCTACCCTTAAACTCACCCATACCACCACACCTGTCCCTAACCCTACCCTTAAACTCACCCATACCACCACACCTGTCCCTAACCCTACCCTTAAACTTACCCATACCACCACACCTGTCCCTAACTCTACCCTTAAACTTACCCACACCACACCTCTCCCTAACCTTACCCTTAAACTTACCCATACCCCCACACCTGTCCCTAAGGGTGTACTCACACTAGCCAGTTTGAACCGTGCCCGAGTGCGTTTGACCACCAAAGCGCGGTTCGTTTGACTAGTGTGAGTGATCCGAACCGTGCCCGGGCGCGGCTCGATTAGCCGGCCCTGGCCCGCTTGGAAGAGGTGGGCCAGAGCACGGTTCAGTTGGACTCGGGCGCGGTTCGCATGCAGTGTGAGTGCTAACCGTGCTGGAGCACGGAACAGCTGCGCGCTACTATCAACATTACGACAGCAAACACCAAACTATTACTACTTGGATACACTTTCCAATTAAATCAAGTATATTCACGTTTATAACGGTCCTGGTTCTCACCTCTTTGATGAACATGAATTGTAGTTTGCGAGTAAAGCTGCAAATTCCTCTGTCAAAGTCAGCTGCCTCCGTAATAATATTCTGATATGTGCAGTGCAATCAAGTGAAAATCGCTGCATGGCATAAATGATAAATGTTTTAGGCAGTCTATTAGCGAAAACACTTTTATTCCCGTTTTCTTCAAAACAAAATTTGTATCATGAATGACGTAAGCGTGCTCCGGTCCGGTATGTTAAGTGCAATGTGAGTGCAGGCCAGCGGGGGAGTGGGGAGGGGGGACAATCGCGCTCGGGCACGGTACAAGGCAACCATGCCTAGTGTGAGTACACCCTAACTCTACCCTTAAACTTACCCACACCACCACACCTGTCCCTAACTTTACCCTTAAACGCACCCATACCACCACACCTGTCCCTAACTCTACCCTTAAACTGACCCATACCACCACACCTGTCCCTAACCCTACCCTTAAACTGACCCATACCACCACACCTGTCCCTAACCCTACCCTTAAACTTACCCACACCACCACACCTGTCCCTAACTTTACCCTTAAACTCACCCATACCACCACACCTGTCCCTAACTTTACCCTTAAACTCACCCATACCACCACACCTGTCCCTAACCCTACCCTTAAACTTACCCATACCACCACACCTGTCCCTAACTCTACCCTTAAACTTACCCACACCACCACACCTGTCCCTAACCCTACCCTTAAACTGACCCATACCACCACACCTGTCCCTAACTCTACCCTTAAACTTACCCACACCACCACACCTGTCCCTAACTCTACCCTTAAACTTACCCACACCACCACACCTGTCCCTAACTCTACCCTTAAACTTACCCACACCACCACACCTGTCCCTAACCCTACCCTTAAACTGACCCATACCACCACACCTGTCCCTAACTCTACCCTTAAACTTACCCATACCACCACACCTGTCCCTAACCCTACCCTTAAACTTACCCACACCACCACACCTGTCCCTAACCCTACCCTTAAACTGACCCATACCACCACACCTGTCCCTAACTCTACCCTTAAACTTACCCACACCACCACACCTGTCCCTAACCCTACCCTTAAACTGGCCCACACCACCACACCTGTCCCTAACCCTACCCTTAAACTGACCCACACCACCACACCTGTCCCTAACTCTACCCTTAAACTGACCCATACCACCACACCTGTCCCTAACTCTACCCTTAAACTTACCCACACCACCACACCTGTCCCTAACTCTACCCTTAAACTTACCCACACCACCACACCTGTCCCTAACTCTACCCTTAAACTTACCCACACCACCACACCTGTCCCTAACCCTACCCTTAAACTGACCCATACCACCACACCTGTCCCTAACTCTACCCTTAAACTTACCCATACCACCACACCTGTCCCTAACCCTACCCTTAAACTTACCCACACCACCACACCTGTCCCTAACCCTACCCTTAAACTGACCCATACCACCACACCTGTCCCTAACTCTACCCTTAAACTTACCCATACCACCACACCTGTCCCTAACCCTACCCTTAAACTTACCCACACCACCACACCTGTCCCTAACCCTACCCTTAAACTGACCCATACCACCACACCTGTCCCTAACTCTACCCTTAAACTTACCCACACCACCACACCTGTCCCTAACCCTACCCTTAAACTGACCCACACCACCACACCTGTCCCTAACTCTACCCTTAAACTGACCCATACCACCACACCTGTCCCTAACTCTACCCTTAAACTGACCCATACCACCACACCTGTCCATATCCCACCTCAATATCAGCAAAAGTGTTTTGCAATACAATATGAGCACAATAAGTACATTGTAATTATTTTTTGATGTAAGTACATAGTAGTTAAGGCCACCCTCATATAAAGTGGGGCCTGTATTTTAAACAAAATTATAACATTCCTATATTTTTTAGCCTTTTGTTATTTCTCATTTGTTGATATATTGTGCCCTATACAGCTGATGGACGAATGGATAGCCCCGGATACTGTGCCCAGTATTGCTCGTACACCGCAGTGGAGAATGATTCTAAGGAAATCATCTCTTTTGTGACTGTAGATAAAAGGCATACCGGGCGTAATTCTGTCATCATGGAGAAAGAGGCTTTTGTAACCACAATGGACAAGCTTCTTCACGAAGTGAAGATTTCAGAAATATGCACTGATGCTCACTCACAAATTGCCTCTATTATGAGTAAGTTGGTAGTACTTGCTGTATCATATACAAGAAAATTTGTATTTGATATTCAGCAGTTGTGTATGAATTGTCAGTTGTTGTTGTTGTTGTTTTAATGCCAAGATCAAATGACTGGGCGATATAAGGACACAGGAGTTCTGCACTCAAAGAATTTAGCCAAGATGATTACTGCAATATGTTTTTTTTAATTTACTTTTTTTAACTTGAATCGATTTCTTTTGCATGTTTATGATGATAATGTTTTTATTCTGTTGTGCATACTTAGGCGGCACAGCAATCTGGACAAAAGATCCTGCTGCACTGGGTCAAAGACATTATGAATGACTTCTGGTTCTGTTGTAAGAAGGCAGACATGGTACAGCAGTTCCTTGTAAGTAAGATTCCTCCCAGTTGTGGTCATCTCTTCCTGAGACTAAATACAACAACATGTACATGTTTCTAACATCTTTGCACTATGTGAAATGAGATTCAGTGTTTTAGGTTCAGATTATCTTTGTGCACAGCATACTCATTAGAACACACATTACAATTCCTACAATCTATGCTTTATTTGTTCTTTGACTGTATGGTTCTGATTACAAGATCTGTATTTTAGAAACTATGGAGCAGTGTGCTTCACCATGTCACAAATGAGCACGAATGGTGCCTTGGTCACTGCACACGATAGCCTGCCAGAAATACAAGACAAGCAATGGCTGGAGAGCGGTTCCAAAGCTCACAAGGCACTGGAAATGATGGTTCTCAAAAAGAGGGGGCTCAGAAATGTCCACCGATATCTACCTTTCAGGTAACTTTTGGAAGCACCTTCATGTCTGTTTCTCATTTTAAACTTGAAAAATTCCCATCTTTGCATGCAATTCACTTCATTATTATCAAAAATGCCTTTTGCTGTTTTTTGTTTTTGTTTTTTTTAACTAAATCACAAAACTCATCATCTTTTAATAATTATTTAGTTTCCAATAACCACATCTATTACCATTTTTTTGTTTGGTTCCTGCTAATTGGATTGAAATTAATTTCTGATCAGAAAATGGGGCATAGCTGTGATGATTCTGACACAAATTGCAGACAAGAGGGAGATATAAGCCATAGATAAATTCTAGACTGCAACATTGCTCCAGGTAAATTTGTTAATGTCAGGGTTTAATGTCAGGATTTGTTTTTAAAGGCTTCAAGTTTCATACAAAGTTGTGAAAACATTATTTGTGCAAGTGTAACAGGTTAAAGAATGAGATATATTTTTTTGTAACCTTTCATTTTCTATTTTGTAGTTATGTGAGTTTATTTCACCAAAATGTTGTATTGTTCATTCATTTTATAGTCGTTTATAGGTATTGGGGGAGTTATTTGTTGTGTAAGTGCGCCCTTTATTGGATAGAGGCTGGAACGATGGTCATATATTGAATTTTCGCGTTCCTTTCTCAGTTTGCATTGCACTTGACTGAGAGAGGTACGTGCTCATTTCAGTGCGATGTAAATTTGAAATATACCTGTTCTGACTTTAGTTAAATGCACATGGTAACTTGTAAGTGTATTTTATGATGAATGCATATACATTTATTTGAGATGTGTTGAGAACTTTGTTGTTTTGAGAGCTTAAGAGATTGCTAACATAGCTAACCTCTGTGTTGTTTTGTTGTATGCTAGCGCTCGCCATTCTATCATTTTGTTTTGTTTCAGTTGTCCTATTTCTTACGTTAGGCTGATTCTGATCGAAGATAGAATCCTGATCTTTTGCTCTCTTTGAAATTTGTACAGGTATGTACTCCCAATACCAGGTTTAAAATATGTGTTCATTGAGTAGTTTTCTTGTATTGATTGATGTTCACTGAACAAAACATTTACATTTTGTTTCTTGCATATTATTGTATGCAGTAACTATTGAAAGGAAGATGGTTTATTTTATGTTGCATATTGTTAATGTAAAAGCTTAAAGCCAATATTTGAAGGTAGGAATAGTATGCAATATGACATACACATGATAATTAATCTGTATTTTATTTTCTGATTTTTTAATGTGATTTAAATATTCAGAAGTTTTGCATTCCACTTGACTGAGAGAGGCTGATTCTGATCGAAGATAGAATCCTGATCTTTTGCTCACTTTGAAATTTGTACAGAATAAAGCGCCTTGAGGAATATCAGCGTCCTGTCTTTAATGCACCAGAACACAACGCAATAGTCGGCGATGTGCAGAGCGTGCCGTTATAGTTATATAAATTGTAAACTATAAAGAAGGAATTGTATAATTTGAGAACCAAGATTATCCATCTACCCTCATTTAAAGTCACTGATTCAATTATATCTCCTTTAAAATGATTAAGTAGAATGGCGACACCTGCTGTTTGTTGAGAGGCATGACAGAAATAACATACTATATCACCCAGTCCTGACCCTGGAGGATCATGTTCTGCAGAGTTCAGCTCCAGCCAGCCCCAACACACTTTCCTGGACATTTCTAGATATCCTGAAGACTTTGCTTAGCGGGTTCGGGTGTGTTTAACTAGCCTAGCTAAACTTTGCAGGACATTTACCCTGACATTAGCTTGTTACATTCATTGAATGTGATTCATCAACAGCTAGAACATCTTAAAATATAGAGCTCATGACAAATAAAAGTTCCAGATGGACAAACATTAAATGCAAAAAAAAAAATTATATAATAATATCTTAAAAGAAACTAGGGAGTGGCAAACTTTGAAGTAGGGTTGAAGTTTGAATGAGTTGTACAGCTTCTCATACACAGATATGGCCTATTTATGAATACAATTCTTGCATTTATTTGTCATTTAAACTGATGCAAAAAGGGAGAGAGAGTAGAAAAGACTTAGCATGCGTCTCAATCAGCTCCCAGTGTCCTGACTACTGACCAGAGGAGCTGACCGAGACCCTTATTATCCTGTCGCCCCCTCTAGTGGACAGCATTAAGTGTTACGGCCCTCAGTGCTCAGATAACGCAGATCAATGGGATTTTTTGGGAAAGTAAGTCTGACCATTTAGAAAAGATAGACAAACTCAGAAAAATCGACCAAAAAAAGTTATAGTTTTATTAAAAAATAAATACAATAAATTTTGTCAGTATTAAAGGGATAGTTCACCCAAAAATGAAAATTAGCCCATGATTTACTCTCCCTCAAGTCATCCGAGGTGTAAATGACATTCTTCTTTCAGACAAACACAATCTTATATTAAAAGAGTTATATTAAAAAAGTCCAGGTTAATCCAAGCATTATAATGGCAGTAATAGTTGCTCTGTTTTTGAAGTCCATAAAAAGTGCATCTGTCCATCATATAACTGCTCCACGCGGCTCTGGGGTGTTAATAAAGGCCTTCTGAAGCTAATCGATACGTTTGTGTAAGAAAAATATCCATATTTAAAACTTTATCAAGTAAAGTTTCAGCCTATTGATAATGCTATACATGATCTCAAACATCAGATTGATAATGCTATAACCCTAATTGACCAATTTTCAGCTGCTTCGGGTTTGACGCTTAACAAATCTAAATGTGAAATCTTATGTCTGTATCAGACTGAAGAGGAAAATATGTTTAATATACCTGTTAAGAAATGTGTTGTAAGAGTGGACTCCTGTAGATGGTTCAATCTGCAGGGTTGCCAGAAGACTAAAAAAAGGTTATCAGAAAGATGGAAGAAAACTGTACATTTCTCGTCTATTTCCACCCACTGCAACTTATACCAACGACGGAGATAAGTGCAGTTACAATAGCAAAATATGTGGGATTTAATGACAAAATCTGGTTATGGTTACACTTAAAATAGTTTCAAAATGGATGTATGAGATGATAAACTTATACCATTAATCATACACAGCATGAATAAAATGTTACCTGAGGGAGAGAGAGAGGAGAGGGGGGGGGGGAGAAGAAGAGAGCAATGAAGAGAAGCCCCAATGACCTCAAGAGCCAGAGAAAAAGAGAGCCAGAGAAAAAAAGAGAGGGAGCAACAGTTACAATCTTCTTTTATCTATTCCTTGACCATGTGACTGAAACTAAATGTGAGATATTTAAACTGACCAATCAGACCAAACTCAAACATGACATTCAAACTGACCAATCAGACCAAACTTCCCCCACTGTAAAAGGTGTGGCACCTCATGGGGCCTCCAGGCCTCTCTATTGTCTTCCAGATGACCCTTCTGATAAGCAAATGGGGGTCGACAACAGTAAAGCAAATTTCTTTGTTGGATTTCAAATATCAAATTTCTTTGATTATTTTCAATTCCTTCAGTGTAAAATACTTAGGTATTCATATCTGCAAGGATCACAAGGAACGTCAACAACTTAATTTTTTCGCCTAAATTGAATAAGACCAAAACATTACTGAATTTATGGCTTCAAAGAGACATTTCTATTTTAGGAAGAATTCTTTTGACTAAAGCAGAAGGGATTTCAAGATTTGTCTACCCTGCCCTCTCTCTTAATGTCCACGATTCAACATGTAAAGACATAAATACCAACTTTTGGGACTTGAATTATAGCTTTAAGGTGAAATGGTTAAAGGAATGTTTGAGAGCACCAGAGTCCTTATGGTACTTTAACCCCAAACAACATTTGAATAGTGTAGGAGGCCTTCAATTTTTATTGAAATGGAACTACAATATTACTGTCACAGATACATCAGCGTCAGTGCCAGACCTCTACACTCCGCCCATCCGCTCCGCTTCACCCGAGTTCTAATTCATCGCACCTGTGTTCATCACCTGTTCCTAATTCCCTATCACTGCACTTCCTGTTATAAGCACCTTCAGTTCCTTCAGTCATTGTCAGGTCTCGTCGATACTACATCGCCATACTGACTCACTCACTCGATCCTTACCTTCAGAAGACTTACCTGTGTTCCTTCATCCGACGATCCTTCCTCATCCAGCCTGCCTTCTTCAGATCATCTGCCTTGAACATTCATCATCCCGACTTCCATCCTGCATCAGATAAGAGACTCATTCAGAACACTTCATCTGTTACCGCTCCAGTTATCTCATCACTTCTTCCTGTCTGCCGTGACCATTTTATGTTGTGCTTAATAAATATCATTTCAACTTACCTGTTTGTGTCATTCAGCAACCCTGACAATTACAAGATTGCCACTAAAACTATCCCAATTTTATCCCGATAACGTTCACAGAATATAACTCAGTTTTCAAATCTATACCGAATGGCATATTAGAACTAATGAAAAGTTATAAAAACAAAGTGAAGTTCCTGGTTTTAATTTTACTCTTTATATAAAAGGTATGGATTTTATGAACAGCAATTGTACTAATAAGCATATCAGAAAATGCTTTCTAAACTTAAAGAGAATAACACCTCATGGGACATTTTTCTGGAGTTGTCATTTTTCTGAGATTCATTGGCGTGGAGCGCGGCTTGTTCCTTTTAGATTTTGTATCATGAACAAAGTTAGGGAATTACATGTGAAAATACTGCATAATACATATCCCACAAACGTGTTTATCTCAAAATTCACACCTGTTGATAATTATTGTAGTTTTTGTAAGACAGATTAAGAATCATTAACCCGTCTCTTTTATGGTTGTTCATTTTGTTTTACATTCTGGAAAAGTGTTGAACATTATTTGGCATCTAAAACAACACATACAATCACACTTGAAGGAAACAGATTATTACCTACTTTGATTGTAAAGATAGGAGTTTATGTAATATTGTAAATCTCTTTTTTATTATAAGGTAAGTTCCATATTCATAAAGCAACATTTTCCAAATTAAGACCATGTTTTAAATTATTCTAAATTGATACTGACATATATTTTGAGTCTCTTAAATTGGAAAAAAAAAAAACAACAACAAAAAACAAGAAAGCTTTGTTAATAACTGATAAATACTCAATTATTATACATCACATTAAGGGTGGTTTGTTTAGTTATAATTTTTAATGATTTAAAACTAAGTTATTTTCTTCTTTATTGTATCAATTACACAAACCAAAATGCCTAACATAATAAAACAGAAACATTGTTCCAATAAAACAATTCATCATCATGAAGCAATCGGTCTGACATTACTGAAGTAAATCAAAATGCTTTATTTTGAGTTTTTGTCCACTATATGCTCACGATCCCCTTATAATGTATATTCAGCAGAGCTTACATCTCTCTCTGCTGACTCTCATACAACGTTGATGAACTGCACTAGAACCAGCTTTTGCTCTTGGTTGTCCCAATTTTGTCTGTAGTCTACCGGCCCAGTAAAGGGAAATCTTGAGTGACCATGAACCTGCCCTCAGCGTGATTACACACACACACACACACACACACACACACACACACACACACACACACACACACACACACACACACACACACACACACACACACACACACACACACACACACACACACACACACACACACTCTCTCTCTCTCTCTCTCTCTCTCTCTCTCTCTCTCTCTCTCTCTCTCTCTCTCTCTCTCTCTCTCTCTCTCTCTCTCTCTCTCTCTCTCTCTCTCTCTCTCTCTCTCTCTCTCTCTCTCTCTCTCTCTCTCTGACATATCATGTCTCACACAAGAGATGAAATCAAAGTCTTCAAAGTTTATTCAGGACACAAGCAACACTTTCAAAAAATATAATTTATTATGATTTATAAGGTGTTTTCTTCATAGGGACCGATAGTTTCTTATCACAATGTCAAAAAATGCAGGTTTTACTATGCTTTTGACATTTGGGCCCCACAACAAAAAGAATATCTGGAACAAACACATACAAATATTATACATTTTGTCCATTCTCTGCAGTTTCACGTCTAGTATGTATTTCTGTGTGCTGGAATATTGCTTTTGGAAAGCTGAACATCAGTTTATTGGACATGTATCACTGGAGTTTTTATTCTCAGTACATTATCAGTTTATGGGCCCTATTTTAACGATCTGAAACGCAAGTGTCAAAGCGCGAAGCGCAAGTAACTTTGTGGGCGGGTCTCGGCGCTGTTGCTATTTTCCCGGCGGGTTAAATGGCTCTTGCGCCCGGCGCAAATCTAAAATGGGTTGGTCTGAAGTAGCTTCATTATTCATAGGTGTGGTTTGGGCGTAACGTGAATAAACCAATCAGAGCGTCATCCAACATTCCCTGTAAAAGCAGGTGCGCAAGTTCCATTATGGATTGCTATTATTATGGCGTATTTACCAGGCGCACGCCAGGAGCGGTTCACAGCCGAAAGAAACCCACCCAACCCACCCAAGGGAGAAACCCACCCAAAATAGCGTCGGTTAAACAGGCGTGGGAGGAAATAGCCACAATTGTTTCATCAGCTGGCATCCCCAGGACGTCGCACCAGTGCCGCAAGCGCTACAATGACATCAGAAGACGGGGAAAGTCCAAGCTTGCCAGCATCAATCGGGCACGCCGTGTAACGGGAGGTGGATCTGCCTCTACTCAGGACCTGACGCCAGCAGAGGACATCGCTGCGTCCACCCTCACCGATTTTTTTTCCTGGTTCTTGACGGACAAACCAATTTGTTAGATGTCCTTATATACATATATGTCTTGCCAGAAGTTGCCACTATTGGGCAAACAGGTCTCCTTAATTATTAGACTACAATTAGCCTGAATAATTTGTAAGCTAGATTTATGCCTATTTTTTCACATCTTCGTGGCACACCACAATGATTTCCGTCATCTCATGTGTTAATATTTTTTTGTGTAATAATTTATGATTTGCAAAAATAACTGTTGCATCTGTGTAGATTACATGAGCAAAGTGTATGCGCGTTGTGCACGCTATACATTATGGTCAAGCATGCGCCCTTAAAATAGCATAATGAACAACGCGCAACGCGCCATTGACTTTAGACTAGGTTTTTCTGGTCAGTGGCGCAATTGTTTAATGGAACAGCAAAATAGCACCAGGGATTGTTTGCGCCGGAACACGCCTCCTTTTTTGCGCTGAACCGCCCAGGTAGCGCAAGTTCATTCACTAGTTTACAGGGTCCCCGCGGGATATTAAAAAGTCTTAAATGTCTTTAAATTCAAAATCAAAATTTTAAAGCCTTAAAAGTCTTAAATTCGCTGAAGTATTGAGTTCTAGGTCTTAAATAATTTTAAACGGGTCTTAATTTTCCTAAGTCCATGTAACGCTAGTCCATTGCTCATTGAAATGCTCCCGCAATGTTTGAGAGAGAGAGAGAGAGAGAGAGAGAGAGAGAGAGAGAGAGAGAGAGAGAGAGAGAGAGAGAGAGAGAGAGAGAGAGAGAGAGAGAGAGAGAGAGAGAGAGAGAGAGAGAGAGAGAGTGTGTGTGTGTGTGTGTTAGTTAGTTTTTTCGCTAGTGAGAGACCAACATGCATCTTATATAGCAGCCAATCAGCTTTCTGATTGTACCACAGACGCATCAAACGGATTTTATTCTTCGGCTTCAGTTCTCCAGTTCTTCCAGTTCACGCGATCGTGATAGCAAAGGCGAATCTTTCTCACCTGCCATCTCGTATAATGACCAAATAAAAGTTTGATATGCCCGATAGCACTAAACAAAGAGTTTAAAAAGCGGTGAAAACCCCGAACTCATTCGCTACTGACACATGGACTGATGTCAGACTGGCCGCGGATTCTGCAGGCGTTTGCCGCCTCAGCGCTCGCGCGAGTCTACCGAATCTAGGCACATTCATAGATATCCATATCTATGGGCTCATCATTACTGTAGGTCTTAAAATGAAAGCAATCCAAAATAGCCTAGCCTATACCCCCTCCTGCCTGTGTCGTTAGAATTAATCAAACAACAACAACGGGGAAAAACAAACAGTAGCCCTAAACTTAAAGCACTGTTTGTATCTGTATATTTAAGTTGTATTTATTTGTCCTATTGTCAAACAAGATTCATGCATTTTGTTTGTTTTATTGCCATGTGTGACTATTGTGCATCTAATATAATGATATGGTAAATGTGGCATCCTAATTATGAAAAAAAAAAGAGAAACATGCACATTTCTGAAAATGACCATCACAAAATCAGTAATTTTGATCTCACAAAAAATGTATATACATACACACACACTACCGGTCAAAAGTTTGAGAACGGTTCGATTTTTAAAATGTTTTTTAAAGAAGTCTCTCCTGCTCACCGAGGCTGCATTTATTTGATCCAAAATACAGCAAAGACAGTATTATTGTGAATATGTTTTTTTATTTTATTTTTTTATTTAAAATAACTATATTTCAATATATATCTTAAATAGAATTTATTTCTGTGATTCAAAGCTGAATTTTCAGCATCATTGCTCCAGACTTTAGAGTCACATAATCTTCAGAAATCTTTTTTTTTTTTTTTTTTTTACTTTTTTTTTATCCATCAAAGAATCCAAAAAAAATGTTTTACACAACTGTGTTCAACACTGATAATAAACATAAATGTTTGTTGATCATCAGATCCTCATATGAGAATGATTAGTGATTTAGTGAAGGATCATGTGACACTGAAGACTGGAGTAGCCTAATGATGATGAATTCAGATTTGATCACAGTAATAAATGACACTACTATATATTCACATAGAAATCAGTCACAACAGAACTGTCACAATATTACAGCTTTTTGTATTTTTAATAACATAAATGCAGCATTGGTGAGCAGAATGTAAAAACATTAAAAAAATCTTACCGTTCTCAGACTGTAGACCGGTAGTGTGTTTGTATATTAATCCTGGTGGGATTGAGCAATGAGGAAGTGCAAGATTACTAATACTTTCTTCAATTTGAATAAATTAATTTGCTTTGCAAGTAATTTTGTGATTCTGCATTTCCTTTTGTACGTTTTTTTTTTTAAATTGCGTGATATAGGTCTTAAATTTAATTCATAATGGTCTTGAAAAGGTCTTAAAAAGTCTTAAATTTGACTTGGTGAAACCTGCAGATACCCTGGTTTAGCGACGTGCTTCTGTGGAGGGAAAAGCGCGCTTTGCGCGGGTGCAAAATAGGAATGACACATGCGTCGGTGTACAAAATCAATTGCGCTGGGTGCAAGATAGGGCCCTAGGTGTGTTTATATAATCCTTCAAAATGCTGTTTATCTTAATTTGAGAGAAGATTAAAGACCCCATGAGCTCTTACTCTAAATGCTTCAGTTCAGTGTTCAGTCCAAAGTCTGTTTGAAATTATTACACAAGTGTCTTTGTTCCATCTGTAAGATTATGAGAAGGGTCATTTAGTTAATGTGACCATAATTACAGGCAGAATATCATTTATTTATGTGGTTCCTTATCGGAATAAATCCAGATTCAGAAATAATGAACTATTTCTTTCTTTGTACAGTCGTTCTTTGTGTGATATGAATCAGAGTGAGTGTGTGTGTGTGTGTGTGTGTGTGTGTGTGTGTGTGTGTGTGTGTGTGTGTGTGTGTGTGTGTGTGTGTGTGTGTGTGTGTGTTCAGGGTCTGATCTGAAGCTGTTTTACATCCTAATGTCATTTTTAGTTTTTACATGTGTCAAAAATATCCTTTCATTATTGATGAACCACTATGTACTATCGTGTCTATGATGAAGAAAAACAGATAAAAACATAATCTTACCACAACAAATTCAGACGTTTCAGTCTAGCAGATGTCCATGAACACATTATCAGATAACCATAACTCAGGATATTTTAGCATGTGAAGGAAAAGCACACATATAATGATTAACTCAGTCCACCGAATGATACGAGCACACATCAGTGGCTCAAGGCTGGAAGCTTACGCTGCTGTTTTTAACCAATAATCAGAACAAAAGCAGTTGAAGGATGATGTGCATAATTCAGTTCAATATAATTTATCTGACTCCATTAAAGTTGTTGTTCTTTAACCTCTTATTCTTTAACGGTAAAAGTCCACCTCCAAGATTACTGTTATAAACATGAGCCCCATCTGAAAGGCAAAGGCGGAGGTGTTGCTGTAATTTATAATCATATATTTGGTATTACTCAGAGGTCTAGTTTCAAATATTATTATTTTTAAGCATTGGTGCTTCTACTGTAGATGATAAATCCCATTTAACTTTGTGTTAGCTACTGTATACAGGCCACCAGGACACCATACAGACTTTATCAAAGAATTTGCTGATTTTCTATCGGACTTAATGCTAAGACAGAAAGTCTGCAAACGCCTCTAGTTTTGTTTTTTTCCATATACACTACCAGTCAAAAGTTTGGAAACTGTACTATTTTGTACTGTACTTGGTGTTCTTCTGCTCACCAAGGCTGCATTTATTTGATCCAAAATACAGCAAAAACTGTGTGTATTTATATATTGTGAAATATTTTTAAAATAACTTATTTTGGTTTCATTAGTTAACATTAGTTAATGTATTAACTAACATGAACTAGCCATGAGCAATACATTTGTTCACATTTGTTAACGTTAGCTCATAAAAATACAGCTGTTCATGTCGTGTTGAGGTCACGCACCGGTGTGTGTGTGTGTGTGTGTGTGTGTGTGTGTGTGTGTGTGAGTGACAGAGTTAAAAACAAATAAAACCACTTAGTGATTTTGCACAAATTTGACTAGAATCTAAATACACAGCAATGGCAAACAAAGGGTAAAACGAGAATAGGAAATAGACGTGCACAATCAAACAGTAGCATTACAGCTTTTAGACAGACTACTCTACATATGAACCAAAACAGAACTTTTACAGAAGCACTCTATAAAAACACAATACTTCCCATCTTTATCAAGGTAAATGCTTACCATACGCAATAATAAACTCACTTCAACAGTTCACTTCCACCAAATGATACGTACACTCATTTATTTACATTGCTAATGCTGACAACAACTCAAGATGAAAAATTGCAATATTATTCATTTTGTAAATATCTTAAGGTTTTTCCATGGCACTTTTTCCATTTGCTGCTAATGCTTTAAAAGACTATTGTCTTTTCTTTATATTTTCTTCTCTGTGTTCTGTAAAGCTGTGCAACAATGTTCAAAAGGTGATGCACAAATGAACTGAATTGTAATATAAATTGCTTTGGATTAAAGCATCTGCCAAATGTATAAATGTTAAACTGGTTGCACTCTCTGGCAGAACCTGTGATTCTACTGTGGTTTTATTCCTAGAACCTTAAAAGAAAATCAGCCATCTTGGTGGAGTTTGCTGGAGTTCAAGGACATGAAAAGGCGGACAGCGAACATCTGTGAGGCCTTGAGAAGGATCTTGGAAACTTTGGGAAAGTTACAACTTGTGTCAATATAAAAAAAAAGATTAGAACCTAACTTGAGCAGTAAACAACAGGGGTATAAAGGCACATGAGAGTCTGTGGGGATGACAGAGCAAGAGCTGGAGACAGACATCAGTGAAGAATGAAGGGTTTAGTGTGTTTACTGCTGCTGTTGGAAACCTTTGTGTTTGTCAATGGAGGACTCAATGAGAACCAGATCAGTCAACAGCTCAGCTCTGAGGACAGAAGACAGAATCCACCTCAAACAGACACTTTGAGAGCTGAAGCTTCAACTGACAGCCAACAATACTGCCATCTGTGCTTCCCTGACATCCATGCAGCCCTGAGAGAACTGACCGCCACGGTCACAGAGCAGAAAGCAAACATCAGAGAACTGACCGCCACGAACACAGAGCAGAAAGAAATCAACAGAGAACTGACCACCAAAGTCACAGAGCAGAAAGAAAACATCAGAGAACTGACCGCCTCGGTCACAGAGCAGAAAGAAATCAACAGAGAGCAGAAAGAAAACATCAGAGCTTTAGAGACGCGACTGAGAGATGCTGAACAGGCTGCAGAACAACAGACGATTAGCCTGGAAGAGCTGGAGAAGAAAACTGATGGTACCTCACCAAAACATTCACTCTTTTATCAATGATCCTCAGAGTAAAACACCAGTGCAATACATTACATAGTGTAAATATTAGTGTAAAGTTGAGTGTATACTGTGAAAATTGTGTTTATCTATTACATGTGATTTAACAGAATCTTTATTCCTTCACAGAAACTTCAAATCTTACTCTGAGTCAAGTGGAGGAGTTGAGGAAAGAGAACAGAGGTTAATATGAGCTTGAGTGATGTTAAATTCAGTGAATACATTCTCAGTGTAATACAGTAATATATCACAATATTGCTTATGTTTTCAACAACAGACAGAGAGATTGCTTTTTCTGCTTCACTGATGGAATCTGGCAGTGGAGATGTTGGTCCTTTTACCACTGAGATCACATTAACCTACAAGAACGTCTTCACAAACATAGGGAACGCCTACAACCCAATCACAGGTAATGATCAATGAAATGAGTCATAAATATTATAGTGTTAGATCAGAGGAATCTTCACGTCAGAAATATCAAATCCAGCCCCGGATCTTATCTAAAGATATCCGTTTGTCTGGTGTGTGTGTGGAGCAAACCTGTCAACAGAAAGTCTGGTCTGGTTCCTCAAGACTCTGTTAACAGTTTTCTATCAGCCTGAGAGTTTGACTCAGAGAAGAGCAGGAGCAGGAGACGAAGTGATGATGATAAAAAGAGCAAAGTTTTATTGAATAATCTTAGTTGCGTAAGTCTCAATGCTCAGACTTCGTCTGGCCAGTACAATTTCAACAAGTGTTGTTATACCAAGGGGGGAAATGGAAAATCACTGCTTCACAACATCATCCTGTGACGATACAAACCTTGAAATGGAGACTTTCTCTGATCTCCTACTCATGAAGCAAACATCCCTTCAGACCACAGTCATAAGACTACACAACAATACAAAATTATTAAGGAATATAAAAATATAAAGACAAATTAATAATAATTAAATAATAAATTATAGAAATGAAATAAAATTATTAAATGAATAAACTAGAATGTAAATTTCCTAAAGAAAATCTGAGTTGTGCACAGTTAGCATTTTGCTAGCATGATGTTAACACGATTAGAATGTTATTATCATAATGCTAACACGATTAGCATGTTGTTAGCATTATTAACTAACATGATTAGCCTGTTTCTAACATAATTAGCATGTTTTGCTAGCATGATGTTAACACAATTAACATTTTGCTAGCACGATGCTAACACGATTAGCATGTTGCGAGCATGATGTTAACACAATTAGCATTTTGCTAGCACATTTTGACTTGTTTTTTTCATGTTATAACTCCAAGCTAATTGCTATTAGCATGTAGCTATTCACTGTTAGCATATGTAACGAGTCAAAAGACCCAACCCTCATGTCTCTATGATGTTCTGATGCAGAGATATAGGTATTGCTAAACGGTTGCTAGGGTACTCTGTTTGGTTGCTATGGATTGGCAGCTGCCAATGATGATCCTCCAAAGGCTGCTTGTCAGTATGAATGACATAAACCAACCCCCATGCCTCGTGACATTCAGATGTGAAGATATCCCTCTGTGGATTTGGGTTGCTAGGGTGCTTGATAATGGTTGCTAGGGCATGGCTAGGAAGGGTTGAAGGTGATTTGTGATTGGCTGTTGATGCCCTGAGTTACACAAACCCACCCTCGTGTTTCTATGACACTTCTACCAAAGACATCCCTTTGATCTCTTTCAATAGAAGTCTATGGGATCAGTTGCTAGGGAGCTCTAAATGGTTGCTAGGGCGTGGGTTGATAAGTTCGCTGCAATGTTAAGTCTGGATTTTTGACTTTTTCGCCCCCTGGGCTTCGTAAGCACCACTAATGATATAAATCTACATAAACGACTAATGATTATAAAATTACATCATATAAAAGAAAACAAAGTAAATAAACCTGTATGTAGGATTGATCACAGATTGCTTTTGAAAATCTTCAGATCTGATGTTGTGTAATGTGTGTAAGAGAATTAATGAAATGATCTTCATCTTTTAAAACTATAACACAGAGTTTGGTCATTAAACTGTGTGAAGCTGATTCTGTGTCTCTTGTTGTTTGATTCAGGTGTTTTCACAGCCCCACTGAGAGGAGCCTACATGTTCAGAGTCTCTGTGTTTGGTTATGGCCCAACTGGAGCATCTGCATCTATTGCTAAGAATGGAAAGCTGGTGGTTTTAGCACATGATGATCAGCCTCAGGGTGGGTTAAACTCCTCGAATGGAGTTGTGCTGATCCTGGAGGTTGGAGATGTTGTCTATGTGAGACTTTGGTCTGGCTATAGGATACATGATAGCCCGAATAACCACAACACTTTCAGTGGTTTCCTGCTGTTCCCCTTAAGAGAAGATGAGCTTTGCAGAATGTGATTCCAGTAACTCTGAGCCTTCAGCGAATGATTTAAGATGATAATCATGAAGAATCATTAACATATGAACCTGTATTAATGAGGAATAATGTGTGTTTGATGTTTGCTATAGATTACTGTACAAAAGTCAGTATGAGACACTATATTCATAAGTTCTGAGCTGTCTCTACATGTCACATTATATAAAGAGTTTCATCACTGAGACAGACAGGACTCATGAACATCACATGACTGATTTAAAGCAGTAAATCTATAAATGTTGAATAATATCTTTTGAAGTGTATCTTGTTGCTGATCCTGGATCTGTATCTTCATCCTGCATAAATAAATAAGAGAATAAAGAGACATTGTGGTATTTTCTTTTCAACAGTATTTGTTTTGAGGTCATGATATCATGTGGTATAATAATGGCGCTGTCATGTAATTCATGAGATGTAGTTTACATTTAATTTACAGTTTTTGTCTCTAAAATGGTAGATTAAGAACTAAGAAGTGTATTTTTCTGAATCCAGTATGTAATGTAGCAGTAGCTCAAAGGCTAATCTCATGTCCTTATATATAGAGCAGTGTAAGTCCAGCAGTCGGGAACATGCAGGGATTCTCCTGGAGGCCTGAAGATGGCGCTCCAGAGCGGATCAGGGTCTGTGTGTCTGTGTGACGTGTCCACTGGTGGAGTGGCCACAACATTGCCTGTGGCTTTATTTCATCTTCATCTACTAAAGATGAAGCTAACAATGATGTGAACCATATGAAAAAATAATAAACCGTTACAATGATAGATAAAATAATGTACACTGTTAAAAAAAAACACACAAAAAAAACCCCAATTATTTATATTCACGAATTCTAGCATTTGTACAGACTTTACATTTTTATTTCAATGTTGTAACAATTAATTTATCTATTTTATCTTTGTAGCAGATTTGTTACATTACAGCATTAGTTAAAGTTTCTTAACCCTTTAAGACCTAAGGGTATTTTTACAATTAATTTTCCGCCTGGTGTTATTTACTAAAAAAGCTTGTAAAACATCAACCCTGTTGTGCACAGACAATTGACACACCTCTTTTTTTTCAAGACAAGTTGCACTGTCAGTATATTTGTGTTGCATTGATGTCACCTGAATGTAAAATAAGTTATGGGACCATAAAGACAAATGAAAACATAAAACGGAAATTGAATCACTCAAATATTTATTGAAAACACACACAAATAAATAAAAGCTAAGCATATTTCCTCTGGAAAACAGTTTGTTCAAGTCTTTGGAGTCCTGGAATTCAGGAATAAACATGAGAACTTATACAGAACCAAAACTATTTATATTTTTCCAAAAAAAGTCCAGGCGCTTTTGGCCTCTTTGGATTTTGGATATTTACTGGTGCCAAGCCTCAAAACAGTTCCTATCAGGAACTTCTCCACAAACTTTCTCCACAAACTTTTTCCTCAAACTTTCTCCACAAAACTGCAGCGCGTCTCTCTCTCTCTCTCTCTCTCTCTCTCTCTCTCTCTCTATCTCCTCAACACTACCCGTGCGCCTCTCTCTATCCACAATAACAGAGCTGTGGTTCATGCGTAATGACGCACACCAACATGGATGACGGATCAGCCTGTCATTGGTCAAACCCTCATCCAAAATGGCAGCTAGCATCGCGCTAGCGGCAAAAATGACGGAAAATGTATAAATTATGGACATCAAGTGGATATATCTTGGATGTAAGCCTTTTGATTTATTGCTGAACAACTCCAAAAAGATGCACATGTTCCAGGCTGGATAGAAAACCTTCTGTAAAGGCTACAAAGACACCAAAGACACCCCCGTGATGGCTAGCTCGTTAGCTTTCTGCTGGAAAAAACGGTAAGAAAATCGATAAAAGTTTCATGAAATAATATAGATATTTATCGGAGGTGCCGTGTGACGTCGTGGGCGATGCCGTCGGGCTCTGAGGGTTAAGGGTCAAAATCAAGTTCTCTGCATCTCCTGCATCAAGCCATCCCATAATATTCATCATCACTCAAATGAATGCACGGCTCAGATACAGAATCAAGTTTTGATTTTGTATGGCCTCGACCACCACAAGCGCCATTTTGTGTTTGTTGTATTTTGTTCTGTTTTCATGTGCATGAAGTTCTCAGGACGTGAACCGGATTGGCCAAAGGAATAAACGCCTGTGTTAATGAACTCGCCTGTGTGTGTGTGTGTGTGTGTGTGTGTGTGTCGCTGTGAAAGAGCTACAATCCTTATATTCGTCTATTTAACTTTTACAACACAATGATTATTTTCATTGTGTTTAATGTTATTATTGTGTTTCTTGTTATTCTTGGGTCCTTATTCACAATAATATATTTTAATCCGTTCTACTTACTCTACTATTACTAAATTATGTTTTTTTATAAAAAGCTTTTGGTTTTGCCTTCAGGTGCCGTATGTATAACGCCGCTCAGAGCAGGGTTAGTTTATGGAGGACCAAACCTGCAGAAATTAAAAATAAATAAATTAATGAATAAGTAAATAAATAAATGAATAATAAAATAAATATACAAATACGTAAATGGATAAATAAATGTGATAATAGGAAAATAAATAACAGAATAAACAACAATTGTAAAAAAAAACTATATTAAATTGTGTATTATCTTTCCCTTAATTTATTATTTTCTGCTTTTATACATTTATTTTTAAACTTATTTATTTGTTAGTACATTTTTATATTTATGCATTCATTTATTTTTAGATTTATTTATTATTAATATAAATCTGACTCACATGTATTTATTTTTAGATTTATTTATTATTAATATAAATCTGACTCACATGTATTTATTTTTAGATTTATTTATTATTAATATAAATCTGACTCACATGTATTTATTTTTAGATTTATTTATTATTAATATAAATCTGACTCATGTATTTATTTTTAGATTTATTTATTGATCCATTTGTTTGTACTTTTCCGTGTGCAACATGAAATGAGGAGGAAGCTGCTGGAACCAAATAGAAAAATAAATACATGTGGGAATAAATAAATATAAAAAGAAATGAATGCATAAATACATAAATATAAGAATAAATGTAAAATAATAAATAGTACAATTTATTAACAAATGATTTAAAAGGTTAAATATATTTTTTTACATTTATAAAAGCAGAAAATAATAATTTAAGGGAACGATAATAAAAAAATTATTTTGATTAAAAATGAATCATATTTTATTAAGTGGTTTATTCTGTTATTTATTTTCCTATTATCACATTTATGTATCTATTTATTCATTTACATATTTGTATATTTATTTATTTATTTACTTATTAATTAATTAATTAATTAATTTTTAATCTCAGCAGGTTTGGTCCTCCATAATAGTCCACCCAAAAATGTCCATTCTGTCATCATTTCCTCACTCTCAAGTTGTTCCAAACCTGTACGAGTTTCTTTCTTCTGATGAACACAAAATAAGATGTTTAGAATATATTTGGGAAGAATAAAACACTAAACTAAGCGATGGTATTTATCTGACCAAATCTTTTTAAAAGAAGCAACAACAAAAAAAAGCAAACAACAGCTACAAGTTTCAGGGAAAAAAGCACACATTTCATTGGTCTTCTTGTTTTTGCTTGCGTTCGTAATTTCTTTGTATGACAGCCTGGCCAAAAGTAATGTCTGCACAATTTCATGTTTCATTGCATTTAACACACACACACACAATTTCATGTTTCATTGCATTTAACACACACACACACACACACACACACACACACACACACACACACACACACACACACACACACACACACACACACACTCACACACACACACACACACACACACACACACACACACACACACACACACACACACACACACACACACACACACACATATTTCTATTTTTTTTTTATAAATGAAAAAATATTTTTTTTTAAATTGGCATCTTCACCTTTAGTTCAAATATTTGACACATGGCACACAGACTACTGATGACAGGGACACCTGTGAACAATGATCAAACAATGAACCGATCAGAACATAGGTGTGTTCGACTTACTTTACCACAGCTGACGTGAAATTAATGCAATATTTGGCAATACACAGATGTTTCAGAGACATTATTGTCATGTAATACTTTACTCAGCAGTTTGTACAAGAATAAAGTTCAACATTTAAGCCTACACTATCAATGAAGTGGGGTCTATGTTTTTATCAGTTTTATTTTGATACACATGACAATATAACATCGCGATTACATGATTTGTGAGCATTGATTTGTGAGCATTCGTGGAACTGAAGGTTTTAGAATAAACACGAAACACACGTGATCGCTGTATTAGCCGGCTGCTCTTGAATCGCTCTCGCGGCACAAGTCGGACAACATTTCTAACCAGCATGCAATGCTTCATCGCTGAGTGAAGTCGAACAAGCCTCATGACAAACATAGATCACATGACAAGGGAGCACATGGCAGGATCACATGAGGGCACAATGCTATCACATGACAACAGGAAACATGACATTGAACATAATAACATGTGTAGCACTCGTACAACCACTCTGTGTGTTACATAAATGAGAATGGGGGTGCTTGGGTTCGGTGTAGTTCAGGTGGATACCACGGTGCACCTAATACGTTTCTAGTGAGTTGTAAAACCTTTTGACATAAAAGTATTCAAAAATAATAAGACCCAGAGATGATTTGTATTTTAACCAACAAATAGGGCAAAGCCCTTGTTTAATTGAATAAAATAATTTGGCAAATAAAATATAAAAGCTTCCCCTAAAACACAATATTAAGTTATATACAAAAATAAATGACCAAAAGATTCCCCAAACACTTAAATAATAGCCACTTTAAATTTAGCTAGAAACTCCAATAGTTTCAATCACACTTGTTACACCAGAATAAGTGTCTAAATAAGTGGTCTAAAAGTCCTCCTCCCTTAGCTCTTTCCCAACTAGGGTTGGGAATCGTGAGAAATTTTCCGGTTCCGGTTCTGGTTCCGGTTCCGCCTAACGATTCCGGTTCCGATTCCGGTTCCATTAAAATTATTAAACAAATAGTGGTAAAGGAAAAGGCACAATATGCAACTCAAACAATCCTTTTAGTGTTTATTACTTGCTCTCAAATTAATTTACAGTTTGGCAATATCAAAAAAAGTCCTGTTTTGAACATATTACAGTATTAGAGTAAGCCATTCTTGCAACAACAACAAAAAAGGAATTTATGGACATTAAAATTAAATGTTCAAATGAACACCTCTGAAATTGTCTTATTACATTTTCTCTCTCTGTCTCTGAATAAAACCAAGTTATAAATTATATTTATTAGTTATATTTATTAATTAGTTGTAGCTCGCCCACACTGACAATTGATTGGTTGACTTACTGAAACAGGCCAATCAGGACGCTCTCTGTCTTACATGCGCTTCATTAGGTGCACACTAGCACACACACGCATGGTCTCTCGCTCTCTCTCCCTCTCTGCCGTGCGCGTGTACACAGTTTGTGTCTCGCATGCGCGCTCTTGCTCGCTCGCTCTAGATTGCTGGAGAATTTAACTAATTTGCGGGCATCAGGGAGCCGCTATCAATATGCGGGAGACTCCCGGAACTTCCGGGAGACTTGGGATGTCTACACGTAGATATACATATCTATGTGTCTACATACTTGTGACTTTCTCTTCACCATGCGAAAATATCTGACGCAAAACCGTGAATGTGTAGTGCGAGGGCTTTCAGTGCTGAACTGCGTTAATTGGTTGCACTCCTGAAAGCGGCAGGCAACATAATTAATATTCATGATGAGGTGAGCTGTCGCTCGCTATTAAAGGATACGCTACCAGCGTTTCGCACACACATTGCACCAGAACCGTTTTCGGAACCGAAACTTAGGAATTTCGCGCGGTTCTGGTATTTTTCAAAAATCAGTTTCGGTTCTGCATAAGAACCGGTTCTCGGTTCCCAACCCTATTCCCAACAATTGAGAATACACAGAGAACTTTTAACTTTAACAAAAAAAATAAAAACAACGTGCCAAGTGTCCTGTAACAAGTCTTAGCAAATGCAGTGGTGGGCCCACTCACACACATGTTCCAGTTTACTCAAGGTACCGATTTGTAGTGATGGCAAAGTGAAGCTTTCTGAACCAGTGAAGCTTTCAGCACAATTGTATCAGAAAAAGGTTCATTACTCGAAGCTTTTCAAATCAGAGCTCGACGAGGACCTCTGCTGGTGAAAGTGAGGGAAAGCACTGGGTCGCAAAATGTTTTGCAACCATTATCTTAGAAGCAAAAATGAATGAATGGATAGATGAATGAATCAATAAATTAAATACATGACAATCTGTTCCTTTACATACTCCTAGTAACTCAAAAGATAACATTTTGTATTGTGAATGTGGAAATTTTTCCTGTTTGTGAACAAATAAAACTCACGAATAAAGGAAGTAGACTAAATAAATGCAGGTGCATGCACACAAAGAAACACACACACACACACACACACACACATATATATATATATATATATATATATATATATATATATATATATATATATATATATATATATATATATATAGAGAGAGAGAGAGAGAGAGAGAGAGAGAGAGAGAGAGAGAGAGAGAGAAAGAGAGAGAGAGAGAGAGCTCCGCCCAGCATACGCCCGCTGTGGCTAACTAGCTCGGCTACCTCCGATCACGGCTTCCACTCCTTCTCTCCCGCTCCGTCAGACGGGTCTCCGGCCTCGTTTCTCACTCAATCTCTCGGCTCACAAACGTCACGAGTCCGCGGCCCTCTTCTCTGAGCCTCCCGCTCAGTTTCATCGGCTTTACTGGCTCCTTCTAGCGTTTTTTTTCCTTCTCAACGTGCCAGCATCCCGTGCTCCACACGGGCCCAGCGAAAAAAAAACAACCTCTCAGCACTTTCTCTCACATCTCTCTCAGGTCACTTCTATACACGTCTTACGTGCCTGCAGCCAAACACTATCGACATTACAGCGTGAAAACCCAAATTAACAATAAAAATGGTAACATAAAAACAGTAAGAATAAAGTAATAAAAGGCTAACTGCATAAAACCTCTGGTAATATTATTTGACTAAATAATATAAACTTTAAACTTTAGTTTTAATCGCTGTCATGAAATAAAATTACCAACTATTGATCTCCCATTACACTATAATACCCAAGTTTACCACTGGGCTACACATGAAACATGGGCTCCGTTTTTCGTACCTCGCTTAATACATCTGAGATGATTTGACAGATCCCAGATCTTCTAATCATGATGACTGATCTCTGGCTAATTTGTGGATTGGATTACAATATCTGTATTGATTTATCTGAGGGGGGGGCGTGGGACATTAAAAAACCTGCCAAATGACGTAACGAGGGGCACGGGACATAAAAAGAAAACAAAGGCCAAGTTAACTGACTTCTCATGGAAGATGTATCGATTTATAAAAGGCAAGAGAAAAGCAGTAGATGAGGTCACACAGACATCCCAGGCAGGTGCTGGTCATTCAAAAGCTAAATGCAGAAAATATGACGAGGCATATCTTGCTCTCGGCTTCACTGTTAATGTGGTTGGCGAGGAGGAGAGGTCCATGTGTGTCCTGTGTCTTGTGCTGGGTTCACACCGAATGCGAATAGATTGTCAAATTCGCATCTAGTTGGACGATTGAACATTTTGAATCCACTCACACGTCCACACCAAATTGGACGCGCGTCTAAATCAAGGCGCTCCAGGAGCTGTGTCTGGATGATGGCCGCTTTCAGCTGTACTTCCGCCTCTCTCGCGCCTAAGTTTGACTCAGGAGAACGAACTCCAGAGGACGGGAGGACACAAGTCTGGTGCTCTGCTGATGGAAAAGCAGCGTTCTTGATAGCGCCACTCAGCTCGGTCTCACTCCTGTATGAATATTTTAGGCTACAATAAAACGAAATATGTCATAAAACACCACTCTCTCCCTCTTTTCATTTTCATTAAAAAAATATGAAACATTAATAGCCACACAAATGTGGTTCAAGCAATGCATATTGATTATCTTCACTGTATGTATATTTATAAAAAACAAAAAATAAAACACAACCCTGCCTCTTTTTGTTTACATTAAAAAAAAAGAAAAACAATATGTGGCAGGGTTTACACACTGTCTTCACACACAGACGAGCGGCCATTCTATCACTTAATGTCGCCGCGGAGAGAGACTCTATTCTTTCGGTGAAATCAAAAAACAAAATTCACACAATAGGGTAGGGTTAGGGTCCCTGCTCTTAATATACAATCAGAGCGGATTAGAGCCTGAAACCTCCAGACCACTAGGGAACTCAAATGTTAACAGCCGATCTATGTATTTATTCACTAATGCGAAGAATCTCGGGACTAATAATATATTTGGTGCAAATATTGTTTACAAATAGTCCCAAAACGATTATTTCCCAACTAGAATAAGACCTAGAATTTTGTTCACTGTTCTGTTTCTTTATGCTTTATAAAAAATACAAATATGTGGTCCCCCCAGTGATCAAGACATTCAAGGCCTTGGCGAGACGTTCTTCTAACCATAAATATCTATGGTTCTAATAACGTACTGTAACAGAACAGTCACTGACAGACGCACGTGATCATTTCTGTGTTCTTGCTCCACTTCATCTGCCAGTAAACGCCTCGCTCTAACAGCTCTGCTGCCGCCATGTTTCAACACCTGGCCCCGCCTTGATGCGATGATTGACAGGGCGGAGACTTGATCGGCTCGGATTGCATTTTCAATTCCACGTTGAATTTTGCTACATTCATTGCGGGACATATAATGAAAATGCAATCGCAAGTATCTTAACTGTGAGTGGAAATGCAATAAATAAAAATAACATTTAAATGATCATTTTGCTACATTTTTTGTTTGAATGTGTTAAACACATCTAAACATTTCTGGAATACATTTTCATTTTAATTTAATATTTTATAAAGCGTTAAAATATGTATTTCAATTATATGTTAAAACTAGTGTAGGAAATAGTAAATGTAAATTATATTATTCCATTTCAATTATCATTTTGCTCCAAATGTTGCACACATGGTATGCAAAATGTAAATTTAAATACTGAAATGCATTGCCATTTTACATATTAGAAAAAAAAGCGCTATATAAATAAAGGTGACTTGACTTGACATATTACATTGCAAATTGAATGGCCCCACTTTATATTAGGTGGCCTTAACTACTATGTACTTACATCAAAAAATAAGTACAATGTACTTACTGTGTTCAAATTGTATTGCAAAACACCTTTGCTGATATTGAGGTGGGATACGGGTAGGGTTAGGGACAGGTGTGGTGGTATGGGTCAGTTTAAGGGTAGGGTTAGGGACAGGTGTGGTGGTATGGGTAAGTTTAAGGGTAGGGTTAGGGACAGGTGTGGTGATGTGGGTCAGTTTAAGGGTAGGGTTAGGGACAGGTGTGGTGTTATGGGTAAGTTTAAGGGTAGGGTTAGGGACAGGTGTGGTGGTATGGGTCAGTTTAAGGGTAGGGTTAGGGGCAGGTGTGGTGGTATGGGTCAGTTTAAGGGTAGGGTTAGGGACAGGTGTGGTGGTGTGGGTAAGTTTAAGGGTAAGGTTAGGGACAGGTGTGGGGGTATGGGTCAGTTTAAGGGTAGGGTTAGGGACAGGTGTGGTGGTATGGGTCAGTTTAAGGGTAGGGTTAGGGACAGGTGTGGTGGTATGGGTCAGTTTAAGGGTAGGGTTAGGGACAGGTGTGGTGGTATGGGTCAGTTTAAGGGTAGGGTTAGGGACAGGTGTGGTGGTATGGGTCAGTTTAAGGGTAGGGTTAGGGACAGGTGTGGTGGTATGGGTCAGTTTAAGGGTAGGGTTAGGGACAGGTGTGGTGGTATGGGTCAGTTTAAGGGTAGGGTTAGGGACAGGTGTGGTGGTATGGGTCAGTTTAAGGGTAGGGTTAGGGACAGGTGTGGTGGTGTGGGTAAGTTTAAGGGTAGGGTTAGGGACAGGTGTGGTGGTATGGGTCAGTTTAAGGGTAGGGTTAGGGACAGGTGTGGTGGTATGGGTCAGTTTAAGGGTAGGGTTAGGGGCAGGTGTGGTGGTATGGGTCAGTTTAAGGGTAGGGTTAGGGACAGGTGTGGTGGTGTGGGTCAGTTTAAGGGTAGGGTTAGGGACAGGTGTGGTGGTATGGGTCAGTTTAAGGGTAGGGTTAGGGACAGGTGTGGTGGTATGGGTCAGTTTAAGGGTAGGGTTAGGGACAGGTGTGGTGGTATGGGTCAGTTTAAGGGTAGGGTTAGGGACAGGTGTGGTGGTATGGGTCAGTTTAAGGGTAGGGTTAGGGGCAGGTGTGGTGGTATGGGTCAGTTTAAGGGTAGGGTTAGGGGCAGGTGTGGTGGTATGGGTCAGTTTAAGGGTAGGGTTAGGGACAGGTGTGGTGGTATGGGTAAGTTTAAGGGTAGGGTTAGGGACAGGTGTGGTGGTGTGGGTCAGTTTAAGGGTAGGGTTAGGGACAGGTGTGGTGGTATGGGTCAGTTTAAGGGTAGGGTTAGGGACAGGTGTGGTGGTATGGGTCAGTTTAAGGGTAGGGTTAGGGACAGGTGTGGTGGTGTGGGTCAGTTTAAGGGTAGGGTTAGGGACAGGTGTGGTGGTATGGGTCAGTTTAAGGGTAGGGTTAGGGACAGGTGTGGTGGTATGGGTGGGTTTAAGGGTAGGGTTATGGACAGGTGTGGTGGTATGGGTCAGTTTAAGGGTAGGGTTAGGGACAGGTGTGGTGGTATGGGTCAGTTTAAGGGTAGGGTTATGGACAGGTGTGGTGGTATGGGTCAGTTTAAGGGTAGGTTTAGGGACAGGTGTGGTGGTATGGGTCAGTTTAAGGGTAGGGTTAGGGGCAGGTGTGGTGGTATGGGTCAGTTTAAGGGTAGGGTTAGGGACAGGTGTGGTGGTATGGGTCAGTTTAAGGGTAGGGTTAGGGACAGGTGTGGTGGTATGGGTCAGTTTAAGGGTAGGGTTAGGGACAGGTGTGGTGGTATGGGTAAGTTTAAGGGTAGGGTTAGGGACAGGTGTGGTGGTGTGGGTCAGTTTAAGGGTAGGGTTAGGGGCAGGTGTGGTGGTGTGGGTCAGTTTAAGGGTAGGGTTAGGGACAGGTGTGGTGGTATGGGTCAGTTTAAGGGTAGGGTTATGGACAGGTGTGGTGGTATGGGTCAGTTTAAGGGTAGGGTTAGGGACAGGTGTGGTGGTATGGGTCAGTTTAAGGGTAGGGTTAGGGACAGGTGTGGTGGTATGGGTCAGTTTAAGGGTAGGGTTAGGGACAGGTGTGGTGGTATGGGTCAGTTTAAGGGTAGGGTTAGGGACAGGTGTGGTGGTATGGGTCAGTTTAAGGGTAGGGTTAGGGACAGGTGTGGTGGTATGGGTAAGTTTAATGGTAGGGTTAGGGACAGGTGTGGTGGTGTGGGTCAGTTTAAGGGTAGGGTTAGGGGCAGGTGTGGTGGTATGGGTCAGTTTAAGGGTAGGGTTAGGGACAGGTGTGGTGGTATGGGTCAGTTTAAGGGTAGGGTTAGGGGCAGGTGTGGTGGTATGGGTCAGTTTAAGGGTAGGGTTAGGGGCAGGTGTGGTGGTATGGGTCAGTTTAAGGGTAGGGTTAGGGACAGGTGTGGTGGTATGGGTAAGTTTAAGGGTAGGGTTAGGGACAGGTGTGGTGGTGTGGGTCAGTTTAAGGGTAGGGTTAGGGACAGGTGTGGTGGTATGGGTCAGTTTAAGGGTAGGGTTAGGGACAGGTGTGGTGGTATGGGTCAGTTTAAGGGTAGGGTTAGGGACAGGTGTGGTGGTATGGGTCAGTTTAAGGGTAGGGTTAGGGACAGGTGTGGTGGTGTGGGTAAGTTTAAGGGTAAGGTTAGGGGCAGGTGTGGTGGTATGGGTCAGTTTAAGGGTAGGGTTAGGGACAGGTGTGGTGGTATGGGTCAGTTTAAGGGTAGGGTTAGGAACAGGTGTGGTGGTATGGGTCAGTTTAAGGGTAGGGTTAGGGACAGGTGTGGTGGTATGGGTCAGTTTAAGGGTAGGGTTAGGGACAGGTGTGGTGGTATGGGTCAGTTTAAGGGTAGGGTTAGGGGCAGGTGTGGTGGTATGGGTCAGTTTAAGGGTAGGGTTAGGGGCAGGTGTGGTGGTATGGGTCAGTTTAAGGGTAGGGTTAGGGACAGGTGTGGTGGTATGGGTCAGTTTAAGGGTAGGGTTAGGGACAGGTGTGGTGGTATGGGTCAGTTTAAGGGTAGGGTTAGGGGCAGGTGTGGTGGTATGGGTCAGTTTAAGGGTAGGGTTAGGGGCAGGTGTGGTGGTATGGGTCAGTTTAAGGGTAGGGTTAGGGACAGGTGTGGTGGTATGGGTAAGTTTAAGGGTAGGGTTAGGGACAGGTGTGGTGGTGTGGGTCAGTTTAAGGGTAGGGTTAGGGACAGGTGTGGTGGTATGGGTCAGTTTAAGGGTAGGGTTAGGGACAGGTGTGGTGGTATGGGTCAGTTTAAGGGTAGGGTTAGGGACAGGTGTGGTGGTATGGGTCAGTTTAAGGGTAGGGTTAGGGACAGGTGTGGTGGTATGGGTCAGTTTAAGGGTAGGGTTAGGGACAGGTGTGGTGGTATGGGTCAGTTTAAGGGTAGGGTTAGGGACAGGTGTGGTGGTATGGGTCAGTTTAAGGGTAGGGTTAGGGGCAGGTGTGGTGGTATGGGTCAGTTTAAGGGTAGGGTTAGGGGCAGGTGTGGTGGTATGGGTCAGTTTAAGGGTAGGGTTAGGGACAGGTGTGGTGGTATGGGTAAGTTTAAGGGTAGGGTTAGGGACAGGTGTGGTGGTGTGGGTCAGTTTAAGGGTAGGGTTAGGGACAGGTGTGGTGGTATGGGTCAGTTTAAGGGTAGGGTTAGGGACAGGTGTGGTGGTATGGGTCAGTTTAAGGGTAGGGTTAGGGACAGGTGTGGTGGTATGGGTCAGTTTAAGGGTAGGGTTAGGGACAGGTGTGGTGGTGTGGGTAAGTTTAAGGGTAAGGTTAGGGGCAGGTGTGGTGGTATGGGTCAGTTTAAGGGTAGGGTTAGGGACAGGTGTGGTGGTATGGGTCAGTTTAAGGGTAGGGTTAGGAACAGGTGTGGTGGTATGGGTCAGTTTAAGGGTAGGGTTAGGGACAGGTGTGGTGGTATGGGTCAGTTTAAGGGTAGGGTTAGGGACAGGTGTGGTGGTATGGGTCAGTTTAAGGGTAGGGTTAGGGGCAGGTGTGGTGGTATGGGTCAGTTTAAGGGTAGGGTTAGGGGCAGGTGTGGTGGTATGGGTCAGTTTAAGGGTAGGGTTAGGGACAGGTGTGGTGGTATGGGTCAGTTTAAGGGTAGGGTTAGGGACAGGTGTGGTGGTATGGGTCAGTTTAAGGGTAGGGTTAGGGGCAGGTGTGGTGGTATGGGTCAGTTTAAGGGTAGGGTTAGGGGCAGGTGTGGTGGTATGGGTCAGTTTAAGGGTAGGGTTAGGGACAGGTGTGGTGGTATGGGTAAGTTTAAGGGTAGGGTTAGGGACAGGTGTGGTGGTGTGGGTCAGTTTAAGGGTAGGGTTAGGGACAGGTGTGGTGGTATGGGTCAGTTTAAGGGTAGGGTTAGGGACAGGTGTGGTGGTATGGGTCAGTTTAAGGGTAGGGTTAGGGACAGGTGTGGTGGTATGGGTCAGTTTAAGGGTAGGGTTAGGGACAGGTGTGGTGGTATGGGTCAGTTTAAGGGTAGGGTTAGGGACAGGTGTGGTGGTATGGGTCAGTTTAAGGGTAGGGTTAGGTGTAAGGGAAGTGTCAACTGTGCAAAAACAAATGTAACCACAGAAATTCATAACAGACATAATTACATGCAGGTATTTATTTTGTAAGTACAATGTAAAAACATGTATGTACACAATAAGTGCAATGCATCAAATGATTAATTAAAATGTTAGTACATAGTAGTTAAGGCTACCTAATATAAAGTGGGTCCAATTGAATATTGCTACACATATGCTTCCATAATATGATGATACGTATTGTATCGTGACTTTAGTATCGTGATCCGTATCGTATCGTGACATTGGGCAATTTAATATATTTGCCTTCAAAGTACATTTTGACATTGGAATGAATGGGATTTTTGGGATTTAGATGGTACAGGTTTACAGCTAACACATTTTAGCCTATCCCATTAAGCTTATTCCCTCAAGGTGTAATTCATGACATGAGATATGTCCCACACTCTTTGCTATGTTGCCCAAACCTCTCTGTCATTTATCAATCTCTTACTTCTCAATAATGTAGTCTCTTGTTTCCACAGGTGGGGATGCTGGCCTCCATTGCACATCATTTTTAACATTTTGGCACACATTTTTGCCGACAGTGGAGCCGAATCAATACATTGGAAAGGGATGAACAATAAAAAAAATTCAGTGAGATGGCAACAAGACCATTATAGCTCGTAAGTATTATAATAGATGCCTTTCACTCAGTCTTGACTTAATCACCACTCTCTCATTCATTCACTCCACACCACTTTAGTCACATTTATTATTATTGATTTGTGCAAGCATTTTACTATAAAGTCATGTAATAAAGAGTCTTTGAATATTGAATCTAATATTTACTCTTTGTTTCTTTGCTTTGTGTGCTTTGTGTACGTCTTACAGGAGCAGTGAGGAAGAGCCGCATGTCTGAGAAAGCCACAGACACAGAGATGAATCCTTACGCCATCAGAGGGTTCAATCTGGCCTGCGACCCCGCAGCCGTGCCCGATCACACCCAACAAATGAATACAATTTGTGTTAATATTGTGTTCACATTAGTCTTTACTTGGTTTTGTATTTTTTTTTGTAATTTGAGTAATTAACATTTATCTTTAATTTTCTCACTTGATTGTATTGTTTTGTGTTTTTTTGTTAATCTGGTCTACAGATCGTTGTTCATTGTGTTCTCTTGCCTTTTTAAAATAAAAATTACAAATTGTGTCTGTGTTTAGGCCTTAATTGTCTGATAGCCCACAGACCAGATGTAAAATGTAAAATATGAGACGCTGATCTGGGCCACCCGTCATGGCATTAATGACTGTACTGGCCCAGATCTGTCTCTGATCCGTAATTCCAACCGGTTCCGGTATTGGGCCGTTGGAAAGAATGAGCCCGGGGCCAAATGCTAATGAAGACCTGGCCCAAATACATTTTGCTGTCTGGGTCAGTAATAATATTTAAATTTCACTCATTAAAACTTTGTGGTTGATGAAAATTTTACAGATATTGTTAAATAACATAAATTTACATCTGTGTCCTATCACAAGCTACTACTCTGTCTACTGTCAGCGTTTCCAAGAAACAAAACATGTTTTATATACAGTATATATATATATATATATATATACAGGGGCATAAATTTTATCTAACAGTAGGGGGGGACGATAAACATGTAATTTCTCAAGAGCAATTTTTGAAGGGGACACAAATAATATAGCCAAAATCGTACTTGTAAGGATATGTGTACCACAAAAAAAATAAAAAAAATAAAAATAAAAAAAACAATTTGTGCTTATTTGGCGTTTTGGTGCACTGAATAATTATCTAATGTCCGTTTTTCTTTTCTCTGTCATTTCTGACCAACAACACAAAGCAATAGTTGTTTAAATATGAGTAAGGTTCACCACACAGTCATATTATTTAAAATTATCTTGCATCCTCCACATAGTATTTTATACTATGATATTCAGATCTTTAGATATTCAACTGCAGCAAGCCCTCTGATCTGCCACTTATTATCATATTGAGCAAAACCCAACACAGATCTGACAGAGCGCCGTGCGCATATACTTTAGATTTAGAATTAGCGCCAATTCGAGGGCGGGTTCGGGTTGCTTGAATTATGGGTTCATTAGCCTATTATTCTTAATGAAAAACACAGCAAGAAAACAGTACAATGACACACTCCCTTAAATAGGCGCTTTTATATTTCGCTTTGAAACCAAAACTTCTGCGATCATCTTGTCTGTCAGCTGTTTGCTCTAGTGATGAATGAAATCTGACTCTCGTTCGGCTCGTGCTGTATTGAGCAGACACGTTCAGTTTTTAATTGTTGTGTCTGTTCACTAACTAAACAAAATTATTTTATTACTATAAAAATGAAAACGACGGTGGCCCGGGGCGGTGCCGAGGTGGGCAAGTGATGCTATCAGTGTTTTGCCTAATCTGTATTAAAGAGAAAAGAGTCAATTCATCTGATGTTTAAAGTGAATAAAATAGCATTGACAGCTTACTGGCTTTCACAACTGCTGTGTGAAGAGCTTTGTTCTCTCCCCAAACTTGTGGTGGTAGTTTTTTTACGTTCTATGGGCAACGTTAGTTGAGGTGCGCGGTGGATCAAACCACTGTGGGGCAAGGGGGGACTCAAAATGTTTCTAAACTTAAACGCATTTTTGTCCCGTTTGCTTTTGTATTGTTTTACTACTTACACATTTATTTTAAGTATATATCATTATATTATTTACAATACTCAGCATGGTTTTTTTTGGGGGGGGGCAGCCCTCAGATTGGGGGGGTCCTGTCCCCCCCGTGATTTACGCCCCTGTGTATATATATATATATATATATATATATATATATATATATATATATATATATATATATATATATATATATATATATATATATATGGAAAAGGAACCCTGTCCACAACATTGAAAACCCTTTTTAAAAAGTTTGGACACCCCTGGCCTATTGCTACACGTGATTGGCAAGCGGTTTGCCAGAATATACCCTGATCGACGCACCCAATGTGTTATCCGTGTCCTACTATCATTTCTTTAAGTCAGTGTGAGAGGGCTTCGCTTCCCTGCGGAGACGGAGAGCAGCAGCAGCAGCAGTTCCTGATTTTGCCAAGTCCTTGCTGTCCTGAGACCAATGTGCTTTAATGATGACCCTGGGACAACAACTGCCTCAGCCAATCAACGTTTATGACGTCATCACCGTGAGTCCCGTGCGCTCTGCAGAGTCTGCCAAATTTGAAAAAAAAAAAAAAAACAGCCTGTGCGCGCTGCCGTGCACTCTACATCCCATCTGCCAAGTTACAAGGTCAGTCCAATGATTTTGTTTAAATAATCTTATTAGTGTACAGCAGAGTGCCGCTATGACAATAGTTTGCATTTGAGAGTTAATTGGCAGATTATCAGTCAAAATTATTCAGTATTGCTACATTGATCAGGGCTAACATTACAGACTGCGTAAGTGATGCATATCTATGGGTGCCAGTGCCACAGCAAAGTTCCTTAAAATCTCTTTAATTAGCATATACAGAGCAAAAATCAAGCCCTTGCGTTCAAGCCCTCACCGCTGCTGCTCTCCGTCTGCCCGGGGAATCCTCACTGCTCCCCCCGAAGGAAACTCCTGCAGAGACTACAGGACATCAACTCTGATAATCACTGAACTGAACTCACTCACTCACTCACTCAGCGGCTCTTATAAGCTCTGTCTGCCTGTGGCGTCATGAGCAGAACATAATGTATAATATTTGTCTGTGTGTGTTCCAGATATTCTTTTTGCTGTGGGGACCAAATGTCAAAAGCAAAAGAAAAACCTGAATTTTTTGACATTGTGATAAGAAACTATCAATCCCCATGAAGAAAACACCTTATAAATCATAATATATTATATTTTTTGAAAGTGTTGCTTGTGTCCTGAATAAACTTTGAAGACTTTGATTTCATCTCTTGTGTGAGTGTTTCATTCTCTTTCCATGATATGTCATAGAGTGTTTGCGTGTGTGAGAGAGTGTGTGTGTGTGTGTGTGTGTGTGTGTGTGTGTGTGTGTGTGTGTGTGTGTGTGTGTGTGTGTGTGTGTGTGTGTGTGTGTGTGTGTGTGTGTGTGTGTGTGTGTGTGTGTGTGTGTGTGTGTAATCACGCTGAGAGCAGGTTCATCGTCACTCAAGATTTCTCTTTAATGGGCCGGTAGACTACAGACAAAATTGGGACAAACAAGAGCAAAAGCTGGTTCTAGTGCAGTTCATCAGCGTTGTATGAGAGTCAGCAGAGAGAGATGTAAGCTCTGCTGAATATACATTATAAGGGGATCGTGAGCATATAGTGGACAAAAACTCAAAATAAAGCATTTTGATTTACTTCAGTAATGTCAGACCGTTTGCTTCATGATGATCAATTGTTTTATTGGAACAATGTTTCTGTTTTATTGTGTTAGGCATTTTGGTTTGTGTAATTGATACAATAAAGACAAAAATGCATGAAAAGGGGGCAACTTAGCATTAAATGATTACAAATTCTTCCTACTCGCAGCACGTTAAAACTAAACAAACCATCCTTAATCTTTTTTTTATTATTTTTAAATTACAGAATTCAATTTAAAAACATTCAGCCATCACAGTCCGTGAACAAAGATTATACATCAAATAATTACAATAACATAATATAAAAAACAAGTATGAAATTAATAAATGAACACCCCTTATGAAGCTTCGAATCAATCCGACACCCGTCTCTACGGCGACACCTAGTGGTCGCTTGCATGTGTTGATCTGAAATAACCTTTACAATGATCCATGTAAAAAATCTGACAACTACATGATGTTGTTTTTTTAACCTGTAGCCTCTTCATTGTGGATAACTATAGGTTTTTTGGTCATGAAAAATGATTAATGATTGATAAAAATGATTAATAAAAATAAATAAAGCCACAATGTGTCACATTTGTTACATAACATTTTTATTCAAAAATATTATTTGCTCTGTTGTTGAAGGACTTTGCCGACTTCTTTTTTTCGATTTTTCACAGGGACACTTGCTGGCATGCACAAATATATTTTAGCAAGTAACTTACATACAAATGAGGGGAAATGACTGCTATCACAAAATATCTCTCCTCTCACAAAAACCCACGAGGTGAAGATGGATTAACTTCACTTTTAAACTGTGGGGAATTAGGTTTATAGTAAACCTAATTTACTGTGGGGAATTAGGTTCATTTAGCCATAGTCACGTGACGGGTGTTTCGAATCACAGTTCGGAGCAGTGTTTCGAAACATCTGCGCTTCGGGATCTCGTCAAAGCGCTGAAACGTCAGTTTCGCGTCAGCCATCCCTAGTGTTCTCTGCCTTGTTGTGTTTGTTAGTTTGGACTGCCTGCCTGTGTTTTGACCTTGCCTGAACTCTTGACTATGATTGTGGATTACCCTTTCAATAAAGCTGCGTTTGGATCCTCGACCTGTGTCTCTCAGAGCAGTTACAAAAGCAAAGAAATAACTCCAACTTCCAGCCATTTTGCTCGAGACCTTACAAATGCCCCTTTAGCCATTTCAATATACATATTATCTATTTCCTTTTTTTATTTTTGTATTATTGTTCTTCTTCCTCTGAAAAACTATCCTTAGTAATTAAAATGTTTAATTTTTCCATAATACTTTCTTTATGCTATATTTTATATATATATTTATTATTTACTTTGGCTATATTATTATTTTTAATTACTTTACTTCGTTTAATTGCTATTTCTCTCATTTTAAACTTGAAAAATTCCCATCTTTGTATACAATTCACTTCATTATTATGATTTTTTTTTTTTACTAAATCACAAAACTCATCATCTTTTAATAAATTATTATTTAGTTTCCAATAACCACATATATTACCAATTTGTTGTTTTTTTCCTGCTAAATGGATTGAAATTAATTTCTGATCAGAAAATGGGGCATAGCTGTGATGATTCTGACACAAATTGCAGACAAGAGGGAGATATAAGCCATAGATCAATTCTAGACTGCAACATTGCTCCAGGTAAATTTGTTAATGTCAGGGTTTAAAAACGCCAAATGTCTATAATTGCCAGTTGTTCACAAATATATGCAGTACTTTTGAATCTTGAATGTGAGATTAATCTTATAGGTTTTCTATCTACAAGATCATCTGGAGCATCATTATAATCGCCTCCAATAATCAAGTGTGCAGCCTTATATTTGTTTTTAAAGGCTTCAAGTTGTAAAAACATTATTTTTGCTAGAGCTGTTTTGTTATATCAATTGCAAATTATAAAGAAGGAATTGTCTAATTTGAAAACCAAAATTATCCATCTACCCTCATTTAAAGTCACTGATTCAATGATATATCCTTTAAAATTATTGAGTAGAATGGCGACACCTGCTGATTGTAGAGAGGCAAGACAGAAATAATATATATCACCCCACTGTGATTTCCAAAACTTCACATCATTGCCTACCGAATGAGTGTCTTGTAAAAAAAAAAAATGTTTTATATATATATATATATATATATATATATATATATATATATATATATATATATATATATATATATATATATATATATATATATATATAAGCAGCATTTTTTTCGTCTACTGAATAAAAAGATTGATTTCCTTTTGTTGCTATCACGAATACCCCTGACATTCAAAGATATTATTATTAAGGAACTAAAATGGAAGTCTGTCATAATGAAAGGAAAGAAAAAAAACTTAACTGGATGTCTGTTAAAGTTATAGGAACTAGTTAAAGAAAAAAAAAAATACTTTTTTTAAAGGTGCCCTAGATTGAAACCTTGGCATAGTTGAATAACAAGAGTTCAGAACATGGACATCACATACTGTGAGTCTCAAACACCATTACTTCCTCCTTCATATGTAAACTTCGTTTGTGAAAAACACCACAGAAAAATAGGCGAATCTCAACATAACACAGACTGTTACGCAACAGTCGGGATCATTAATATGTACACCCCCCACATTAGCATATACTGGCAACTGCTACAGCATCCGGCAAGGGTTTAGTTACAAGGTTACACTGGGAATCAGGCTTAGAGTCACAAACAAATCGCTTTAACATAGTTTGTTTCACTAAGTTTCTCTTTCACAGAGTACGGACCTGTGAACTTTGCATGGAGGGATTAATATTTACACTATTAATATTTCCTAATTTAACAATAGGCCTATTATTCATGAAAATAGTAAGCAGATAGTAAGCAGTAAACTGCCGAATTTCAATGTTCTCGTTACTCTGCATTTTACAAATATTTGGGGTGCGAAAATACAATATCATTTGCGATTTACACAAAATTTATGCGTCAATGCATTTTTTTACGGATGGTGTCATGACGCACCCTTTTATCGGTAAAAGACCAATTGGCCGGAAACAGGCTGGAGACAGCAAATTGGGCACTTTTTTAATGCATATTCACTTTGTTGATAACAAAACTGTGGAAAAAAGTGGACGGAAACTTAGCTACAGTCTCTATTTGATGATATCTAGGAGAAAGAGGCTCTTTGTGTTGGGATTTATCTGACTTTAGTGAGACAGCTAGCAGACGGTCAGTTAAGCCAGTCCGTCTGCTTCCTGACCTGGTCTCCAGTTAGTCAAGGTTCAACTCTAAGACTATGTGCCAGATTACTAGATAGAAGAGCTGCACCATCCCAGGAGGGATGAATACCATCTCTTTTTAACAGGTCAGGTCTGCCCCAAAAACTTTTCCAATTGTCTATGAACCCTGTTATTCTGCGGACACCATTTCAACAACCAGCCATTGAGTGGGTTGAGTCTGATAAGTATTTCATCACTCCGGCGAACAGGAAGCAGGCCAGAGCAAATGATAGTTTCTGACATCATACTTGCTAATTTACACACTTCTTTCAATGTTCATTTTAGTGATCTCCAAACATTATTAGTGCCGATGTGAATAAGAATAATTTGCAATTAGCATTAGCCAGCACTTTTAAATTTGCTTCGTCTAGGCCTTCGGCTCCTGGCAAACATCTGACTATGGCGGCTGGTGTCTCTATTTTTACATTCCGTGTAATATAATCACCAGTCACTAGGGCACTTTTAACAGGATTCTCAGTGGGTGCGTCTCTGAGCTGGGAGAACCATGATGTTCAACCATGTTTTGTCCCGTGTCTATGCCATCTCGCAGTCACCCAGTTGCTCTACTGCATGGGCTTGTGAAGCCCTCGCTGCTGACAGAGTTGGCTATGCTATGGCAGGCAGTGCAAGTGACCATAACAGGGGAAGATGACATGTCTCACCATGTTTGTTGACTGATCCAACTCACCACATTTATCGATCGCATGCCAGAAAAAAAGGCTGTAAGCATGGATGGCTGGTTAACAGACTAGCGAAATGCTTGCGTGTTGTGTTAGCGATAGTGATCAGATCAATGTGACAGACAAAATGAAATAATATAAAATATATTGTGATGATTCAATTATATTAAGCAAGCAGGAAAAGATAGAAAATAGAGCTATTTGGAGCTACAGACACAATTCACTCAGGCAGATAGGAAACCGCTGTGCATCAGTGAAAATGGCCCATTCGGAAACCAGTCTCTGTGTGTTGTGTGTGTGTGTTGAGCCACGCATTAGCCGCTATAGCAACGGAAAATCAACTGCTGTTGTGTGAGCAGTTGTTTGGATATTCTTTTTTGCAGTTTGTGTTTCAAATGTATTTTGTTTTAAGTAACGAATATGCTTTGGGGAAATGTATCAGAGTAAAAGTTGACAGAAATATAAAAACTCAAGTACAGATTCTCCCCAAAAATAGTCATAACAAAGTATTATTACTTCACTATATTACACAACTGCATGCAAGTGTTTTAAAGAAGAGTAATTTAGTTGTTTTCAAGTCGATAAACATTTATAAATTACTTGTAGTCAGGGGATTACAGTTGGTTAAAGGTGCCCTAGAATGGAAAACTGTATTTATCTTGGCATAGTTGAATTATAAGAGTTCTGTACATGAAACTAACATACCATGAGCCTCACAAACCATTGTTTCCCCCTTCATTTGTAAATCTTGTGCTTGAAAAAGACCACTGAAAAACATAACACAGACTGTGACGTAACAGTCGGGATCATTAATATCTACGCCTCCCCAAATTTGCATATAACCAGCCCATGTTCAAGGCCAGGCAGTTTTAACACAGATCTGCACCAAATCAACAGAAGTTCTGCAGGTATTGTGAAGATGAGGAAAATGGCAGATCATGGATATAAATGTTATGTCCCAGGCTGTACATGGGGATGTGAGCACTTTTCATAGCCTTCCCACAGAACAGAACTGTCAACTGGCATGGCTGATGTTTATCTATAACAGGATACCGCAACAATTGAATTCAAAGTTGTTCATTTGCTCTGACTAGTGTCAATTTCGTAAACGAAAATATGACAAAAAATGTTCATTGACGACCTTTTTTCATGACTAAGACAAGTCGAGATGACACAAACATCCTTAAACGATTATTTTGACTATATAAACATGCAATATTGTTGACGAAAAAAGACGAGACTAAAATAACTTGAACAAAAAGCATTCTTTGGTTTTGTTGGGGGGAAGGGGGATGGGTAGTTGGAAGATGGAGCTTTTAAGCATCATGGTTGCGGTTGCCAGATTTCAGTCATTTAAATCCCCAATCAGGGCTTTTCTTTTAAAAGAACACGTATTATATCCAGTGTTTTACTTAAAATGTGCAATCTGGCAACCATGTGCACATTTTCTCTCTCGCTCTCTCGTGCGTGTAAGATCTGAAAACACACAGTAAAATCAGCAGTGTAAAAATTGCAGTGTTAAAAGTCATTAATTCCCAAAGAGTTAAATTAACAATCTACAGTGTTAAAGCGTAATCTTCTTCAGTGTAATTATGTGGGTGCTACATAGTGTAAATTTATTTTTACACTGAAAGTGCAAAAAAAACGCGCCGAATAGTTTTGACTCCGCCCTTCGATGACTGCTGCCTCTCCAGACGACAACGCCATTTTATCTTCATTCGACTGAGACGGTGGGTTGGATTGCTTTTCTTTCTAAAATGAAATATTAAGTACATTTGTTAACATTTTTAGTTAAATATGGTTATGAACACATTTATAAATGATTAACTGCGCGTTTTTGTCAGGATTAAGGAAGCTCGTCAAGTTCATGAGATTCCGAGATGCAACTTACAGAAGAATGTGAACTTTTCTCATGCCTATTTGATTTCCTAGATGAAGGTGATTTTACGTCTAAAATATTTTTTGGGATGTGTTTACAATTTGTTATATTTTAGCTTATTTAATTTTGGTTTGTTCACAGCCTTCATGAAAGAATGCATTCCCGCCTCCAGTCACACGGAGGCCTGGTTTTACGACGAGTCAGTCAGTCAGTCAGTGAAGTTGATAAGAAGCTCTGAAGCAGCAACATTTGGGCTTTTTCTGCGCAGATGAGAGAATTCTTCAAATGGTAATTGTATATTTGTTTTGTAAGCATTAAGTGTGGCATTATGTTGTGTCCTTTTGTTGAAACGGTAAAAGTGTCTGTGTGATACATTTAACACGTTAAGAATTCCGTTTGTGTGACGCATGCGCATTATTAACAGTGTGTTTAAGCGTCTTGTAGCGCGCAGTGCTTTTTGCAGACTGAGGTGGGGAAGCGTTTAAACTTTTTATTCGCCCTATGTTTAAGTGTGAATTACATCAAATGTACGTTGCTTGTTCTTAGCACTGAATATGATATCATGTCTGTCAGGTCGTCATCTACGTCAAGACACAACTACGCTAATGTTAAGGTACCAGTTTTTTTAATGACAGTTCAGTTCATTGTGAAAGTGAGTTAAAGCTAATCTGTAAATCCGTTTGTCTTCCAAATCAGTTAACAAGTAACGTTATTTGCCTACGTACTGGCAGAGCATGTTACTTTAGCTTGAAATCAGTGTTTATCAATTCATACTGCATGTTATTTTGGGATAAAAAATGTCCTAAATATTTATCTCTTTGTGTTTTAATAATATGAATCTGTATTTTCTGGTCTAATTATAAATGCCATTAATAAGTTAATGGTAAAATAAATTCTAAACGTGTCTTAAAATATAATGTAGTACACCAAGTTCATTTTAAGATACCTTACTAACATTACACATTTAAATTATATAAATGTATTTAATAATCAGATTAAATAAATATGTAAATGGTTTCAGGCCTCCATGTGAACAAAGTTTTGTGGCTATTAAACTTTAACAGTCATTTAATTGATCCTAAAAACGAAGGGTGTGAATTTAAATAATTTCACAATTTAACACCCATGTTTTATAGACAGCTCTCAGCATAATCAAAATTAAGCGTAATCACAATTATTTTTTACTAATTTAAATTGTATTGCATAATTGAATTTTGGAAATATTATTTTGAAATCCTTTTCCAATAGAATTGGCCCAGACCCCTGCAGTGTCAAGTGAAGGAAGCTCCTCTCATGAGATGGCAAACTGAGTCTGATGACACTGTTCCCTTTCAAAAGCTACACTCAATGCTGCATAAGCTTATGCAAATGGGAATGTCTTTGACATAACCAGCTGTGAAAATAGAGTGAAAACACGTCAATGAAATTGACCCGGAGGTATTTATAGCCTCGGCCGGTGACGTCATAGGCGCACCTGCTGCACGAGGCTATAAATAGATGAGCTTCAGCTGGAGCAAACCAGGTCTTTTTGTTTTCAGACCAACTCTGTGTTATGGTGTGTTACAAAGTCTCTGAAAAAAAAAAAAAATTCTCTCTCTCTTTCAAGACTCAACTCGAGATCTTTGTTAGGAGTTAGTTTTCAACATGGCAGTGTGCAGATTTCTCTCTCTTTCTCATCTCTGTTACAAAGAAACATAAGTGGAAAGAGTTCTAGTTAAATCTGATCAGTTGGAAACAAGTCAGCAGAGTAAAACGCTGTATATCCATGTTCTCTTTCAAATAACAGAACTGGATGCACACGTGTATTGCTGTGTGTGTTTGGGGAAAAGCATGCGGTCGCTGCATTGAGTCAGACGAGTGCGGGCATTGCAAGCCTTTACAGTTAGAATGCTTTATGCTCGTCTGGGCTACTTTCAGTCCGCACCAGTTTTCGGAGCTCTCGAATGGGTTTGTTGACGAGCAAGAGACGGGTCCGTCCCTTTCGCTTGCTCGCTCAACAAATGCATGTTTCCCCGCGTGATCCCGAAGCGCGCTCCGGCGTTTCTTCGGCTCGCGCGGGGAATGATGATGAATCTCTGGGTCCGCGGACCTCCAGCAGCCGCCTGCGATCGTTCCTCACATGATAGTGAATCCATACGAGGAATTTATCGAGGTGGTTGTTCGCGCGGTGGCCAGGGCAGTTTGTCTGGTACCGTGAATGAGAGATCCCCGAACGCAGTGAGCTTGAGGTTTCTGTCTAGAAAAAAAAACCATTTACTTCACGTGTTTTTGTACCCTTGACGTCGACATTTTCGACTATCATGGGTGCGAAATCGCGTGGATATGTGAGAATACCCCAGGTGGGAAACGCTCACGAGCTATCTCTCGCCTGGGTCTGCATTTTCATTAAAGAGACATACCTCCCCATAAAGCCATGTAGAAAATAAACGTCGGCTGTCATGGGCAAAGCTTATATATATGAATTATATATTGTATATTATTTTATATGGAATATATATATATATATATATATATAATATATTATTTTATATGGAATATATATTGTATATGATTTATATAAGAATAATAAATATAAAGGGACAGGCTGGTGCTGCGCTGCACACTATGGCTGTCTTGCAAGCATATCAGGCTGACCTTCTGAAGGATTTGAGTGGTTCATTTGGTGACTCAGTTAACTCTGTAGTGGTCAGATTTAAAGGAGTGGAAGAAACATGAGGAAGTGTTCACTCAGTTTCTTCCTCAATGCACTCAAGGGGAGGGTCTATCAGCCACACAACCTCTCTTCAGTCCTTCAAGATTTAGGGGGGTAATAAGCAGAGTGTGGCGAGTCGCGCTCTCCCTCGTAAAGACTGGAGACCGGCTCGTCATCCTCAACAACCTCCCAGGGCAGACTTCGGGACTGTCATCAATATAAGAAGTCCGGTGGTCTGGTGCCCAGTCTGCCCCCACGGGACAGGGCGTGTCAAACATTTGCTCGCCCCACCCCGTTATCCTCAAAACTACTCCATCCCCGCCGCCTCTGGTGATTCGGGGGGGCAGTGGTTTCCGGTGAAATGTTAGACGTTCAGTGTTTAAATCCTGCTATCATCCAGGACATAGAACGTCTAACATCCCCTCAACAGGAAGTGTTAAAATTGTCACTCTCAGAGTCTCAGGCAGCGTGTGAACTTCTGCCAGGCGTTTCTGCATGGGTGTTAAGCACAGTAAAAATTAGTAAACTAATTTATTTGTCATCCTCCTTGTTTGAACGGCGTGGTCTCCACTTCCGTGAAGGCGGAGTTGGCGTTCGTACTGTCACAAGTGACAGCAGTTACTTCCTGGTCCCCAGTAGGGTGGGGGGGGTGTCTAATCTCAGATCTTCGAGTCTCAAACCGTGAAGCAGTTAAAGTACTCAAGGTCAAGATGTTACAGTGAAGGCGGTCGTGTCGCATATTCAACATTGTGATTGGATTCGGCACGATTGATCCGAAGGACGCATGTATTCGCATATAAAGTCTGCCACAACACAGGAAGTTCCTGAGGTTCGCTCTTGGGGGCAAAAGCTTACCAATTTCGGGTCTTCCATTTGGCTAGCCTTGTAACCGCACATAAACAAAATGTATGGATGTATTACCGGCTCCATTGGGATTCCGGGGCATTCAAATTTTGAATTACAAAGGCGATTGCTAAAATCACATGAGATGGTGCTTCAACACAGTGTGTTGGCTCATCTAGTTTCTCTAGGGTTGAGACTCAACACCAAGAAAAGTGTTCTTTCTCCTGCCCAGAGAACGACTTATCTAGGGTTTGTTCGGTTTTTGGTCACAAGGTGGGCACAATGGTTTCCCGCTTGAATCAAGACCATTCAGTATTCCCTGAGCAAAGTCAGGCTAGACCAAGATCTTACTGATCATCAGCACCAGAGTGTTAGGTCTAATGGCATCAGCATCCACGGGTTTCCCTTTGGGGTTGTTGCACATAAGACCGTTTCAGTTGTGGCTCAAAGCCAGAGGACTTAGGGCCAATCCTCAGGCAAATAAAGTGGCGCGCCATGTGGCTTCGTACACTAACTATGTGGTTCAGACCCCGGTTTTTGCCTTGGGTCCCACTCTAGGCGTACCTTGTCGTCGCAAGTTGCTAACGACGGACGCTTCCCTGACGGGCTGGGGTGCGGCCTTAAGTGGTCGTCCAGCCCAACGGGAATGGGAGGGTCATCAACTCAGTTGGCACATCAACTGCCTCGAGTTGACGGCTGTATTTCTGGCCCTGAAATACTTTCTCCCCCAATTGAGGGGCTGTCATGTCCTAGTGCGGGTGGACAGTACAGCTAAATATCTTGTATATAATCACCAGGGGGGGTCTGTGCTCACGCTATCAGAATAGCGAGACAGATTTTTCTCTGGGCTCAGAACAAGTTCCTGTCACTCGAGCAGTGTACATTCAAGGGCGGGAGCAGATTTACTGTCCAGACAGAGTTACAGATGGGGGGGTGGAAACTCCACCCAGAAGTAGTCAAGCAGATCTGGATCAGATTTTACAGAGCTGACCACAGGGAGTGGACCTCTTCGCCTCTTCTCAGACAGCGCAATGTCCCTGCTTCTCTCTGTCACCCAGCCCCGCTGGGTCTGGATGTGATGGTTCATACATGGCCCAAAATGTGTCTGTATGCCCTCCTTCCAGTCGCTCTGCTCCTGGGAGTTCTAGCCGGGGTTCGCCAACAAGGGTCTTGCTTCTTATCGATAGCGCTGCGTTGGTCGAACAGGGTTTGGTTCTCGGAGATAGTGTCTCTCCTCAACGGCTCGCCTTGGGCGATTCCGGCGAGGAGGGACCTTCTGTCTCAGGCAGAGGGCACGATATTCCATTCCAGGCCCGACCTGTGGAACCTTCATGTTTGGCCCCTGAAGGGCACCAACTGAGGGACACGGGGCTTTCGCCTGCAGTTATTGAGACCATTCTAAGTGCTAGAGCTTCCTCCACTCGGAAGTTTATGCTAATAAATGGGGTGTCTTTGAAAGGTGGTGTACGACACAATGTAGATTCAGTCAACTGCCAGGTATCTTCAGTTCTGGATTTTCTGCAAGAAAAGTTGTCATCAGGCACCTGCCCCTCCACTCTCAGGGTTCATGTGGCCGCTCTTTCGGCTTGCCACGCCTTGGTGGATGGGGTGCCGCTCGGGAGACATCCTCTACTCGCTCGCTTCATTCGTGGGGTAGGCGGTTGAGGCCACCTGTTAGAACCAAGATCCCTTCATGGGACTTAGCTTTAGTCTTCGAGGGTCTGGTTGAGACCCCCTTTGAAACATTAGCTTGCCCCTCCACTCTCAGGGTTTATGTGGCCGCTCTTTTGGCTTGCCACGCCCTGGTGGATGGGGTGCCGCTTGGGAGGCATCTTCTGCCTGCTCACTTTGTTGTGCCAGGCAGTTGTGGCCTCCATTAAGAGCCAAGATCCCTTCATGGGACTTTGTTTTAGCCCTCGAGGGTCTGGTTGAGACCCCCTTTGAACCTCTAGAATCAGCGTATGACGAACTTCTGACTCTAAAGATGGTTTTTCTTATGGCTATAACTTCTCTGAAAAGAATTGGGGACATGCAGGCTCTGTCAATATCGCCATCCTGCTTAGACTTTGCCCCAGGTTTGGTGAAAGTGATTTTGCATCCCCGCCCTGACTACCTGCCTAAGGTTCCTTTGTCGACTGTACATCCTGTCACTCTTGAAACCTTCTGCCCTCTGCCGTTCACAACGCCGGATCAGGAGAAACTTCATAGACTGTGTCCAGTCCATGCTCTTCAGGCCTACGTCCACCGCACTAGCCAGTGGCGTAAGTCAGAGCAACTGTTTGTTTGCCATGGGGGCCGTAACAGAGGTTCTGCCACCATCAAACAATGTCACATTGGGTCAGGGATGCTACTGCTCTTGAATATGAGGTGCGCGGTCAAGCTTCACCTATAGGATTAAGGGCTCACTCCACCAGGGGAGTCGCCTCTTCTACTGCGTTAGCAAGGGGTGCTCCCTTACAAAATGTTTGTGATGCGGCAGGTTGGTCCTCTCCGCACACATTCTTAAGACTTTATAGCTTGGATGCTCATGCCACTCTGGGCTCTCATGTCCTTGAGTCGACATCACAGGCTAATGCCTGAGGCTTCTTGCGTTCTTGTGCACACCTACACAACCGTAAGGGGTCCAGGCACCATCAAGCACGGCGGCGTGGGTATTCTCGTTCCCAAGCTTATGCAGCATTGAGTGTAGCTTTTGAAAGGGAACACTTGGGGTTACTTGACTGTAACCCTGTTCCCTGATAAAGCGGAACGAGATGCTGCATTGCTAGGCTGTGCTGATGATGCTTCAGGACTGGTCTTCAAACAAAGAAGATCTGGTTTGCTCCAGCTGAAGCTCATCTATTTATAGCCTCGTGCAGCAGGTGCGCCTATGACGTCACTGGCCGAGGCTATAAATACCTCCGGGTCAATTTCATTGACGTGTTTTCACACTATTTTCACAGCTGGTTATGTCAAAGACATTCCCATTTGCATAAGCTTATGCAGCATCTCGTTCCGCTTTATCAGGGAACAGGGTTACAGTCAAGTAACCCCAAGTGTTCTTCTGAGTGATGGAAGCCCTTCAAGAAAGCAACAGAATACTGAAGATGAATCCAGAATTGTGAGTGTCATGATATATTTTTCTATGTGCAGTACAAATTTTAAAACATGACAAATGACCATGTAAAATTAAAACGTAACTGGGCAACAACACGGTATCTTTGTTCAGACCTGGAATTTTCATGTCTTGGGTGATTGTGTGTCTTGATCATAGACTGTAAAAAAATATGGACGTAGTGTCCGTGACGTCACCCATAGGATTCTGATGAGCCGTTCTGAAGCGCAAAGTAGGGACGAGATGGCCGTCGTACGATGACTAACAGACAGCAGATAAATGGCTATCGACCTGTCACTCGAAGTGGCCACACCCTTAATTATGCAGAACTTTAATGCTTTATATAATGTAAACGAATGAGTTATAAAAAAATTCACCCCCCTCACAGTTGTAATGAAGGGCAAAATTAGCCGTATAGACCAAAACCACAATTTGTACCAGACTGAAACATGTTTTATTCTGCTGTGAAGTTGGGCATTTTAACATGGGGCTCAATGAGATTCTGCTCCTTCTGGAGCCGCTCTAGTGGCCAGTCGATGAATTGCAGTTTAAGGCACTTCCGTATTGGCTTCAAGAGAAACTGGGGGAGGTTGCTGCTTGGTCTTGATTCATGATGACACATCAATCACTGTCATCATGTTAATTCAACATATTAAACTGCAAAAAGTTTAAAATTGTTGTAATTTCTCACCCTCATGTCATTCCAAACCCAAGAAGACTTATTATTCATCTTCAAAACTCAAATGAATATGACAGTCCATGCAATTACCACTTAGAAGCTTAAAAAGTTAATAAAGAGATCATAAAACCAATCCAAATGAAGCGGTTTACTCAATCTACTCGTTTGATTTTGAAATAGATTTAATGTAGACTTTTATTCACATATAAACATTAATCAACGAGCATAATAAGAAAAAGTAAATTTGGACTAAACGGATTGATTTATTTGGATTAGTTTTAAAATCTCTTTATGATGTTTTTGAAGCGTCAAAGTGGTAGTTTTCTAGCTGCCAATGGAGGGACAGAGCTCTCAGATTTCATCAAAAAGATTTTCATTTGTGTTTCAAAGACAAAAGAAAGTCCTGCGGGTTTGGAACGACATAAGGGTGAGTAAATAACAGAATTTTCTTTTTTGGGTGAACTATCCCTTTAATAAAAGAATGTGGCCTAGACCTTCTTGGGTGCATTTACACCTGTACATCGAGTTCACTTGTGCATCACCCAAGATGAATGTTAAAGGGTTAGTTCACCCAAAAATGAAAATTCTGTCATTAATTACTTACTCTCATGTCGTTGGACACCCGTAAGACCTCCGTTCATCTTCAGAACAGAAATTAAGATATTTTTGTTGAAATTCGAAGGCTCAGTGAGGCCTCCATTGGCAGCAATGTATTTTGCACTCACAAGACCCATAAAAGCTACTAAAGACGTCGTTACAAAATCCATCTCACTACAGTGGTTCTACAATAATTTTATGAAGCGACAAGAATAGTTTTTGTGCGCAAACAAAAAATCTAAATACCAACTTTATTCAACTTTATTCTGTGCCTCAGACGTGAACTCACAAAGCACCACGACGCATGCGCGAGAATAGAGCCAGCGTTCTGACACATCACTTGGAAACGAGGAGATTTGTTTACAAGCAGAGGAAGATTCGCCATATCTAAGCTGTTGAATTCTACATTGATTGTGCTTTAGGTCTTGGCGTAGTGCTCAAAATGCTGCTAAAGTGTGCATTTCCTGGGTGCCCGAACTGTGCTCGACGTCATATTCTCGCGCATGCGTCGTGGTGCTTCACGAGTTCACGTCAGAGGCCCAGAATAAAGTTGAATAAAGTCGCTATTTTGATCTTTTGTTTGTGCACAAAACTATTCTCATCGCTTCATAAAATTATTGTAGAACCACTGTAGTGAGATGGACTTTGTAACAACGTCTTTAGTAGCTTTTATGGATCTTGAGAGAGGAAATGTCATTGCTGCCAATGGAGGCCTTTCAGAGCCCTCGGATTTCAACGAAAATATCTTCATTTGTGTTCCGAAGATGAACAAAGGTTTTACGGGTGTTGAACGACATGAAGGTAAGTAATTTTTATTTTTGGGTGGCAGAATTTGTATTTTTGGGTGAACTAACCCTTTAATGCCAGTTGTGAGTGAATGGTACTACCCTGTGACTACACAATCATCTGAACAGAATAGTTCCTGAGAGTTATGCATGTCATTATTCTATGTAACTGTTTGGTGATTTTTTTTTTGTTGTTGTTCGTTTTGATTTTTAGTGAGAAGACCTCAGCTAAGTTCCCGGCTTCTTCAAGGACCTGATTGACTGCGGAATCTGCTATGAAAGAGGATGAAACCAATGATTCAGGTTCGACTATAATTCAGAATAAGATTATCTATACACATTCATGCATTTTTTGCTGAAGTTGTCACATTTGTTATTTAGAATCCGCAACGATCCTGCATCAATTCATCTCCTACTTCCTTCGATTCCACCATCACCATGAGGCTGCAAGAGACCTGGAAAGATGTCCTCATATCAAGCTGAAAAATATTTTCATCCTCAAAAAGGTACATTTGGACATTTCTGTCACACTTCCTCAAAATTAGTCTGCCTCAAAATATTGCCAGTTGTGTTGAATGTATTGTGGAAAACTGATACAAAGATGGCCAATTGCAGGGCTGACTTTTAGTTTTTTTTTGTCTATGATCTGTAGGCAAGGAATGACATACCAGAACGCCTTGATTGAATTGAAGAGACCACACAGCCATACCTGCTCACTGATGGGACCGGGAGGAACAGCATTCATGGATGCTACACAACTGTTGACAAGTAGCTTTCTGCAATCTTGTTCAAATCTACCTGTTATATTTGTTTGTGTCCAGGCAAGTTTGATGATTTTATGCGTTTTATTAACTTTTTTAAAATTGTATTTCTGTGCAACACCTCAAGAATGTTATTGACTAATTGACATTTACACATCTGATATGTTTTAAAGTAGCCGCTTTGTCCATTTGTTAAATAAACTTTGGATTTATACGTCTGAAGACTCTAGATTTTGTGTTTGATCTTGTACATTAACACCATATAATAGTGTAAAAAATAGTGTAAAATTTTTTTTGCACCGAACAGAATATTTTATTAATAACACTTATAGTGGAATTAAATCAACACCAGGGGTGTTAAACACCCCATAGTGTAAAACTTGAACAACAATTGTAAGTGTAACACTTTACACTCACGGTGAAATTTTTCTACACTGTAGGGTGCTATATTAACACTGTAAATTCAACACTACAAACGGTGTACTTTTTACACTAATTAGATTGGGACCATATATGATCCGGAGTAGTGTTAAAATTAACACTTTAAGTGTTCATTTTACACTGCGTTTTTTACTGTGCAGCAATAAACAAGTAAGCTGCATTTCAGCAATCTCCATTTGAGATTTTCTGCTTGAAGTGTCTTTCAGTCGGTCTGTGTTATGTCACGAGTCACAAGCCGCTTGTGCTGTTTGCGATTGTGTTTGCTGAATAACTGCACTTGTGAGCTGCTGAAATGAGCCAATCAGAGCAGAGCTCAACATTATTATTCATTATTTTTCCCTTCCAAATAAGGCAATAACAGCCCATTTCATTCTAGGGACAATTTCTAGGGTTGTAAATGGACATGTAAAACTGTATCTGGAGTATTTGCCCTTACCAAAGTCACATCCCTTCTATGTAGATATCAGAGAACAATTTAAAATATTGTATCAATGCATTCTTTGAGACCTTTAATGTAAATCCTTTCACTCATCAGCACAGACTTGGGTTCAGTGTGGGCTCTAGTGATAATGTGAACAGTTTTTACCAGTCAGCACTTACATTGCAGCACAAACTAAAGTGTTCAACACCTGTTATACATGATGTGTAACACATGAATAAATCATTATACAATGCTTTCTGCATATCCTAATCTAAAGTCTAAACTATCACACATAAACATGTTTCATATCACTTAAAGATCTTCCTGTTACAAGTTATGCCTCTAACATGATCTCATGAGCTTAGTACGCAAAGTCAGTCTGACACACTTGTGTTTGCATAAACACTAATGGGAGTATGTACAGCTTCTAAATCAGTTTGACATATAAATACTTTTGGAAAGTACAAATGTTTCCTTTATTCTACTTCTCCCCAGAATGAACTCTCATGTGGACTTTAAGGTTTCCATCTTGACTGAAACTGTCTCCACAGTGAGGGCAGGTGTAAGGGTCATTTCTATTGTGGATGTTCATGTGGACTTTAAAGGTTCCTTTCTGAGTGAAACTCGTTCCACACTGTTGGCAGGTGAAAGGGCTTTCTCCAAAGTGAATTCTCATGTGCCTTTTAAGGTTTCCCTTTTGCCTGAAACTCTTTCCACACTGTTGGCAGGTGTAAGGCTTCTCTCCAGTGTGAATTCTCATGTGGATTTTAAGGGTTCCTTGTTGATTGAAAGTTACTCCACACTGTTGGCAGGGGTAAAGCTTCCTTCTAGTGTGAACTCTCATGTGGACTTCAAGGTTTCCATGCTCTTTGAAACTTAGTCCACACAGATGGCAGGTGAAATTACCGATAGTCTTTTGAGCCCTTTTACGTGAGGTTGTTTTTGTAGTCTGTGAGGAACTAAAATATTTTTCATCAATTATAAAATTATGTTTCCTGTCCTGATCTTTCTCTTCCATTTTATTCAGATCTTGACTCTCTTTCAACGCCATCAGGTCTAAAGCAAAAAAACATAAAAGTTAATCCCAGTTTAGTGCCACAAAGCAACAGACATTTAGACACCCAAAACATTAAAACTAATAACATGTATACTGGATCATATACGCCAGGGGTGCCAAACTCAGTTCTTGGAGGGATTCCTGGTTGCATTCACAAAAGTCAGAGATTACTTAATAATAGGCACACAGTATGTGGAAAATATCTACGATAATACCTATGCCTAAAACATCAGGGAAACACTACCTGACAATTTTAGACCAGTTGCATTGACTTCTATCCTGGCAAAATGTATGGGAAGAATTTTAAGTAATCATGTTCTGTCTTCAGTGAGTATTATTTTAAATGCATTGCAATTTATATAGACCATACAGGGGTACAGAGTATGCCACAATTACTTTGATTTATTTTATTGTAAAGCATGTTCAGGACTCTTACGTAAGGGAACTTTTTATTGATTTCACCTCAGCTTTTAATAGAATGCAGGTTCACTTGCTTCTATCACATCTGTACAATGTGAATATAAATTCTGCTGTGGCATATTGGATCAAAGATTTCAAAGTTTCAAAGATGTGTGAAACATTTGTGAACTCTGCCATCCGAACCTTGGTGCGCACCAAACAAGATGGGTCTCGGTCCTCTTCCAGACGAATGCCAGTTACACATATAACTGCCTCTGGCATTCACCTAGAACTCAAAGAACCACAGTGCAAACACTATTGAATTATCGCAGGGCCAGCCAGCTAGGTCGAGAAAATATAGACAAGACACGTGGATACGTTTGCTGAGCCCTGGGGGGTTATAAGCCACAGTAGCTCAACAATCTGCCTCGAAAACACCTTTCTCGGGCAATCCGAGTGATTAAGGCAGTCATCCAGAATTCACAGAACCACAGTTACACGCGTAACTAACATTTGTTTTCATTCCTACTGACCACCAGAGGCAGTGTAATCACTACTGCATGACACATACGAATATAGTCATGAGGAATGCCACCCACCTGATGTAAAATTGAGTAGTATACGGTCTAAATTGAGCAGTAGAACTCATATAACACTTCAAGACATCCAGCAACAAATGCAAGCACAATTCGCATGAAAGTGAGGATTCCGAGCAAGGTTCAGACAGCGTGCACCCTTCAGAAAACTGCAGACAAGACTGTGAGATCCAAGAGGAGATCCACCAACTGGAACATGATATGCAGAAATGTACGCTCGTCCAGTATACGTTGAAAAAAGCTGAAGATGCTCAGAATGTCACGTTGCAGAAATCATGTGTAATGTCTCCCATAACAGAGGGATAGGTGGAAACGCATATATAGGCATTTCGACCATTCGTGAGATCCTGACCCAAGGGACTGGACACTTCCATCTTTGCGAACCATAAGCGACAGTGAGTGTTCATCTCTGAAGCAAAAATATCCACATGGAGAACATGGAGGCCTGCCAGGACCAGCATAAAATACTTTAGAGAGAACACTGCACGCAGTTCCAGCCGGTTGATATGTTTTGTGGCCTGGGTCAGTGTCCAGTGCCTACAAATACCCCTCAGACTCCATGTTGCCCCCCATCCTGTGGGAAGCGTCTGTCGTGACCAACTCCCGACAAGAGGGAAAACACCTCCCTTCAGAAACTACCTGTCTCCACCGCCTCAAAGCATATGCAATGGTGAGAAACTACAATCAGTCGATGCCAATGTCTGCTGGGATCTAGCCACAAACCGTTGTTCCATAACTGGAGTGGTCTGAGGTGGAGTAAACCCAGGGGAATCACCACTGTAGCCGCCTTTAACATTCCTATTAATTGTAGGACCACCTCATACTGCAAAGACACACCCGGGTGAAAGCGAGTCAAAAGTTGCAAAATGTTTGTCACATTCCTTAGACAGGGAGGCAGACATTAGGTGGGAATTCAGGGTCCTTCCTATGAACGTAGTGGTCTGTGTTGGAATCAGACAGCTCTTTTTCATGTTCATGGAAAAGCACAACTTCTGCACATCTCAAAAGCAGTCTGGAGTCTTGCGCAGCCTGCCGTCTCGTGGGGGCACAAGGAAGCCAGTTGGTAGCACTTTGAACTGGTAGGATTGATTCAGGAAACTGAAACAGAAACTTTCTGTGATGAACAACAATTGTGACGTGAAAGTATGCATCTTTCAGGTCGATAGGTCGGAAACCACCATCCTTCCTGGGAGCAAGAAGATACATTGAATAGAACCAGTCTCCATGAATGAAGGTATGAACTCTGTCTATGGTTCCCTTCAGTAACAGAGAACAAATTTCCTGACAGAGAACCATTGCGTGAACTTACGACCATAGGAACAATTCTTGAAAACCTGGGAGGCCGGCATTGAAACTGTAGAGTATATCCCCTGCTCAGAGTCGTCAAAGCCCAGAGATCTGATGTGTTGGTCTTCCATTACTCCAGCTCTATAGTAAAACGATCACCCACCGGCCTGGGTATCTCAGGCTTTATATGTGCGCTTTTTAGTGGTTGCGCTGGGATGCTGACGGGATCCTCCTGGCAACTGTCGATGAGGTGGCCGGAAAACTGTAGCAGTAACATGAGGTCTTTGAGGGGGCTGTGACTGAGCTGTAACATGCCATGGAAACGTTGCTCTGATGTGGCATAGTGATGCCGTGGCTGAACTAGACATCCTAAAAGGTAGGGTTTTGCTGCACCTGCGTCAGTTGACGATTGGCTTCAGGCTGCCGGGTAACCAGTGAAAACCGAGGGGCAGAGAGTATAACAACTTTGAGGGGAAAAAACACTCAGAACAGCTAATGGATGATCAAGTCAACGAGAGACCGTTAACTTATAAACGCTGAAAACACCAGCAACCAGATTGCACCAAGTGGCACAGAGTGTTATTTACGTGTGCAATAGAAAGCCTAACCCTAACAATAAAGAATCTGTCCTACATTCATTAGTCTCAATGTGTTGTGCTTGAAAACTGCATCACAAAAAAAAAAAAAAAAGTATAATGTATAAGTATCTGCATCGCAGAGTACCAGAAAAAAAATCTGTACTCATACTCTGTCCTTAAAAAAATGGTGTCGGTACATCCCTAATATATATAAGCTGCAAATTACTATATAAAAGTAAATTACTATAAATTCCCTTGTTTGAGGTGTAACATAAAGCTCACATTATAAATGTTAGTAACACGCATATAACTCTGTCATTTATTTATTTGCCAAACAACAGCAATTTTCTTCAAATCTGCAGTTCTGGGTATGCGGCATAGCTGTCAACATTGAACATTGAAAATAAGGGAGATTTCCCGGAATCCATCCACAAAATAAGGGATTTTTTTTACACGATTCTTACCCACAAACTTAAAAAAAAGAGTCTAAAGAGTTTATAACTACACAATATATTTTGATTTTGACCGTCAGCGTCCTGATCCATCATTGCACATCACACTCATCTACTCTACTCTCCTTGAAGTTTACTTCCCGCTACTTTTTCCCTCTTCCTCCCGCCCGCCGCTGCAACTGTCTTCTTCTTCGATAGTAGCCTAAGCCAGTGTTTCCCAACCTTTTTTCAGTCATTTTATCATACGTTACGCTAGGGGTGTAATGGTACAGATTGCTCACGGTTCGGTTTGTATCACGGTTTTAGGTTCACCGTTTCTGTACGGTTCAGTATTTACTATGTTCAGGGAAAAAAGGACTACTGTCAAATAAAAATAAAGAAAATAATAAGAACAAATAATTTAAATACAAGCAGCAGCACAAATAAATACTATTAAGCAAAGATACTAATAAAATAAACTATGCTTTTCAGGTTTTTCAGGTACGTCTAACATTAGTTTTCAGCTACAGAAATTGATCAAATGTAAAATAACATTGCATATTTGACTGTATAAATTAAAGATTAATCCTATTAAACTTACAAAAGCTATTCAATCAAGAGCAGTGAGTGATGTCCTTGTCTTTTGTTGTTTGACATTAAACAGACAGCAGTAAAGGCTACTGCCCCTTTAAGACCTAAAGCTCGGATATGCGTCGTCTTTCTCGACTGTATAAAGTTTACTTAAGGCATATACAGACTATGTCTGCTAGAATACTCATCAAGATGGACATGTTGACATACTTTTTGCGTGAGTTTATCCATTCAAGAGCTAGACTTGAAAGAGCACTCAATAGTTACGCGCTGGGAGACGTGTGCGCGTTTTCGGATGAGTGTACAGAGACACATTTTCTCACAGCGTGTGACTTCTCATTCGCGTCTTCTGGCACTACCTGAGTGATGACGGCGAAAATCACTGGTCATATTCGAACATACGGCATGCAAAGAACAAAGTTTACAAAGAAAGAATTATTTGAAAATTTTGAACCAAAAAAAAAAAGAAAAAGAAAAAAGGACTTTTACACGGCACCCCTGCTCTCGTCAGACGGCACCCCGGTTGGGAAACACTGGGCTAAGCTACTGTCTGTGTACTGCCACCTGCTGGACTGGAGGTCTAGCAACCCAAGAGCAAGCCACTTCACAGACACAGATAGTTGCGTGTTCTAAGTTAACACAATCAGAACGTAAAAATACGGGACATTTTACGGGAAAATACTAAAACGGGAAGACAGCGGGAAAAGAGCTAAAATACGTGAGAAACCCGGAAAAAACGGGAGGGTTGACAGCTATGGTATGCGGACCCACAGCAGGTTTGGTGCCTACGCTCTGTTGTTATGTATCGTCATCACTGCCCTGCGTTCTCATTGGTTCGCTGGCATATGAGGGATTTAATGAGCAGGGTAAGCTGTGAGCGAATCACTCGCCCAAGAGGAAAAATTTGCTGTTACTGCCAGATACAGCAAATAGTGTAATACTAAAATACTGTAAATATGTTCATAATCTATAAATGTCTATTCTGACTAAACGTAACTGTGAGCTAATATTTTTTATACTATTTTCATATTTTTATTCTTAGAATTTGTATTACTATGTTCTTCTTGTTATGTTTGTATTGTATATGTGCACTGGAAGCTTCAGCACCAAGACAAATTCCTTGTATGTGCAAGCACACTTGGCAATAAAGCTCTTTCTGATTCTGATTCAGATCTCAATCACATTGTGTTTGATACAAAACTAAATAGGCTGAATCCAGTGAAAAAAGTCATAACTGAAACTATTTTCATAGCATTTTATTTTGAATGAAAACTGTTAACTGTTAAAGACTGATCTACTGTAACCTGACCTGTAACTATCCAAGGCTGTTAACCATAGTCTGTGTGTTTGTTAAAGTCATCAATTGCATTATTTCAACTTATTTAAAAGAATAAATATCTTTTTACTACTTACATTTATTCTAGTGATATTTTACTTCATAATAGGCTACTACATACACACATATATATATATATATATATATATATATATATATATATATATATATATATATATATATATATATATATATATATATATATATACACACTATATATTTTAGACACTTCTGAGACACATTTAAATTGACACCTGTCATGGTGTTTCTGATTTAGATGTGTGTCCTCAGCCGATGCGCTTCCGTTTAAAGGTGAAGCATTTAGTTTATGTGACATTAGTGCCATCTAGCAGAATTACAAAAATACAGCATATTTTGCAAACGGCCCTTCCACACGTCATGCCAGACTCAACTCAAACAAATCAACAGCTTTTACGGGTGCTTGTGAAGGAATCAACAGGTAAATGTAGGCCACTTTCAAAAAATTGTCAAATATATTAGAAAACTTTTAACAATGAGAGTAAGCAACTGATCAGCTAACACACTGACTAGAGCGACGGCGAACGCGTTTATTTTAAACTCATCCAACGTACAGGTGCATTTTTGACACAATACGTCACTCTGCATACCCAGGTTAAAACCGCTCGCCACTGATCTATATATGTAACAGATGTAGGCCAGTAAGAGTTGTGTGTGTAAAACTCACTCCCCCTTGCCTCAAGAGGGTGGTGAAAACTGCCCAGCGCATCACAGGGACTCCACTGCCTGCCATCGAGCACATTCAGAGGAAACGCTGCCTGCATCGAGCTCGCAGCATCCTCAAGGACTCCTCTCACCCAGCCCACAGACTGTTTTCTCTCCTGCCCTCCGGCAGGCGTTTCAGGATCCACCGGACCAGGACCAGCAGACTAAAGAACAGTTTTTTCCCCAGAGCTGTCTCTTTACTGAACTCAAACCCCCGTTGATCCACTTCCCTCATAAACTGCTAACTCTCCTACCTCACATCTGCCTTCACTTTGTTATTTGCACTACCGACTGTTTATCACAGTAACAACTGTTTACATATGCATCTTGCACTGCCATATCTTAACTGGATTATGCTCATTTGCACTGCCGACTGTATTTATAGTACCAATGTTTACATTTGCATTTTGCACCGTACTTCTAACTGTAATATGCAACCACTTTCCACTGCACTTTTACACTTTTCTCCGGATAGCTCTGTCCATAATTTATTGCACTACCTTAATCCACTGCTATTCCTCATATTAGCCTAACATATTATTGTATACCTCTATCTGTAAAATTCTGTTTATAGTAATAGCCATCTGTATATTGTATTCATAGTACATATTCACCTGTAAATTCTGTTTATAGTAATAGCCATCTGTATATTTATTCACTGTACATATTCACCTGTAAATTCAGTTCTGTTTATAGTAATAACGTCTCTCTATTTATACATATTTATATATATTCAGTACATATCCATGTCCTGCACTTACGCATCCATTGTATATCCTGCACTTGCTGCTATTGCACTTCTGGTTAGACCTAAACTGCATTTCGTTGCCTTGTACTTGTACTTGTGTAATGACAATAAAGTTGAATCTAATCTAATCTAATCTAAGAGGTGTGCTAGCGGCTAGTCTTTAGCGTCCTTGTGAGTGCCCGCCTCCCACACCGGATACTCCAGTTATTATCTCGCTCGGAGTGGGTCAGTAGGACTGGTTACATATATCCAAAGGAGAAACCCAATACAAGGTATGTACTTTATCTTGTGTTCTCACTCCGCAGCAACTATTTATATTTAAGGCTATACAGCAATCTAGTGCTTACACATTGATATTGCAGATGGTAAATGGTGCATAATTTAGAGGTACATTTTTAGTATATTTACTAAGTATTTAGTATGGCGACCAGGCGTCCCCTTTTTCCAGGGACAGTCCCGTTTTTTGGTGTTCTGTCCCTGACTGGAGCTGTCCACAGAAATGTCCCCGTTTTACAGTTCGTTCAAAACAACCCGTAGACATATTGCAAAAAAAAGAGCAGCATGAGCAGCTGTCGTTTATAAGAGCAATCGTGTAGTGGTTATTTTCACCAGCAGATGGCGCTGTGAGCTACGCTGACTCTACTTGGACATGCGCGCCGCTACTTTATGAAGAACGTAACCGAGAGCAGAACGCCATTATCATCAAATATCAACAGAAACATTGTTATCGCTTTCAAGGTAGAAACATACTAACTGTTCATGTTAAATTACAGTAATGCTGTTTGTATCTGCTTTATAACAGAGCCTCAACAGGGATTGTTTTGTCCCCAAAAGTTCCGCATTCACAACACAGTGATCACCACACATCTGGCGCCCGTTCTTCGTACCTCGCTAACTCAGTTAGCTGGATTTGATTGTTGAGGATTTGGCATGATCTTGGATTGTTTGGTTCTTCGAAGCTCATCCTGGACTTGCTGTCATAGTAACAGGTCCGTAAGCTTAAACCTGCTCATGAGCAGGCTTATTTCATGTAAACAGGATTAGATTGCATCTTGAGGTGATACTTAAAATCTGTCCCAGCCACTGCTACTTTATTACAAGAGTTCATTACTGAACCAGGGGCAATAATAATCATTTTAAATAATAATATAAAAATGTTATATTGTATATGTATATGAGAATGTATAATGTTGTGTATAATACTATAGACACAGCCACTTGATTGAGCGATTTATTTGTGATGGAATAATTACTTTATATAATTTTGTTTTTATTGGTTTACACACATGTTGTACAGTTAATCTGAGCCATGATCACAGATATTATGGGAGTGGCTTGATGCAGCGCAAGAGAGGATAATTTGATCTTGACCCATAAGAAACTTAAATACTGTCACGTTACAAATCTGCTTCAAATTGAATTAAAAATTTAATTACAACATTGAAATAAAAATGTAAAGGGTGTACAAATACTGTATAAGATCGAGAATATAAATAATTGGTAATCATGTAAAAAAAACAAAAAAAACATTTATCATTTATCTATTATAACTTTTATGTTGGTTTGGTGGTTTGGCTGTTTCCTTATAAAGGTTCAGAAATTTGTGGGTTTTTTTGTGTAATTTGTCAAGTTTTTTGCCAGGTCGCTTTTTAATTATATGATGTCATTGCTGTCTTGACGCCAGCCAATCGCTGCATTGCTGATCGTGGCTTCGAGTATCGATGCATCTGCCCTCTTCAGGGAACACAAGAACGCTCAGTAATCTTAGATCATTTAATCCAGATATTTTAATCCAATCCGCAAATTCGTTTGAAGAACCAAATTAGCCAGAGATCAGTTATCACGATTAAAAGATCTTTGATCTGTCAAATCATCTTAGATGTATTAAGCGAGGTACGAAGAACAGGCCCCAGAACTATAAAAAACCCAAACAATTACACTTGCAACAAAAACATGTGCAGAATACACATATTTTCTGCTTAAAATGAGCCTTAATTAGCCTAATGAAGGATAGTAAGAGTTATTTTCAAGCACAAACGTAACAAAACATTTGAAGTAAAAAAAGTAATTTATATAGAATAAACTTGTGAAAATTAAAATATTAAATACAATTTTAAAATGTTAAAATATTTGCTGAATAGTTTTATTTATATTTATGTTGTTTTATTTTTGTAATGTGTTTTTGTTGAGTCATGTTATAATATTGTTTTTAACTGCTTGTTATTTACAATGGTTAGGCTTCTATTCATTTTTTTTGGACCCACTTTATATTAGGTGGCCTTAACTACTATGTACTAACATTTTAATTAAGAATTTGATACAATGCACTTATTGTGTACATACATGTTTTTACATTGTACTTACATTTTTAAATATACCTGTATGTAATTACATCTGTAATTAATTTCTGTAGTTACATTTGTAATTACACTGTTGTTCCCTTACACCTAACCCTACCCTTAAACTGACCCATACCACCACACCTGTCCCTAACTCTACCCTTAAACTGACCCACACCACCACACCTGTCCCTAACCCTACCCTTAAACTGACCCATACCACCACACCTGTCCCAAACCCTACCCTTAAACTTACCCATACCACCTCACCTGTCCCTAACTCTACCCTTAAACTGACCCACACCACCACACCTGTCCCTAACCCTACCCTTAAACTTACCCACACCACCACACCTGTCCCAAACCCTACCCTTAAACTTACCCATACCACCTCACCTGTCCCTAACTCTACCCTTAAACTGACCCACACCACCACACCTGTCCCTAACCCTACCCTTAAACTTACCCACACCTGTCCCTAACCCTACCCTTAAACTGACCCATACCACCACACCTGTCCCTAACCCTACCCTTAAACTTACCCATACCACCACACCTGTCCCTAAACCTACCCTTAAACTGACCCATACCACCACACCTGTCCCTAACCCTACCCTTAAACTGACCCATACCACCACACCTGTCCCTAACCCTACCCTTAAACTGACCCATACCACCACACCTGTCCCTAACCCTACCCTTAAACTGACCCATACCACCACACCTGTCCCTAACCCTACCCTTAAACTTACCCATACCACCACACCTGTCCCTAACCCTACCCTTAAACTTACCCATACCACCATACCTGTCCCTAACCCTACCCTTAAACTGACCCATGCCACCACACCTGTCCCTAACCCTACCCTTAAACTTACCCACACCACCACACCTGTCCCTAACCCTACCCTTAAACTGACCCATACCACCACACCTGTCCCTAACCCTACCCTTAAACTGACCCATACCACCACACCTGTCCCTAACCCTACCCTTAAACTGACCCATACCACCACACCTGTCCCTAACCCTACCCTTAAACTGACCCATACCACCACACCTGTCCCTAACCCTACCCTTAAACTTACCCATACCACCATACCTGTCCCTAACCCTACCCTTAAACTGACCCATACCCCCACACCTGTCCCTAACCTTACCCTTAAACTTACCCACACCACCACACCTGTCCCTAACCCTACCCTTAAACTGACCCATACCACCACACCTGCCCCTAACCCTACCCTTAAACTTACCCATACCACCATACCTGTCCCTAACCATACCCTTAAACTTACCCATACCCCCACACCTGTCCCTAACCCTACCCTTAAACTGACCCATACCACCACACCTGTCCCTAACCCTACCCTTAAACTGACCCATACCCCCACACCTGTCCCTAACCCTACCCTTAAACTGACCCATACCCCCACACCTGTCCCTAACCCTACCCTTAAACTGACCCATACCACCACACCTGTCCCTAACCCTACCCTTAAACTGACCCATACCACCACACCTGTCCCTAACCCTACCCTTAAACTGACCCATACCACCACACCTGTCCCTAACCCTACCCTTAAACTGACCCATACCACCACACCTGTCCCTAACTTTACCCTTAAACTTACCCATACCACCAGACCTGTCCCTAACCCTACCCTTAAACTTACCCATACCACCACACCTGTCCCTAACTCTACCCTTAAACTGACCCATACCACCACACCTGTCCCTAACTCTACCCTTAAACTTACCCATACCACCACACCTGTCCCTAACTCTACCCTTAAACTGACCCATACCACCACACCTGTCCCTAACCCTACCCTTAAACTGACCCATACCACCACACCTGTCCCTAACCCTACCCATATCAAACCTCAATATCAACAAAAGTGTTTTGCAATACAATATAAACACAGTAAGTACATTGTACTTATTTTTTGATGTAAGTACATAGTAGTTAAGGCCTCCTAATATAAAGTGGGGCGTTTTTTTTTTTTTTTGCGGGTGCGTTCAATTGTATTAAATCCAGACCAAAAATCCTAATAATCAAACTAAAATCATAATAATTATTAATGTTAATAATAATACAGGGAGACCACCACCACAACAACAACAACAACAACAACAACAACAACAACAACAACTCAAATATATTGTCCCTGTTTTTTTTATTAAAAGATAATAACAAATGAGATTTTGACCACTCAAATAAGAAATGTCCCCGGTTTCCATTTCAGAAATCTGGTCACCTTAAGTAATTTTTAGTAAAATATTAAAGGGAAAATATTATTGACATTCTTCAAAAATATACTTCATTTCTGCAGAGCTGGAGATTTTAATAATGATCAAATGACTGAGTTCAGCTTTGAGAATGAAACCAACCTGTGTGTTCCTCAGGTTTCTTCATGTTTCACTCTCAATGTTTCCTCAATCTTCAGTTCTTCACTCTCCTCTTTCTCTGTTTGTTCCTCAGTTTCTTCATGTTTCACTCTCAGTGTTTCTTCAATCTTCATGTCTTCAGTCTCCTCTTTCTCTGTTCTTCAGTTTCTTCATGTTTCAAACTGAATGTTTCTTCAATCTTCATGTCTTCACTCTCCTCTTTAACGAAAGCCATCTTTATAATAGTGCGTCATGTGGATCTCAGTCGCTTCAGCAAAAGTTTTTCTGTGTGTTTGTCCTGTTTAAGATGAGAATAATTAACAGAAAGAAAAATAAATCCACACTAAATAATTTCAGTAGTTCATTGCAGTAGTAATGGAGTCAGTCAGAGGGATAGGTTTTTTCAAAATTACAGAATTCAAATTATTATTCAACTCAACTACCGATGTATCGGCCAATGATTGGTAGCAGCCGATAAAAGCTGTTATTTTCACCATTGGCCATCTGCTGACTGTTTAAAACTGCAGATGACCAGGGATGCGGAAATACGTGTCCGACTGCAAATCATACTGTGTGTGAAGAAAATGTCTTGTGTTGAATTTAGGGCAAGATAACGTGTCAATAACGCATAGACAGTTAAAAATAGCAACATTAAAAAGCGTCTCTATTTGACCCTATGAATCACCCGTAGTTAAGCCAGGGTTGCAGGTCTGTGGTTTTTCCCTACACTAAGCATGATCTGTAGCGCCTGTCATCCAATAATCACAAATAAACTGCTTTGTTACTTCTAAAAAGAACAAAATCAGCTTTCCCTTGAGCTTTTGATATATCAAAGGTCTTGGTAATATAAGAATATCCAGTATGTTTCAGAGCTGAAAACTTCATTGTTAGTCAAAGAAAAGCTTTTATTGACACCAGGCCCAGAAATGCTCAATCTCAGAATGTGCCCGGCTATGACGTGAGAGTGTAGTGAAGCACTGCCTCAACAGAAGAAGAACAACGCCTGATTCTGTAGCCCCGCCCACTCTTGCCACTAACATAACATAGGCCTACATGGAGCTAAACCGCATCGAATTTCTAAACATAGCGCATAAGCTTCATGGATCCCAATATTATGAATGCATGGATGAACTTTATTTTTAATGAATAGCCTGCTCATGTGGGGATGACATTGCGCGTTTGTTCCTTCATTTCTCTGGATTTGTTTGTAAACAAGAGACTGGATTTGCAGACAGGATGAGATTAAACACACTTATGTGAGTAAAATAGTATTGCATTGTTACAGATCGTTTGATATCTATTGATTATGTGTACGTGTCTAACTGAACATTAGCATGCTGTCAAAGGCTGGAGAATACTTTGTGGCGTTGTTTGTTCATTGCGAATCGGGGTCAGACTTGGTCATGTAACGTTATGGGCTAGGGCTCGCAAAGCCCAACGTCCTGGGACTATGTGTTTTTCAGACGGGCTATCTTAAGCCGCGTTTCCACCGAAATTACCCGGAACTATTTGTACCAGGAACTTTTTTCCCAGGAACTTTTTCTCCCCCAGACCTGCTACAATCTGCGTTTCCACCGCGGTCTAAAGTACCGGGGAGATTAGGCAAATTAGTCCGGTGACGTGGGAATGCGCGCGACTGCTTCTCCCAGTTACCGACGGACAGTAATCACTTTTGCGCGATACTGTCTGCAACAATAACAAGTGGAGGAGATGCAAGCAGCGCTGCTTTTGCTGATTATGTACACACATTACCAACACTGTTTATTTAAACGTGCACTTTCACCTGGTTTTACCATTTTAATGCAAAATGGGATGATGGGCAATCCAAAATCTGAATGTGTTGTAATAGCTCAATTCCAAAACAAAACATTTTCTATAAAAGGATAATGAGGTTTCAGTCATGACAGATGTGTGAAAAGTTAATTGAATGAAAACAATAGACTGAATTAAGCAGTTGAAAGATTAGGTACTAGACTGCAGGTATTTTATTTTTTATCACAATAACATCTCTTAACATTCACAAAAAAAAATTCACATGACTAGTATTACAATATGCTTCATTAAATGCATAATTTTAGAGACTTCTTCCTCAAATTTGAAATGAAGCAGGACCACACTTATGGCTTCACTTAAGTTGTGGTTATAAGTTATTATACTACATTCACATAGTTATACATTTAAAAATATAATATTTGGGTTTTCTAGATATGTTTATGTGCATATTCAGAAAGACTTGCGAGCAGCAGCCCTTTTATTTGCTTCCTACACTATATGAATACAATTAGAATGTGGTTATATAGTTAGAATGTGGAAATTAAAGACACAGTGACATTTTACACATTTGACTTTATTTTAGACAGATTCGTTCTTACAAAATTAAAATAAAAGTGTGCAAAGACAAATAAATTACTAGAACAATAAAATGAAAATATAAAATGTGAAAACAACAATATATAAAAAAAGTGTATTTTTCAGTAACCTTTCCAAGAGCTGTGCCAACATGTACAATATATAAAGTACAAGTGTGGTAGTGCAAATGCTTCATTCAAGCGGCTGGTCGTTGTGGCTACTTCTTGAACGACTGGACAAACTGTCCAAGAACAGACAGAAACCCGGTCTGAAAGTCCCTCTGCTTTCTTCCGCTTCTGACTGGTGGAATGCCAGCTCTTGCCTCCTCATCTCTCCTCGGCCTGGCCATCCAGTAACAGCTGCATATATTGGTCAGGCTGTTCTTGTCCATGCTGCAGGACGGCCCGGTTAGCCTCCTCCATGTCCCTCAGTGCATCAAAAAAGTCACAGTCCTTTTTCCTTTTCCCTAAGTAGAAAACTTGCACAGAAACACATGGAAATTAATACACAAGGCAACCATGAAACAATAGAAACCATCAATTAATTATTTAAAGTGTTTTCCCTACAAATAATGAACAATTGTGTGGCCAGCTTGAACAATGCCCAGTGTGCAAATTTTATCATGGGCAATTTAAGTTTACAATTAAAAACAACAAAACCATTAAGGATTACACATCAGTTTTTAAATATATACACATTTTTGTCAGCTTTATAACGTACTGGTGACCGCGGGGGAAAACACGCTGGTCTCCGTTGCCTGCGATTCATCAGGGCCACTCGTTACGTCTGGAAAAGCACGTTGAAAAAAGTTACTGCAACGTGTTTAAACACTGCAACGAGTTTAATAGATGATACCAAGATGATATATTTACCTTCAACCCACTCGGATTCCTGGATGGTTTCCAACAACGCACTAGCCGAGTCTTTCGTTACCGCTGCGCCAGAAAAGGACGGTCTGTCCCAGCAACGCGTCCAGGCGGTCATAACACTTGTTGATACGCCGGTCGGAACCGCTCCGGTTGTTATGATCCTTTAATTTCTTGTAATCTTGTCTTAATTTCTTTAACTTCTCTCTGCACTGTTTTCCAGTGTGACTGGAACCGAGCCGATATCTTCAGGTATACCTTTTCATTACGGGTCGCCGTTTCCAGTTCCCGCTGGATGTCCTCCCCGCATATATGCTCAATAAAGCCTGAACCTCGTCGTCGGTCCATCGGTCGAATTTATTGTTGAACTCCATTGTTGCAAAAAAAAATATTTACTGAACGCAAAACCCACAGAACTCACCTCGCAAAAGACTTGTAAATATGGCGGTGGAAAAAAAAATAGCTGCGAGAGCTCAACCAATCAGCATGTTCAGCGCCCAAGTCCCACCCCCGAAAGTTCGGGAACTTTTCAAAAGTCCCACCTCGCAAGCAGGGCCGTTTGGAGGGGGAAATATTTACCCGGAACTTCATTTAGACCCTGGTTCCTGCGGTCGAAACACACCGAGTTCCCCCCCAAAGTTCCTGGTTCCGGGGTAAAGTTCCTGCGGTGGAAACGCGGCTTAACTGTACCAGTGCCCCCTTCAGTGGATAATTTACCCTGTTATTCACTTCAGGCCATATTCTTTCAATTGTGTGATTCTATTGATTTAAAAGAAACAAAGGAAAACATTAGACTAACACAAAAGCTTAAGTACCTTGCATATCATCTTGGAACTATAGAGCAGTGGTACTTAAATTATGATCCACAAGTTATGTGGATAAAAATATTAATATAATAATAATAATAAGCTTGTATGAAGAAACTCTGCCAGTGATGTCACTGTTACAGCAGTGAGCAATGTTTTGAAAAGCCCATTAGCAAAACATCAAATATCACAGTACAACTCCTAAGTCACTGGTTTACAAAGTACCACATCAGAAAACAGTTGGCTCTCCAAATCGGCTGCAAGTGTGACTGCAACTCGGTCTGGCATTCTGTCAAAACCGTTTTTCAAAAAACATTTATACATTTTTTGTTGTTATGTGTTGAAATGCATTGTACCTAAAAGTTAAATAAAAACTGTACTCTCCTTAACTGAGAAAAAAAGTCAACATTATAATATAGTGTTTTAACAGTAATTTATATTTAATTTAGTGATTTATTTGCTTACTACCACAGAGAGCCTGAGTACCACTAGTGGGTAAACTGAGAAACCACTGGCCTAAACTTTTAAATCTGAAAATTATAAAACACTTAAAATATATGCTCATAAATAGTTTCATGTTGGTTATGTTCAGGTGGATTCACTGTTTAATGTGTTTTATTCCAGTTCCCAAATTTAATTTAAGTAAATAAAAAATTAATTTAATTTAAGTAAATAAAAAATAATCTGCTCTTTTCGCTGCAAGTTTTTTGTTAACTTCGTTTCACTGACTTCTTAAAGCGAATGCTTTGAGGCTTGCCAGAGAGGTTTGTTAACCAAAATAGTACACTAAGAAATATTTCTTATCAATTATTGGTAACCAGGTTGTTAGAATATAAATTAAAGATGTCATACATTGCTTAAAATTGGAAATATTTGAAGTAGGTTGTGACTTTCACAAGATGCTGTATGTCTGGAGTCTTCAATCCGTGTTCCAACATAACTGCCTAGGTGTTTTTATCAGTCTCATAAACCTCAACCTGCTGTTTCAAGGGTACTTGATCAGATTGGAGATAAATGCTGCAAGTTGCTTTATTGTTATATAAACATATTTTGTGCAATCAAAAACGTGAAGCATTCCCACACTAACTTTAGTTGATGATGTCTGCTTATAAGCCAGCCTTTCTGTGTTGTACCGGTGGTCTGCTAATTTCTCTTGCATGAACAGTGTCAAGAAAAATTCCTTCCCATGATCCACCCTGACCTGGTCCCACATGCCACATTCTAGCACAGCATTTCTGCAAGACAACAAAAGCATATTTTCATAGGTTTGATGAAGGAATTAGTAATGGTAAAAAGCTCCATGTGTACGTGTCTTTTGACACTATACTAAAAATACAATGTGCAAATTAATTAGAATGTTTGAATATAATATTACAATCTAATTTCCAGGATAACATTGCAGATATTAGTTCTGTGAAGTAAAGTTTATGAGAATAAACGAATGCTTATAATGTTTATCCATTATGTCCTTTACCAAGAAATCAAACAACAGATAGATTAGTAAAAAAAAAAAAGTTTAAAAATTATGCAAAAACAATTAAATATTATATCTTTTTTAAAAGACAATTAAAGAATTGTACTGATGCAAGAACTACACTTGAGCTCATTCTTACATACTTATATTTTATATCAATAACTTCCTAATTTTTTCCCAAAGGGTTTGGATGAATATGACTATGGCCAGTTTCTGGGCTCACCTTAGCTATACCTTTATATTTAATAATAATAAGTGCATTTCCAAATACCTTTTGACTCCAGAGTTACCTGTAAACATCTTGATATATGACCAAGTTGTTTTTAACCGGCATCGTGGAGTGTCCAACTATCTTTCTGGAGAATCCATCTATAGCGGCTACATGGGTCACACCAAACATGACCATCTTTTCATTTTGGTCTATGTGTAATTTGTGACCCATGTAGTCAGCACTGTAAGGCACTGGATTCATGTTCCGACATCCCTTAAATTCACATGTGAAAAAGAGAAAACAAATTAGAGGGACAGCAATGCCTGTTCCCTATAATAGAAACACTGTTTGACATCAACACTAAAATAAACATGGTTACTCTCATACAGTTTGGCATTAATGCCAGAAGTCTTTGAAAGGCTTGAAAATGATCAAAGGCATTTTGTTTTTGGTTCAAACATGTCTTTCTTAGCAAAAGGGCTGTTGGAATTGCTTAAGGCTCAGAACTGCTGATACTATAGTGATCAGGCCTGTAGGCCCACATGTGTGGACATCAGGGGTCTGTGGTGTCACACCTTGCTATAGTGGGGGTTACAGCTGTAACCTATTGATTGGTCAGTTTGAACATCTTGATTGGCTTTTTTGGTCACATGGTCAATGAAGGTATAAAAGAATACTGCAATACTCTGTCTCTTATTCTTGGCTCTTCTTTTTCACAGCTCTTCTTCTCCCAGCTTCTCTGTGGCTCTCATCTCTAGGCCATGTTCTCTCTTTGTCTGTGTGTGTGTGTGTGTGTGTGTGTGTGTGTGTGTGTGTGTGTGTGTGTGTGTGTGTGTGTGTGTGTGTGTGTGTGTGTGTGTGTGTGTGTGTGTGTGTGTGTGTGTGTGTGTGTGTGTGTGTGTGTGTGTGTGTGTGTGTGTGTGTGTGTGTGTGTGTGTCTCTCTCTCTCTCTCTCGGAACATTGTACATACATTCTGGGTACAATTAATGGTATAATTATTAATTATTTTATTGTATCCATAACCAATCATTGTTTTCCAACCATTTTCATTATAGATTTCATGTTGACTAGTTTTGATTTAATATAAACATTGAAGTGCTTCATATTGCAATACAATATAGTCATAGAAAAGCTACACTCTCCCACATTTTTAGCTATTAGAACTGTGCTTATTTCCGTCGTTGGTATAAGTGGCAGTGGATGGAAATAGATGAGACATGTACTTTTTACCATCTTCCTGATAACATTTCTTTAGTCACTCTGCAAACTTTATAACTTTCTTGCAACTCCCATTGTAGTGAGTCCATCCTTACATTATAATAATCTTTCTAGCAACATTATGATCATTTAAAGCCTCTGAAATAGCACACCATACAAATCTTTCACCACAAATAAAAGATAAAAGGGCTCAAAGAGTGTCTTTAAGACTCGACGACATGCGGGTCGAGAAAATTTCGAGGATTTTCCAGGTGTGTTTAATCGTTGTAATTGAAACAGCTTGTTAATGACTTTAGGCTAACGATAAACACGTCCCGTCCCACGTTCGTTTAGGCCAAAAGTTATGGAAGCATATGGGTAGCAAAAAACATTTGGAAATTTATTAGGCAAAATAGCAATACAATATATATATATATATATATATATATATATATATATATATATATATATATATATATAAATGAATTTTTGTGCACTAATTTGTTCTTAATATACTAAAAATTCATCTTTAGTACTTCTAAAGATCATCTTAAGAACATCTAAGTGTGCTCAACTGTTCTATTTATAAATATGAACTGAAATGTGCTTTTAATATACTATCTCTGCATTTAAATAATGTATTTAGATACTACTTATGCAGCACGTCTGCAAGCACGTTCATCTCATCTCTTTCGTGAGCACTTAACCTCATCTTTAAAAAAAAAATATCTCATTAACTTTAACACCGCTTCAGTGTTCATTTTCAACACCCGGCAAAATGGACTCAAAAAAAAATGTTTAAAATGAAATGTAAAATGTGAAAATGAAAAGGATTGAATAAATTCTGATTTTAGTTCAGCGTGTGTGTATGTGTGTAAAAAAACAAGTATATATAAAGGGAGTATATATATATTGTTGTGGAAATAATTCTATTCGAAAAATGAGGAGGAAGGAATACAAATTCAAACCTTTGAAAAGTCAAAGTATCAAACATGATTTTATTTCTTGCAAGAAATAGGCAGTTCACATACAGAGAATGTCTGTCATGAGAAGGGCAAAGTTTGCTCTCCGGGGTTACATTATATACCCTTCATACATCCTGAGTGGGTTGCATCCAATCTTGTTTGCCTTAAAAGGAAACATCTTTATTCAAAACCCCTGTTCAGCATAAATTCTAACTAGACATCACAATATCCATGTCTGCAGAAGTTCCTGTTCTTAAGCTACATTATTTTCACGTATCCTGTCTATTCCTAGTCTAATTGCAGCCGCGCACATATTTGTCACACTTAAAGTACGATATGTCATCTTGACCTCTTGCACTACCCAGCTTCCTTGCAACAGAGTACTCTATCACTCAGAACAATATGTTCCTGCACTTAATATATGCATTTCTAAAAGCTTGGTTACATTTCTTTAATAATGATTAGTACACATACATGTTCAATGTTAATAGTTCAATGTTAACAAGTGATACACATCTAGGAATAAAAGGTTAAGGTTCACATCTAAATAAAAACACCTCTAAGTAAAATGAACACTTCTAAGAGTTAAAACCACATCTAAATGAAATAAAAACACATCTAATAGTAAAACACATCTAAATGAAAAATTTCCTTCACAATATATATGTATATATATACACACACACACACACACACACACACACACACACACACACACACACACACACACACACACACACACACACACACACACACACACACACACACACACACACACACACACACACACACAATTGTATATTTGAAAAGACCAATTGAAAGACCATTCAAAATTGTGTTAGTATATAATACAACTACATTTGAAAATTGTAATGGAAAGCCTTTATTTATTTATGTTTTAAAAATCTTTTCTTATAGGCGTACAGATCCTGACTCTTCCGCAGTGCAAGACCTAAAGCATCGTGTTGAAGAGCTATTGGAGGCCTCCCATGGTCTTGAGGCTGTTTCTCAGCATATCAATGGCATTGTCTCCACCTCAATGGGAGCAGCACAAAGAGCGACACTTGTGACTACGATGAAACAAACTTTTTCATGTGTAATTTGCACAGGTATACAAATTGCTCCACACACTAGCCACTAGACTTGTGCCGATATTCGGTAATGCGATATTTCGCGATAATGAATATGCACGATATTGTTATCGTGGACATTTCAAAATACCGTAAATAATAATTTATTACCAATTATTAAAATTTTTATAATGCATTTAAGATTACTTTACCCATCAACAATGCACAACACTGCTGTTTTGTTTTTTTGTGTATTGCATTGTTGTATTTAAACATTGAGGTTTTTTTTGTTATTAAAAAATGAGTTCTTAAACCTGTTATACTATGACAACACTTTTGACACTATGACAACTTATTTCAATATCGTGATAATACTGTATAACGTGATAAAAGCTTCAGCAATTAATTGCAACGTGAAAATTGGATACCGTCACATGCCTACCAGCCACAATTTGCACTATAATTGTGCACATTATCTCAATCCTAAATTTTAGACTGGGTCCCCTTTTGGCATTAATATGTATCCATTTTGTGTCTGGAAATTCTTTAAAACCTGTATTTGAATGGTTCTCCAGTATGATCTAAATCTGTCTCCAACAACCTCCTAGTTTGTGCTTCAGTGATCAGTCCACTTACATTCAATTGGGTTTATTTAAACTGGCCTGTTAATGTGATTAAGTGCTTATTAATTTCAGGTGTAGGAGAACCACTTACAACTATAATTAATTATTATAAGATGGGACAGATGGAAAAAATGTATGGGTGATTTGTAAAATTTCTGAAATACCTGTTTTCTACTTCTATCCATGACTAAACCTCTGATAAAATGATGTGCTGCTGTGGTGCCTGTTGCTCATGTTGTGTATTGTGCTGTTTATTCCCCAGGTATTATGGAAAACCCCGTTTTCACAGCATGCTGCTGAAGCATTGTGGGCTGCAGTATATGTGTCCAACAGTGGATGGAAAACTCAACACAGTGCCCAAAGTGCCGCTCAGAAAATGTTGTTCTCACTGAGGTTGCAGGTCTATCCACTGCCCTCGATGCAATTAAATCTGTGGCTGGTGTGCAGTAGGGTTTTTCCCATTTAAAGGGATAGTTCACCCAAAAATGAAAATGTGATGTTTATCTACTTACCCCAAGCGCATTCCAAGATGTAGGTGACTTTATTTCTTCAGTAGAACACAAAAGAAGGAAGTTAAAATCATCATTTGTGTTCTACTGAAGAAACAAAGACACCTACATCTTGGATGCGCTTGGGGTAAGCAGATAAACATCACATTTTCATTTTTGGGTGAACTATCCCTTTAAAAAGTTCATTTGAAGTTTTATTCCTGTTTGATTCTTGTTTAAAATCTTGTTAGGTAGTTATTTTTTCTGATTCTGTGGTTACAGAAGTTGTTTAATACAAAATTTAAATTACTTGGATGTATTTTTTTTCTCCTAACATTACATTTGAGTTCAGTTGAGCTGTATTAATGCAATAAAATTTCTTATAGATTATTTCTTGTTTTTGTTTGATTTATAGCAAGGATATATATGGGCAATTTTCCAGCAGTTTATCAGAATTTATGTCTAAGCTGAGCCTGTTTTTTATTTTCTCTCTCCAATTCAGTTAAATTCAAATTCTTTATTGGCATGACTTTAGATAGATAGATAGATAGATAGATAGATAGATAGATAGATAGATAGATAGATAGATAGATAGATAGATAGATAGATAGATAGATAGATAGAATCTATAAAGCTATGTTATACATATAACACCGAAATTACGAATTTCCCCATTTTTTCGTGTCACTCAGCACGACTTTCAATCTAATGTATTTCAATGGGACGTATTTTCCGTGCCTGCACCACGTCTTTCTTTGCAACATGGTCTCACCCCTATTCGTCACTTGACAACGGAGAGGGTCGTCCGATAGATTTGAGTGCAAATCCCTCATCTTTGAATTTTGAACTTTGATTATTTTTCTAACACTAACTCTTTTCCCCCTCTTTTTTATTTAATTGTATACATTAAAATTACATAATTACAGGACGGTATATTTTCTATATGCTTAAAACATTCATCATTAATTTAGGTGGGATATTTGATAATTTTCGATCACATATTGTGGTAATTTCCCCCTCACGTCCATAAGCCGACGTTGAGGGTAGCTAAGTGAAACCCTTTTCTAATTCGGTAATATCACGATTTTTCCTCTCTTTTTAATATAATTTCGGAATACATTAAAACGACATAATTGCAGGACTGCATATCTGCTGTAGGCTTAAAACATGCCTTAATTTATTGTGGGATATTTTATAATTGTCGATGGTATTTCAATTTGCAATAGTGAGCCTACTTTGCTTTTTTGGCGCCAAAAAAAAGAAAGAAAAAAAGAATAGCCTACTTTTATATAACTTTCATCTCAATACTAATTATGAAGTTGTAATACATTAATTATATAGCCTACTGCAGAAATGTTTATATTACTTTATGGACATATCCTTTGGCAAAGAAATGGATGCATTCTGGGAAGTGATATGTGTTTAAATGTAATGTCTACATACTCGTGTTTCCTTCACTTGGACATTTATGCTGACCCCTTTTAAATTGAGCACGGATATAAAATATTAAGACTGTACTTTTTAATTATGATTGATATTTTGGCGCAATTTTGTGCTACACGTCACTGTGTGCGACCATCGCAGAAACCATTGCTCAGCGCGATTCCACCACGGTAAGTCGCTTACAACAGTCTAATAAGCAAGATGAATTCATAAGCATTATTTACACGTCCAAAATTAATACAATTACGAGTTTATAAAAAAAACATGTTCTAGGCCTAGATATAGGTTCTAGATATATATGTAGGCCTATATATATTAATTTAATCCCATTTAATCCCACCGGTCACAATAGTGACCGTAAAAAAATGTTTCATTTCTAAGGCTATAAAAATGTTACTGAATGATCTATCAATGCATTTCCAGCAGATATTGAAATTATAAAGGGTCTCAATGAAATATGTGAAGTGTTGCATGTTTACTGTAAATTGCCACATGACCAGAGCTGTTTACTTCCTGTTTGCGTCAAGAGAAGAGGATGGCAGCAAGAAAGCTCCCAAAGAAAAGATTAGTAAAGTATGTTAACATAAGGATGGAACATAGATTTTTGGTACACATCATGTTTAAGGTGTCTAGTATTGATATATGCATTTGCAATTACTCAACTTTGTTTAATGTGGTCATAGAACTCACAAACATGTCACCGGCAACAATAGTGACCGGTGAGATAACCCATTGTAACCCAATTACTTCATATATTTCATGAATGGATTTTCTATTTTTCTTTCTTCCTCAGCTCTGATGATCCTGGCTTTTTTGAGGGGCTCTTTGTGGCTGAAGTGCGGTGTCTAGATTTGTCGACACCATACAGAAAGCAGTGAAAAATGCAAGTTGACAAAATAGTTGTTACAATAATAAACGTAACCCCCACTTCAATTACTGTTGACTACCAATTACAAAATCAAATTGAGAGAATAAATGCCATATATTGAATGACGCCATTGTATTGAAATTTGATTTGTCGTGTTTGTTTTGTGTCATAGACAGGGAAGAGGCACATGTGGGGACTCCCAGTGGACAGCAGCGAGGGAGACGTCAAGGAGGGCTTCAGAATTGGATGAAGAGGGGATGGAGGTTGCCGTGTGTCGTCATGGGTTCCTTTTGAAAGCCCTTAATATGTACAGGGGGGAGATATTTGCCTACCCTCTGTACCTTCAAAGGGAGCTCATGCCAGCCAAGGCACAATTCTTCGCAATGGACGTGGCATGCAAATACTAGCCATACCTGGAGAAAGTTGCTAGTGTCCTTCCTGCTCTTCAGGAACTGACCACTATGAAACCCTTTCTCAGTGTAATGCATGCTCGAGCCCATGCTACTAAGTGTGAGGTGTGTATAATATTTTGGCATCATATGTACATTTGTAATATTTACAAGCACATTAATAATATGAAATTTAAGTTAAGCTACACTATATTATTTTGTCTTTTTGCATAACCATTTCTTGCATGGAATGTAATGCCCTTTGATGCAAATTTTGGTTTGTGATATTGGGCTATATAAATAAAATTAAATTGAATTTCTTCCACCCTTTACTAACAGATTAATTGGAGTGGCAGGAACCAAGAAGGAGCAGGGACAACCGCTTGTGAGGAGGTGGAGCAAGTGAACAGCTACCTCTCACGTTGTGCCCTGACGACCAAATATATGTCCAAAGCAGGTGATCGGAGTTTGCAATATTCGTGTATACTTTTTTTTAGTTTTTAGATTGATCATCATAACCTCATTATTTGCTTTCAACAGCACGGGTGGACATGCTTACATTGCATGCAATGGGGTGGAACGAGAAAAAAAATCTCTCTTTACATCAGGCACTTTCCACGAGATATGTGAAGGTAAGTCTCATATTAATTGTTTTGTGTGTCCTTTTGTTGTGTTTACCTGGCCTGTTGTTAATCATACAAAGTTTTAATCCTGATTATTGTATAACACTGTTCATCAGACTTGTCAGAGACTCCATGATGAGACTGCAAGGCTAGCTGACCTAAAAACAGAGCTAGATTGCACAGATGAAGTGGTGACACAGTGGCTATCTGATGTAAAGGAATGGGCAGCTGGTGGTAAGCATGACCAGATAAAAGAAACAACAAACATCCATTTCTACAATCTAAATTTTATGTTTGATATTAAAGAGCAGCAGAAAATAGTAGGCGGATCATCATCTAATGTGATGCCACATTTTTCTCAGGTTTATTAGTATATTCCAGTTCCCTGCAGGAAGTGCACATACAAAGTTTAAATAAGTTGGATTAAAAGGTTTTACATAAAATTCAAACAGAGAAACGGTTCTGTGTTGTTTTAACAGTGAATTTGCTTTCACTATATCTTCTACAGAGACACCTGATACATCTCGTGCCAGTCAAGGCACAACACACAGAGGAATGCAGCAATCAATTGAGGGGCTCTACCTTAGTGTGAGGCACCGGAAGCAATCCCTCTACCGTCAGAATGGTATAACTATATAATATAATAGGTTGATAAATTCAGGCTACTGTATGTATCCTACTCCACCAACATGGAATTAGCTAATAATGTAGTAGCACAGTTCAGCTCAATCATTGAATTCTGTTCTTTAAATGACCAGTCTGTAGGATTTAGTCGTATCTATCAGTGAGGTTTGACAATTGCAACCAGCTTCCCTCACCTCTATCTTTCCAAGCTACGGTAGCCGACGAGAGAATGTGAGAGGTACAATCTAAACCCAGTGTTTGTTTGTCCGTTGTGGGCTACTGTAGGAACATGGAGGTGCAACATAGCGGCCTCCGTGGAAAGGGAACGTATTTAGATAAAAAACTGCCCATTCTAAATTAATTAATGCACAATTTTTATTTTCAGGCAATCATGAAAAGTGTGTGTGTGTTGGTTATTCCTGCAAATAAATTCCCCCCAAAATGTTACATACTGGACAATTTGTTTCCCATGTCAGTCTACATTATAATTTTCAAATACTTCAAGAACTGCAGCTTTGCTTTTAAAATTTTTGGTGCTATAATTTTTTTCTTGTTGAAGAGTTCTGTCAAAAACCTCTGCCTCTGTACTTCATGTCTTCGTGTGTGGATCCGTGCAACAGGTACCTTACACCTGATGACACACACACACTCTGCGTGTACTGCCTGGGGGAAGAGCATGCACGGGATGTTCTCGAGGGAGCATCCTGTGCGAACTGTGAGCGTTTTCCCATGAGAACGCTCCGCTCTCGTTTGGCTCTCTTCTCGAGGGGAGAGAGCTCAGCAGCTGGGAACGGCCCTGCTCGTGCTGAGGCTGAGCGGCGGTTACAGACTTGGGGTTCCCAGCTGGATCTGGCTCGTCGTCTGGAGACCGGTGTAGTGTTGGCAGACAACGAGCCAGATCGCGAGGGGCGGACCTCGGAGGAGGAGCAGGATTTGCGCTCCTCCTCGTCCGCTGCTTTTCCATTTGAGCAGAGGATGGTTGAGGAGGCGAATGAAGCGCCTGAGGCTGAGGCTTCTCAACCACCCTGTCCCATGTATGGGGAGCTGTTGGAGGTGATGGAGCGCGCTGCAGGTAGACTGCAGCTGCCTTGGCAGCGCGCTAGGAGAGAGGACGTGCGTCCGGGTAGGCTGGACAACCGTTTTCTCTCCGCCCATGACCAACCAGCTCTCGGGAGCCTTCCATTCTTTCCCGATCTCCACCAAGAGATCGTGAGAGGATGGAAGAAACCTTATTCAGCCCGGATCCATCGACATCAGCGGGCTAATTTCGCTGATGTCGAGGGATTGCCCGAGGCGGGATACGTGGCGTTGCCGCCCGTAGACGAGGCGTTTGCGAACTACCTCGCCTCCGGGCGGCTATCGACATTAAGGGCTCCCACCCTGCCGTCTGAACCTCTCAGGACGTCTGCGCGCCTGAACGGCAGGGCATACATGTCGGCGGGTTGCGCCGGTCCACAGATCTGTCTCTCCGGGCCACCAAGCAAACCGCTTTTGCCATCAGTCGTTCGATGGCGGCGATGGTGGCCACGGAGAGACATCTGTGGCTCAACCTGGCGGACATCGGGGGGAAAGAGAGAACCTTTCTCCTCGATGCCCAGTTATCGCCCTCTGAACTTTTTGGCACCTCCGTAGAGGCGGTGGTGGGTAAGTTCAGGGAGGCGAGGGTGCGCTCTGCAGCGTTTAGGACTTGCATACCGCGGAGGTCCGGGATAGCGCCCAGGCAGTCGGGTGTCCCACTCCCGTCTCAGTCTGAGGGCTGGAGACAGGGGCAGCGAGCCAGCGTTGCCTCTTGAGCGCCCCCGCCGTGGAGGAGCGGGACACAGAAGAGGCGGGACACCCGCAACCGGAAGAGGAAGGAAGCCGGGGCTGGCAACCGGGACCAGCATAGGCGGCAGACTCCGCCCCCGAGGGCGCGGAGATAAATGCTGCTTTTCCCTTCCTCTCACGTTCTCCCCGGGCGCTTTACATCAGGCCGGTGGGCCTATGATGAGCAGGAAATGTAAGATTCTGACGGCCCGCCTGGCTTGGTTGTCGAAGCGCCCCCCTCAGGTCGGCGGGCGGATATTAGCTCGGTGGCTGGATTGATGCACCGCGAGGAGCGATTGGTGAGTCCCCCTCTACGAGGGTGAAACAATTTCAAAACTATGTTTTTCAGGACTTTTTGACCGTCGCTCCCCTGAGGGGTTGCTTGGGGAGATTTTGGATCATCGCGGGATGTCGCAGGGCTGCAGCTCCCCGTGAGTAGGCTAAGAACGATCTTCTTTGCAACATTATGTGGTTGTGTGTGTATGCCTCACTTTTGCTAGTAGAGTCTTGCTGCCTCTCCGTGTTATATTTTCCCACTATGTGGGTTATTAATTTGCGCTCTCGCCCGAGGGCTTGTAGTGTAGAGGACTAGCTGTGTTTTTCCTAGCGTAAAAGTGGGAAGTAGCTGAAGACCGGGTACGCGCTAATGCGCGAGCTGTAGTGAGATCTGCGCCCAGCTCTGCGGGGCTTTGGGGAAAGGGGTTTCGGGGCCTCAGTGTGTTATATTAGAGGTAATAATATATTTCTTCCCGAGCCCTGAGTAGATCTAGTGCGGTTTGCCGCACCACTTGGCCTAGGCTTTGTCAAGGATGGGGGCGTTCCCTTTTAATGAAGGTGTTCGCCCCTGGCCTGTCCTTTGATATAGAACATGGCGTGGTTTATGCATCATTGTTTCAGCCTCCTCTTATTACAGAGTCGTCCGGCCAAAGCCCGCCCCCTTCTCTGCGTTCTGGGGTTACGAGTAACGCAGTCGGGGTGTTGCAGCAGACAGCGACTTTGCCAGTGGTCGTGGGGCGGAGTGAAGCGTCTTTCGCTGGTTTTGCGATCAGACTTATCTGCCGTTTCCGCCTTTCAGAGCTTGGTGGCCGCCATCTTTGGCGGCCCCCGGCCTCTTCCTGGAGGATGTTCGGCCGGTGGGTTCTATATTTTCTAAAAGAAAAGGTATGTTTCACCCTTGCTCTATGTCTCTGCTCCACCTCCTTTAGGGCTCGGGTTGAACTGAACATCGGATAAACCTCTGTGAAGGTTCTAGTCGGATGCTCCCCTGAGGCCCGAGCATTACCAATGGCTGACGCCCTCGCACTTATGGTTGGCCGCTGCATGGAAAGTAAGACAGCCGCCCCGAGGCAGGTGACGTAAGTTGTACTCCCCTCGCTTTAGAGGGTCTTTGTTTAAGCACTTTCGCTGAGTACACTGCTGTTGGCAATGTGATTAGGTCCATGTTTGTAGGCGCTGCCCGAGAGACTGCGCCGTCCTAGGGGCCCTAGGACACGGCGATGCAAGTTGTCCCTAGCTGCCTCTGGGATGGAGCCAGCCCCAGGTGCGGGCATAGGAGCCAGCTGGTTGTTAGTAACCAGCTTCGGCAGTCTGGGCAGTTGGACTTCAGAACAGGTAGTAGGCGTCAACCGGCCTCCCTGGGCCCTGGAGGCTCTTCTCCACTGGTGTCGACGTCAGCAGTAACCTCGTCAGCTACTTCCTTGGGGTTGAGTTCCCAGGTGTGAACTGGATTTCCAGGCTTTGTCAGCAGCAGACAGCTGCCGCCAGCCCAGGCGCAGCAGCCAGCCTTCTTAAGCCCGCCCTGAGGGGTAGGCTCCAGGTTTGGGTTACCTTTACTCAGATGGTAGGCCCGATTGGCCTCCCTGAGGGCCTGCTGTGGTCAGCAGGCGCTGCCTGGTCTCCCCCGAGGGGGCACGACTGGCATTGAGTCCCTCGATGGCTGGTAAAAGCTGCTAGTAGGCGCTGTATGGCTAGCACGAGTGCTAGTAGGTAGTAGGCCTCAACCGGCCTCCCCTAATGCAGCCGCTGGGGCGGTGACCATGAAGTGCCATGAGTAGCACATTCTGGCTTGGGCGGCTCGCTCTGCTATCAGGTGGAGGCATTGCGCCTCCCTGGAATCGTTCCCCGGTCCCCAGGTTTGGTAACGGATCGTAGCATGGGATGCTATCAGGAAAAGCTGCACGGGGCTTCCCTGTGGGATTCGCTTGGAGTAGTAGGGCATCCTCTGAGGGCACGCTCCTATCTCGTGGTCTCTGGATAGGTCCAGTCACTGAGCAGAGGGCTGTGATGGAGAAATGCCCGGCATTGTTGCAGGTGGTAGGCCCGTTAGGCCTCCCTGTTGATGCGAGTCCCTATCTTCACTGCTACCTCGAGGGCTAGCACGACTGTGATCAGGTTTCAGGCCCGCTTGGCCTTCCTGAGGGCGAGCTCCGCTGTTGGACACGCGAGCAGTCGGCAAGGGTTACCAGGTGGAGGCTCCTCTTGGCCTCCATGGGGAACGAGTTCCCCTGGCGGGAATGTACAACTGGCTTTACGCTGACAGCTAGTGGTCACCCGCTATCAGGCGCCGGTCTCTGGCCGTTCGCGAGACCTGGAGGCGGTGTTCTTACCCTAGCACGACGAAACTTACTGCTGCTATGCGGTCCCCACGGGAGGGGACTTTCATAGTTTGCCTACTGCATGGTTACCTACCAGGCAGGCTTATGAGCTCCTCTCGAATGAGGGTCTACTATGAGCTTACGGCCGCTTGGCGCTGGTTAAGGGTTGTAGGCCCCTCGGGGCCTCCCTGGCATAATCAGCCTGTAAGGCCTCTGGCCTCCTAAGCACGTTTTAAAGTAGGTGCTTGGTAGATCCGAGGATCGAGCGGCTAAACTCCCCTCGCTAGCAAGGGTTATATAGCACTTCGCTGAGAGCTGCTCTCCGGGATAACCCGTCTCTGAGATCTGGCTAGTGGATGTCACTGCCTTTTTTGCAGCACCCTAGCGGGATGCCTCTTTGGAGGCGAGTACCAGAGGCTCTGTACTGTACAGACAGGGTTGACCGTATTACGTGTCCCACATTAAGTCTGGGTCACCTGGTCAGGTCTCCCTGGTTGCATTCGGTGAGAACCTCCCGAATAGTGATTGGCATAGGGTTCCCTCGTAGTTCCCTTGCCACGTTCCCTTAAAGGAACCCCTTCTAAGTCGAATGGGCTGGTTCCAGGCCTTCGAGCAGGGCCTGGGAAGGACCTCATGTGTGTGAAGGTTCCTTCTTGGGCGATAGCTTGGGCTATGACCGTAGGGAGTGCTGTCACTGACAGCCTAATGTGACCAGAAGGGGAGTGGTTCAGGCATCTCAGTAGAATCTGCTTGTCTTGACAGTTGTCACTGCCAGTGGGCATGCACTCCCGTCAGCATGGCGGCGTTGGTATATCGTTCCCCGTAGCGTCAAGCTGACGCAGCGCGAGTTCCCTTTCGAAAGGGAACGTCTCAGGTTACGAATGTAACCATTCTTCCCTGAGAACAGGGAACGAGACGCTGCGTCGCTGTGCCATGCCGCAGGGCCTACCTGCCGAAAACAGTCCCTTCAGACGATTAGATACTGTCATGTTGGCAAGGCGCCCTTATATACTTCCTGGTCGCGCCTTGATGACATCATAGGCTGTTGCCGGTCAATAGGATTGACGTTTTTCGATAGTAATTTCAGGCTTCTGTCACGCCGGAGGCGTTCCCCGTAGCGTCAAGCTGACGCAGCGTCTCGTTCCCTGTTCTCAGGGAACAATGGTTACATTCGTAACCTGAGACGTTTTCTTATGTGTCAATTTGATAAAAAAAGTCAATGTTTGTAGTGATTATCCAAGATTGTCTCATGTATACATATAACTGTTATTGATTCTTAGCAAACATTTCAATCAAGAAACGAGTGCACGACCAAGTGATGTTAACAAGGCGACTGCATGAGGAAACAAGAGTTTTGGTTTTGGAGATGGCACAACACTGCACGTGGTTGCAGAGCCTGGCAATGGTTCTCAAGAACAAGTTGGCTGAGGAGGGTAAGTTTAATTGAAACCCAGTCCATATAATGTGTTTGAAAAAAACATACAACAAAACACATCAGTCACAGAACTTGGATGGAGTAGAACGGTTATGGCTCTCTTTGCCGTAGTCCTTTGGGATATACATAAAATGGGGATTAAAGTTGTTACTGTAGCTATGGTAACCAGTCAGTAAGGCTATAAAGATTCACATTTGCTTGAAAGATGTGCAGATTTGTTTTACTATGTCTGTTACTGGAAAGCGGAAATGAACAAAAGAATTTGAACATTTGAAGTTTTGTCCTGATGTGTTACATGGGGTTAGCATAACATCAAGATTAATCTTATTATTATCTCCCCCAATCAACATAGAAAACATTGCTGGTCAGCAAGTAACAAAATGTGTTACTTCAGCAAAACTGTAGTGAAGAAGAAAACTGTTAACTTAAAACAGTTATCAGACATATATATGCTGCTTTGGGCCTCCCTCCATAAAGTCATCTCAGTGAGTCATGTTGCCTTAAGTTGTTTTATACAGAAGCTAGCCTGGTCCCATGTCAGCGATACACATAAAAATGCCAATCATCCTGCTACACTGGTAAAAATGATGTGTTGGATTTACTTAAAATATATATGCACCATTTTTGCATCATACTTTTTAAGTAAACCCAACTTGGAATAATTTTACTTAAAATTAACAAGAAAACCTTTGTTATATGTACTTAAATATTTGAGTTCCCTCAACATTCTTTACTTAAAAATATATGTTACATGATAGAATCTACTAAGTAATGTTAAGTAAACACAACTTGCACATACTTGCATGTTACACATATTTTTAAGTAAAGAATGTTGAGTGAACTCAAATATTTAAGTACATATAACAAAGGTTTTCTTGTTAATTTTAGGTAAAATTTTTCAAAGTTGGGTTTACTTAAAAAGTATGATGCAAAAATGGTGCATATATATTTTAAGTAAATCCAACATATTTTTTTACTTAAAAATTTAAGTGCTTACTGCACTGCTCCAGTACATTCAATGTCTTAAAATAAATTAGACATGCAAATCACAAAATTAAGCATTTCACTTTATTTTTTTAACACAGGTTGCAAAGCAATTGTGAAGCCTGAAACCACATATCAGGAATGTACAACAAAATTTGGCAAATCGGCAAATGAAAGCTCACTTCCAACAGGCCACTTCCTTGATTTTTCACACTTTGCAATGTTTTTTCCAACATTTACTTTTGGAACATGCAAGGAATAAAACTAGTACAAAACCAAAGCATTTTCTTTCCTTCTTTTTTGTAAGACAGAGATTGCAATCTTCACAATAGGTCACTTCCTTGATTTTTTTTTTCACTCTTTGTATCACTTTTTTAAATATTCTGGGGCTGTTAAACGATAAATCACATCCAAAATAAAAGTTTGTGTTTACATAATATATATGTGTGTGCTTTGTATAATTATTATGTATATAAAAATACACATACATGCATGTGTATATTTTTTATATAAAATATTTATATTTATATATATATATATAATATAAATATATATGCAGTATATACATGCAACTATTTCTTTAATATATATATGTATGTGTGTGTATTCAAATATGCATAACAATTATACACAGTACACACACATATTATGTAAACACAAACTTTTATATCGGATGTGATTAATTGCGATTAATCGTTTAACAGCCCTAACATATTCAAATTTTTCCAAAACAAAAATGTACTTTTGGAAAATGCTACGAACTTCCTGAGAATAAAACAAGACTGCAATCAAATGTTTGCATATTAACACTTTACTAGAACCAGATGCGTATGGCTAAACATGTTTTGTGACTCAAAGATATTTGGAGTCGTAATGGTCAGAACAACACCATCAATATATTTTATTTCAGCAACGAAGCCTGTTCTTCAGAGAGTAAACCTTTGGAGAAAGTGTGCCACTGTCTAGTTCCAGTAGAATTTTCTGAAAAAATTCAAATGAGTATCTGAGCTCTTTGGGGTAACTCAGATTAATTGCGTAAATTAGGCCAAGTAGAAAAACACAAGCCTTCGCAACACCTGCCAACCCTGTCATCACCTCTATGCCTTCCAGCACTATCCCAGTCTGTAAAGGATCATCTGTTGAGCCACTTTTCGTGATGATCCTCAATGTGAGCTGTCCCAGTTCCTCCTCGTTCCCATGAGTATCCTTAATAAAAAATAAAAAAGCAAATGTACATTTTCTTGCAACCACTTGGTATTGTTCAGATTGTTGCAAAAAATACATTGTATTAAAATAACAAAATGAGACAATGTTTTAAAAATGTACGCACACATACATATATATATATATATATATATATATTAAATAAAGTACTAAGGGCCCTATTTTAACGATCTGAAACGCAAGTGTCAAAGCACGAAGCGCAAATAACTTTGTGGGCGGGTCTCGGCGCTGTTGCTATTTTCCCGGCGGGATAAATGGCTCTTGCGCCCGGCGCAAATCTAAAATGGGTTGGTCTGAAGTAGCTTCATTATTCATAGGTGTGGTTTGGGCGTAACGTGAATAAACCAATCCGAGCGTCATCCAACATTCCCTTTAAAAGCAGGTGCGCAAGTTCCATTATGGATTGCTATTATTATGGCGTATTTACCAGGCGCACGCCAGGAGCGGTTCACAGCCGAGCAGACTGATGTTCTTGTAAGAGCAGTGAAAGACAGAGAAGTGAAGTTGTAATGTTGTACATTATGGTAAAGGTGATTTCACAGTCTTTTTTTTTTCAGTCTTTCAGTTTTTTCAGTTTTTCAGTCGATTTTTTTTCCTGGTTCTTGACGGACAAACCAATTTGTCAGATGTCCTTATATAGGCTACATATGTCTTGCCACTATTGGGCAAACAGGTCTTATCCTTAATTATTACAACTAGCCTGAATCATTTGTAAGCTAGATTTATGCCTATTTTTTTACATCTTCGTGGCACACCACAATGATTTCCGTCATCTCATGTGCTAATATTTTTTTAGTGTAACAATTTATGATTTGCAAAAATAACTGTTGCATCTGTGTAGATTACATGAGCAAAGTGTATGCGCGTTGTGCACGCTATACATTATGGTCAAGCATGCGCCCTTAAAATAGCATAATGAACAACGCGCCACTGACTTTAGACTAGGTTTTTTCTGGTCAGTGGCGCAATTGTTTAATGGAACAGCAAAATAGCACCAGGGATTGTTTGCGCCGGAACACGCCTCCTTTTTTGCGCTGAACCGCCCAGGGAGCGCAAGTTCATTCACTAGTTTTGCGACGTGCTTCTGTGGAGGGAAAAGCGCGCTTTGCGCGGGTGCAAAATAGGAATGACATATGCGTCGGTGTACAAAGTCAATTGCGCTGGGTGCAAGATAGGGCCCTAAGTCTCTCACAGCCTATAATTTGATTTATATCAAATTTGATTTAAATTAATTAATTGCCATTATACAAGTCGTTTATTTAGGTTTGGAGTACAACTTGGCTCTTGTATGTTTTTATATGCTCACCTGATAATGTTTGATGAGATTCTCAGGATTTTCAGAGAGGTAGACAATTAAGCATTGAATGACAACTTCTCTACGTTTTTCGACAGGACTTGTCTGAAAGGTACATAAAACAAAATTGCGGCTTTTTTAATCCAATTTTACAGAGACCAACTCATCTCCATTGACGGTGTAACTGCTGATGGCAAATGGAGTTAGAAGCAAAATTTATTTAGAAAGAAAACAGAAAAATTCTGCTGCTATACACCACAACAAATTAATGATGCCAACAAACTAGGATTGTCAAAAGTACCAGTATTCAGGTACCAAGTCGGTACTAAAATTTAAAAAATGTGACAATACCAGCATTTCCCCCTAGCATTTTGAGTGCTGTTGAGCGGATTAACTTAAACACCTATGATTGGCCGTTGTGTTCACATGCTCAACAGATATGTCTGTGATTGGCTACAGTGATCAATACTTTAAAAACATGTTGTAATCTTTCTTACACTCTCTTTCTCTACACTCTTTCTTACAGAGTGCTTACACAGATACACATATGAGCGTTTGAAAGCAGCCATCTATCAGCGGGCTTCCGTGCGTTGATCACTGTAGCCAATCACAGACATCTCTGTTGAGCATGTAAACACAATGGCCAATCAGAGGCGTTTAAGTTAGTCAGAATCTGCTCAACAGAGCTCAAAATACCAGGGGGAAATGCTGGTATAAGGGTCACATTTTTAACATTTCAGTAACGACTTGTTACTGAAGTACCAGTACTTTGACAACCCTACAACAAACTAGTAGCCACGTACTTGGTTTAGCATAGTCAAAATTTCACCAATTTGCTGTCCAGCATTTCCTCCCTTGGTGCGAAACAAAGACAGGAGTGCATCCGTGTGTTTATCCAGGTTTGCCATGAATGTTGTTTCCAACTCAACAGCTGTTAACCTCCTGAATTCTTCTTTGACCTAAAAAGACAATACATTACTCAAAAAACTATGGGCATCTAATAATTTTTGACTTTTCAGTCTGAGTTAAAGGGATAGTTCACCCTAAAATGAAAATTGTGTCATGATTTACTCACCCTCAAGTTGTTCCAAACCTGAGTTTCTTTGTTCTGCTGAACACAAAAGATGATATTTTGAAGAATGTTTGTAACAAAGCAGATAGAACAACCATTGACTACCATAGTATTCTTTTTCCCTACTATGGTAGTCAATAGTTGCTCTATCTGCTTGGTTACAAACATTCTTCAAAATATCATCTTTTGTGTTCAGCAGAACAAAGAAACTCATACAGGTTTGGAACAACTTGAGGGTGAGTAAATGATGACACAATTTTCATTTTAGGGTGAACTATCCCTTTAAATCTCTTTTTTGGCTCAATTTATCTGTAAAAGAAAACATGCCTAATAATTCTGCACACCTGAATATAAGGTGTTTTTCATTTCCAGCCTTCATGAACAATTATATGTCACTTATACATTATTAAATACTAAATGAATAGTTGTTATTAAGTTTAATGTGGTTTGGAATTGGTAAAATGTGCCTGGAAAAAAAAATATGATCAGAAAATCAACGTGCCTAATAATTCTGCACACAGTGTAAATCAATTAAAAATACTATTTGACCAGAGGAAAAGATTGAGAAAAACTTTCTTTGAAATTTATTTTACACAATTTATTTGTGTATTTTATTAATGCTTTACACACCTTACTTATTCTAAAACAGCTGAAAATCACCCTCTGATCCTAATTCTCTGATCCTAAGCTTTTTTGTTTTTCTGTATTTCCCCAGATGGAAGCTGCATGAAGGACTATGTTGAAGGAAATGGACTTGCCCTAAATCTGTGTATTATTAGTATGCTGATTGATTTACCACATCAAAATCTTGTTGAAAATTCAAACTGTGTCTTTAGATTTTCCAAGCAATTTAGTAAGCACATTGCAGTTCATTGAAAATCTCAGTATAGGTGCACCAATCTTATCCAAAAATGTCAACTTTGCATGTATGATATTACCAGATGTAATTACTGGGCTCAAATGATATTAGGGTAGTGTATACTCTTTTAAGAGAGACTCCCATTAATTGTGGTGACCCTGTGACCTTTCTTTTGCACCAACGTTAGGCCAAACTTTTGACTTGCATACAACAAATGTTATGAACCGATTTCTGTAATTTGCTCAGCAATGAATCATGTCATGTTGACCTTATGACATTCCCTGTAGCACAATCATTAGACCAGAATGTAAAATTGAATATTGTCTAATTGGGCAGATTGCCATGAAATCTTGTAAGCACATGATGACTTTGGTGACCTCATGACAATTCCTCTATCATCACATTTAGGCCTTAATGTAAAAACTCATTCTTGATTGCATTTCTCAATATTCACTTATTCTGTGGTGCAGCAGCAGTGTCTGTGTCAGTCTATGATATTTTGTTTTTCCCCAGAGGAGGCTGCCTATGGATCACTACTTGATTGAGTGTATATAACTGTTGTGTAACTTTATATCACTGCAAAGATGCATTATAGTATGTAACAGAAAAATACACCGTTTTTTATTTTACGATTATAATTTATATTGTATATTATTACAGTTGACAGATGACTTAATTCTTTGTTCTGCTGGAGCTTTTTGCAAGTGAACTTAACCTCACAGTCCAATGTTTTAAAATATAGCTTTATGGCTTGTTTGACAAATATGCATTTGGTGTATTTTCACTGGTATTGTTGTGAAAGACAAGAAATAAAGTATTTCCAAAGATGAATATTTTGTTTTTACTTTTTCATACTTTATTGAAAAACAATATTTTATATTTTTATAGTTGATAAAAAACATCACACTGTGGAATCTTGTTTACAGATAAACTGTTTAACAGTTTAAACTCTGTTTAACATAAAACTGCATTATTAATGACTTTAATGCATGTCTTTTTACTTATTTTCAAACAATCAACCTTGTTTGTAATTAAACAAGATCTATCATAATAATGTGTAAAAAGTAATGTGTATCTGTTAGGTGTATATGTTACAGTTTTTCTCGATTGCTGAAACACTATAACTATGGATTTGAACTCAAATTTCAAAAACACAACACCGTTTATCAAAAAGCACACCCTTTCCCCCAAACTATAAACACTACTCCCCAGTTTTGACACATGAGTCAGATTTGTTAAACTTTCACTGCAAAACTTTACACACATTATCCATTTATCATTGCCTACACAATGTTGTAATTTAGAAAGCACTACACAAAGAGTCAAAACTGATCACACAGCAATCAGAACCAACAGATCGATGAAACGGATAAGATGAGAGGGGGAGGAGAAAGGGAAAGGGCAAAGAGACAAGCAGTCTCAGATGAGATTTGTGCCAGCTCCCTAGTTGGGGTTATCCCTCTGTTCCCACAGCTCTATGTTACAGCTACATGTTATGCTACAGCTAGTTAGGGTTAGGTTTATCTGTGGGAACAAAGAGCTGTGGGCACTTGGGGCTCTGGGAACATAGGGCTGTGGGAACATAGGCACGCTCCCCCCTGTAGAGACGTGCCATTGAACTTGTTACTAAGCATACAAATCAGCGTCCATACTTGAAGTTCTTCCAGTTTCCAGAGTAGGGTTGGTTTTAGGGTTATAAAATTGTAGCTTTACTATACACTCACCTAAAGGATTATTAGGAACACCTGTTCAATTTCTCATTAATGCAATTATCTAATCAACCAATCACATGGCAGTTGCTTCAATGCATTTAGGGGTGTGGTCCTGGTCAAGACAATCTCCTGAACTCCAAACTGAACGTCAGAATGAGAAAGAAAGGGGATTTAAGCTATTTTGAGCGTGGCATGGTTGTTGGTGCCAGACGGCCCAGTCTGAGTATTTCACAATCTGCTTAGTTACTGGGATTTTCACACACAACCATTTCTAGGGTTTACAAAGAATGGTGTGAAAAGGGAAAAACATCCAGTATGCGGCAGTCCTGTGGGAGAAAATGCCTTGTTGATGCTAGAGGTCAGAGGAGAATGGGCCGACTGATTCAAGCTGATAGAAGAGCAACTTACACTGAAATAACCACTCGTTACAACCGAGGTATGCAGCAAAGCATTTGTGAAGCCACAACACGCACAACCTTGAGGCGGATGGGCTACAACAGCAGAAGACCCCACCGGGTACCACTCATCTCCACTACAAATAGGAAAAAGAGGCGACAATTTGCACAAGCTCACCAAAATTGGACAGTTGAAGACTGGAAAATTTGGTTGGTCTGATGAGTCTCGATTTCTGTTGATACATTCAGATGGTAGAGTCAGAATTTGGCGTAAACAGAATGAGAACATGGATCCATCATGCCTTGTTACCACTGTGCAGGGTGGTGGTGGTGGTGTAATGGTGTGGGGGATGTTTTCTTGGCACACTTTAGGCCCCTTAGTGCCAATTGGGCATCGTTTAAATGCCACGGCCTACCTGAGCATTGTTTCTGACCATGTCCATCCCTTTATGACCACCATGTCCCCATCCTCTGATGGCTACTTCCAGCAGGATAATGCTCCATGTCACAAAGCTTGAATCATTTCAAATTGGTTTCTTGAACATGACAATGAGTTCACTGAACTAAAATGGCCCCCACAGTCACCAGATCTCAACCCAATAGAGCATCTTTGGGATGTGGTGGAACGGGAGCTTCGTGCCCTGGATGTGCATCCCACAAATCTCCATCAACTGCAAGATGCTCTCCTATCAATATGGGCCAACATTTCTAAAGAATGCTTTCAGCACCTTGTTGAATCATCCAGTATATATCCAGAATCATCCACCTTAACAAATGTAACCACACTCCAATTTTTTTATAAAAACTTGAGAGCCCTGATTAAATTATATATGGATAATTCGAATATCTAAATTTAAATTAAAAAAGAATCCACTTGTACAGTTAAACAAATTTCACATATAAATATGCTCAATGTAGTCTGTTCCTTTTGTCTCAACCACTTCATCCTCATATTGTTTTGAATTAAATTTATGTATGGAAAAGTAAAAACAAAAATTATCATCTTTTGCAAGTGTTATTGTAGTGTATTTGTGTTCTTTCACAAAAATATAAGTGAAAATATTCCAAATGCTTATTTATTGCTTAATTACTCACTAGAGGCTTAAAGAATGATCAAACAAATTTATTGACAAGGTGCATAACAAATTGAAACTATATAGTTTCATAGGCAATTGGACCACATCAAGACTTCATTCTTTTAAGAGAAATGCATGATATGAAAAGGGATATCCCCTACATGGAGACACTGGTGGTGGTGAAGGGGTGAGTAGCAATGCTGAGATCTAGATGAATGTGGAGCTCTTCTCCTGATGACCCCAGTGGAGGGACCTACTGTAAGACACGATTGGCTCAAGAGGGTTGAGATGAAAATACATTTCACTGCATGAAAAGTGGGATTTTCGTCAGTATGTGACACTGTAGATTGCCGTGAAACTTCAGGTTTACGACTGTGCGCGGCAATTTGCAGGCAACACCGAAAACTGCCGTAAATTGTCGTAAATTGACGTGGGCCTTGCTTGGCAGTTGTCCCCCCATGACCCCCCCTCCCCTTAATTCTAGGGGAGGCTTTATCATGTAAATGAACATGCTGTGAGCTACACAAATGCAAATCCGAGTAGCAGCAGGGGGAGTTTTATCTAGGTTCTGATTTTTTTTTACTAAAACAAGTTTAAAGTTTAAGTTAAAATGTTAACTTAAATTTAAGTTAAATGTACTCGTTTTAGTTCACATTACTAAATTTTTAGGGCAACCAGTTTGCTCCAATTTTTTAAGTAGATTCAACTTGTCCGGGCTCACAGTGTAGATTAATTACTCTGTATGTCATTAGCAATAACCAATGTTATGTAAAAAAAAAAAAATACAGGACAGCAGTTCATGTCTTCAACCTTTAGAGAGGTTATGTGATGCAACAAGACACAAGCACACAAATAAATCAAGTAAAGCATACAGTTTACATACCAAAATTCATTTTTCCACCCTGCACTGTGAATGATTTTTTAAATGGCTATTAATCATAATTGTGAAAAGTACAAGTTTGTGTGTTAATAGTTAAGTCAGATTGTGTTTTTCTGTAATTGTCATTTAAATTGAGCTCACACCACATTTTATGAATTATCAATGCAGATTTTCAAGAGGTGGTTTCCTGGACAGGGTTTAAATTATGCCAAGAGTAGGCCTTAATCTATTTAATCGTGAGTTAAAAAATTGTTGCCTGGAACAAAGATTAAGCACAGATTACTAACACCTGGACTATGAGTCCTGAACTAAAATAAACTGGATTCATTTACAGTTTTATCTAATTGCTTACACACAATTTCTGAAAATATGGCTCAATTTCTTGTAACTCTACACACAAAACACACAAAACATCAGACATCTCTTGCAAAAGCAACACTTTGTGCAAAACTATTTTAACTCTTCCAAAAATGTTGTTTTTGCATATATCTAACTACACACAAATATGCACAACTGAGGAATTTACAGTTGAACTGAAATCAACTGAACTGAATCAACACTGAAGTCACTTGAGCTGAATATTGACATTATATTGGCTTGTTAGAGCCGGTTTACAGCAGAATTTGTTTTGAACTTGTTACTGAAGCTGCTATGAAACAATATATTTTGTTGTATGCATATTCTTTATTTCTCAAACCTTAGTTTTGATTTCTAAGTGATCAATTTATGTATAAGTGTTTTCACACATGATCATTGGCTGTATGGGTCCTCAGTAAATTAATGTGGCATTTAAATGGCAAAAGTTATTCTTGTCTCTATAACTTATGGCTTCCTAAAGACACGTTTATGGGTAAATAAAATATTAATAATATAAATAAAATGAATATCAAAACATATTTTAAATATAATGAAGTCATTTTATTATAGCACTCATCAGATGTTCCTGGAAACAAAACAGAGACAGAACAGTATAAACAAACTATACAACAAACTAAACACCAAATTACAAAAACATTATTATGTGAAAGTGAATAAAGTTGTGTGTGTGTGTGTGTGTGTGTTTTCAGTTATAAATATGTGCTGTGTAAATTAGCCTATACTTTTAGAAATTATATATAGCCTAACTTTAAAAAACAAACAATAACCCATATAGATAAATTATAATATTAAGCATTTACTTAATATACATTGTAACATTAGGCTACTTTACTCTAGCACAGTAGTCAGTTAAGCAATTAATTAATATCTTATATTAATATGTATGTAGCCTAGGCTACATCTAAAGGTAAGTCTGCTTTAAAAAAAAAATATTACACTTCGACATGTACAGAATGTGCGCGTTAAGAAACACGTTCAAATGTGTCTTCTTAACATGTTAAAACTGTGCGTCGACTATGTGTGTATGCCTGTTACACGACCAGAATGTGCGTGTCTACACATACAAAAGAAACACGTAAAAAATTGCTGCGTTGAAGCGGAAAACAGGGCGTGTTGAAACGATCATAAGTCACGCGTTTCGTATTGAGATTTGGCCCCGGGCGCGTTCCATATTAGAGCCCTAGACCAATGACGTGCGAGGTCGAGGTCATGGCCATGACGCGTAGAAGACGAGCTTTAAACTTTTTTTTATGTTTTTTGCTGCTTTCCTTTTTCGTGATCAACAATGACAGGACACCGTCTTCAACTCTGCATGGACACGACAAACTTTTTGGACTAATTTTCAGGAGGCTGTCTTCGTCTTCACAACTCTGAGGCAAACTGCAGTCGCTATGAACCAGAGCATGGGTAATGTAACGTTACGATTTAAAGAATATGCTTTTATTCAGCTGTATAAGGAAATGGATGCGTTAATAGATCCGAGCTTAAAACTGCACATTTTGTTTACACAGACTATCCTCGCCTCATAACGAAGCCGTGAGCTCTTATCTGCTTGGAGCGATTTCCGCGAGTCCAGATTTAACCGCTGATCACGACGACAGTGTGTGTAACTTAAGTCAGTCCTTCCAGAAAAATGCGGCTTTTTTTTGTGATTGTTGCGGGCAAAAATCCTTGATTATGCGGCACGTTTTCTTAAAAAATGCGATGAAAAATGCGGGATATTTATGCAATTTTATGCGATAAAATTGCGGGAACTGCGGTTTGATGAGAAAGAGAAAAAAAAGCACTACATCACAGAAAGTGCTGGAATATTTAAGTTCTCATCTTGTTTTATTGAAGACCTTAATAATGGCTCAAATTTACAAAACATTTAGTCAATCAAGTTCTGTAGCTTTACAAAAGGAATATGCTACAACTTCTGAAAAAATTAATAGATAACTTCCTGTTTTACAGATGTCGCTATACAAAACAGACATTTGAGTGCTTCCAATGCACAAAGTGCAATCTCTTAAAGGGTTAGTTCACCTAAAAATGAAAATTCTGTCATTAATGACTTCCCTTTATGTTGTTGGACACAAATTAAGATATTTTAGTTGAATTCCGATGGCTCAGAAAGGCCTCCATTGGCACAATGTACACTCTCAAGACCCATAAAAGGTAGCCTACTAAAGACGTCGTTACAAAGTCCATCTCACTACAGTGGTTCTACAATAACTTTATGAAGCGACGATAGTTATTGTGTGCAAAAAAACCTAAATAACGACTTATATAGTGATGACTGATTTCAAAACACAGCATCATGATGCTATGAATCATCGAGTCGATTCATGATTCGGATCGCGTGTCAAACTGCTGAAATACGTGACTTCGGCGATCCAACCCGCTGAATCGACTCATTGATTCATAACGCTTCAAACCGCTGAATCAACTCATTGATTCATAACGCTTCAAACCGCTGAATCGACTCATTGATTCATAACGCTTCAAAGCTTCATGATGCTGTGTTTTGAAATCAGTCAGCACACAGGGAAACTGCTTTGCTCTTTTGCTGTTATTTTTGTTGGCCAATGGGAGTTTGTGCTTCATCATGGTTTCACCGGTATCTATGGTTTCTCCACGGGGTTTGAAGCTTTTCGATGACGTTCGCGTCGGGTAATCACGTCACTTCAAAACGTTCCCATGGCAATAGGAGGAAATGGCAGCTCTTGTGTGAAGTAAACGAAAAATTTTCAACTTTCTGCTAATATATATGACTTTTTTTGCAACGAAAATGCGGGGATTATGAAATCATGATAGCCCCGCATATTTTGCACGCGGAAATAGGCAATTTATGCGGCGTATTTGAAAAAATACGGCCCCCGCATGAATATGCGGACTTTGGCTGATTATGCGTTAAATCACGCGATCGCATAATCACGTTTTTCTGGAGGGACTGTTAAGTATAACTTCTGTTTTTCTCATTCCTTGTTTAATTTTACCGTGACTGTTTTTATTAATACCAGTCTCATGTAATTGTTTTCCAGCTGCCTGTAAGACGTATTATGAATCGACACGCCGGAGCTTCAGATACAAACAACCTGAACTTATGCTGCCTTCACGTGCTCTCGGAATTATCGTAAATACGAGTTTCCTAGGTAAACATTGCACATGAACGCCCTCACAATGTGAAACTTGAATGCAATGCGCTCGTAATCACGATTTCAGAAGTCGGAATCATCAAATTTCCGATAGCACGTGAAGGCAGCATTACATCGCAGGCAGAGTTTAGCTCGGAGTCGATCAAGAAGAAAAAGGGTCAGATTTATTATATTAGATCCGTTTTTTGTCAATGTGAGTATTTTTCAGGTTGCTTATTGTCTTTATGGATTGTATTACAGTTGCTGGAAGCGAGACGAAGTGTGCTGGCTCCGGATGAGGTGGACATTTGGAAGTCCGCGACCATTGAACTCATGTTTGACGAGGAAGACGCTTTGTTGACGGGGTGTCTGGATGGATTGTGCGGCCACCGCGCTCTCGCAGCCTGGAGCTCGACGAACTTTACATTACGAGACATTACTGCTGCACTGTACATAGTTGTGTGTTTAACAATAAAGCTCTTTCTTTGAGTAAACCGCTGTGTTTTATAAATGAAGCCCTTTCTTTGAATGAACAGCTGTATGCTTATAAATGAAGCTCTTTGAATAAACGGCACGGTCCGTATAATTTTCCCATATATTCCTTGATGGTATGAATACTTCATAGCACAATAACATTAATATAAAACAAATTATTACAACATAAATTATATATTTATTATTATTATTGGGGTTTACATTTATAATGAGCCAGGGGGACCAATAATGATTGGTTTGCAGTGATCTGCCAACCAATCACGAGGGAGTTTTATTTTTTAAATGTAGTGGCTTCAGCCAATAGTGAGTGAATAAATTCAAGTCTGGCCGTTGACTCTCTGGTTTCGCTGCTATTCATATGCAAATTAGAGGCGTCGCACCTCCGCGCGGGCTCTCAGCGGGGGGCTCTCCACCTACGTCATGGTTCGTTTACGACAATTTGTGGCACAGACGAACGCGACGTTCGCTGCCTCTAAATTGTCGAAAACTGCCGAAAATTAGGGAGATTTCCAGGAGTATACAGGCGTTTACGGGGTCGAAAATCCCACTTTTCATGCAGTGTTTGGTTTAAGACATAAAACACCCAGTCAGCTGATGAGTTTGGAGTAGAAGAGAGTGAGAGAGACAATGTAAAATATATGATATAATGTGAGAGTATAAAGAAGGACAGTCTTATTTTTTGAACTTCATATTTTAGCTTCATGTCAAACAAGCCATAAGGTTGTATTTCTTAACAGTGGACTGTGAGGTTTAAGTGAACTTGAAAGCACAGAAAACAGAACATGAAATCAAATTATAACGACTTGTTAACGACTTTTGAAACTAATTGATTTCAACATTCGTTATATATTAGCCTAGATTATTCAGATTTTTTCAATGGGATTCAGATATTTATTAATGTTTATTTCGTGTTGCAAGAGTAAAATATTGATTTACAGGATGATTGAACTGAGATGAATAGCCTATAGTTAACTCGCTACAAATTTAAACACATTTATTGTTTGTAGTGCTTATAAAGTTGGCAGAAGGAGCTTACTTCCTATCACAATCTTACTTAGATTAGATAAGATTGTGATTACTTCACAATATAATCAATATTCCAATCAAAAGTTTGACAATGATATTCTATAATGTTCTATTGGTCAAGTCAAGTCACCTTTACTTACATAGCGCTTTTTACAATGCAGTTTGTGTTAAAACCTATTTTATTTCCTTCACAGCGCAGCAGGTGGGTGATGATGATGATGAACTCTCATGTTCTGTTGTTTATTCCGCTATTGTTCATGTAGGCTAAAACTAAACCCCTGGGATTTTTTTTAATGATTCACAAACACATCAATTCTAATTTAATATTGTCGGTTAAAGATGATCGTGTCAGTTGAGAGTCAGGGGGAGTCAGCCAGAAAATGATATTGAAAAGGAAGGCAACACTAATTTTCGTTTAAGTTTTTCAACTAATATTTATATTTTCATATGTTTTAGGTTTATTTCGATTAGCATAAATGTTTTAATCATTTTTATTACTTAATTAGGCCAACTATAATAATCCTGTCCGGCAAAACATCCACAGAACTGCATTACAGTAAATTTTCCCGATGTATAGCCTAAGTCTATTAATATTTACAAAGATTCACAAATTATTTTGTCTGTGACAATCTCAGGGCTGGGAGTCTGACGCTCATCGAGGCCAATAAACCTACAATATTGTTGAAAACATTACTTTTAAGAATAATGCTTGGAAAGTGATAATGACGTGCCTCTTTTGCCAACTTTCATTTATCAGTTTTATCTTGATAATAGGCTATGACAGTTTGCTGTAGCAGTAATGTTATATAAATCATTTTTTAAAAAGGCACGATTTTGTGAGCACTATTGGCGAACTGAATGTGAATAGCCTACTCCTCTCCTCATCCCCCACAGCACCAGGCCTGGTCTACAGCGTGGTATTTTTGTTCATTATGTTAATAAAAGTTCTATGTTTAATATAGGCCTACGAGAGTTTTTGTTTTGCTCTTTTCCATTGAAGCAATTGATGCAGAATCGCTAATTGCGATTAAAAATTTAAAGTAAAATGTTCACGGCCAATTCATTTAAAAGCGAAGGAAAGACAGCAAAAGTGAGGATAGCAAATAAAGTGTGACATATAATAATGTTCATTATGTTAATTACATTTCTAGGGAAATGTTTAATTTAAGGGATGTCAAATAGGAATAACAGTTTCATTAGCTTTATTATATTTCAAATTTATTTGTTTTTGTCTATAGGCTACATGGTAAAAACAAATGTAACACACACACACACACACACTTCGCAGCAATTTAATATTGCATTAATAACACTGAAAATATGAAAAAAAGCTACTGCGGGGCAAAGGATCGCAATCGCCTTTTGACTCGTCCATGTCCCTGTGCGCCACCAAGTGGATAGCCTATTTTGCAATTAAATGACTGCATATCCTACTATATACTGCAAGGAATGTGTCTGCTAAATGATTTAATTTAAATGTATTAAATGTAAACAAAACATTAAAATAATTATAAAAAAAGAGTGCAGTTAGCCACTGATAGAGAATATGAATAGAACTGAATAGAGAATAGCCTATCATTATATATAGCCTATAGATCGGTGGTAGTAGCCCGTCATGTGCTTTGGCTACAGATGTAGAGGCATTTACATTTTGCATTTAAAAACACAATGCCTTAAGCTGTTTAAGGCATTGCCATTTTCATTGCCATTAAAGTGAAATAACCGGACATTAACATGAGCTTGATAAAATTGCACAATTTGGAAGAAAATTTCTTATTACACTTAGAGGCTTTTTCATCTGAAATCTTCAAATATAAATTAAAACACATGAATACAAATGAGAGTGTACTTAGCCTATAAATGTTAACAACAGATTTAATTAAATTTACTGTAGGGTTTTTTGTTTTTTTTTAATTATCTGTGCATTCCGATATAGCAGCAGAGGACTGTCATTTTGGTGAACGAACTGATGATGACGTCACTGTCTCAGATTTGATTCACCAATCGGCTGAAAGGGGCGTGTAATGACCGCCCAGAAGTGGAAAACGAGATTTGAAGTAGTTTTTCTGTTTTCTATCCGTGACCCGAAAAAACGAAAATCCAGCCAAAATCTCGTTTTCCGTTTTTGTTTTACAAACGGAAAAACGAGAAAACGACTGTTTTCTCGTTTCTGCATATTTCATTTCTAATTGGAAAACAAACTATCAAAACGTACACGGACCACACACACACACACAGAGATGATTTGAATATCGGTCGACTATAGAAAGATTCGACAATTCTGATTCTAATGTGTAAATCATAGTCGGGGACACCCCTACTGCAGACATGGCTCTTTGATTATGAATTGTGAAGGTAATAACAGTAAATATGATAATGCATCATCCAGAGGAGATCAACTGATCCTTGAGCAGAGGAAAGGTTTGTAGATCTCTCTCAAATACTCGTAAAAACTGATCATTTCAAGTATGAATAAGCAGTTTCCATGTAAGGTGACAAAAACAGCCACAAAATGAATAAACACTTTAAAATGTAATTTAACAACTGAAACTAGTTTAAACACATTGTTAAAAACATTACATCAGTTTTTAAAAGATTTAAAATAAAAAAAAAATCATATAAAGCCAATTCAGTTTTGAACACACATGACAGAAATCACAAAAACACATCTAAATACATAACCATGCCTGCACGAGTTGTAAACATGCAGTTATTAATCAGTGTATTATGAATTTGCCAAACATTGAAGCACAGGAGAGAAATTAATCTCCACAGGCGAACCGCTCACATAAACCTTCACACTCATTCCCTCGGTTAAAACTACACTTCTGCAGATAAAACGCCTTTAAACTCGGCTCTAATGAAAGAGAACATACTCGAGCTTCTCATTTACACATTTGAACAAAACACAGATCAATAAATCATCGATTCTTCGCCTTTAAGACGCTTTTGAACACGAGTGAACAAACACACGCCTTTCTCTCCTCAGATCTCCAACGGACTGAAGAAGCGAGAGCGCGCAGCGGCAGCGCGCCGGTGACGTCACAACTGAGCTGCACGTGCGATTTGAATATTTGAGGTAAAAGAGCTGGGTTTCAAATAATTATTTCATTATTATAGTGTAAAACATTGGGGAAGTGACCGCATTATGCCCACATATAAAACAAAATATAAAACAGAAAGCATAAAATGATTGAAAATAGTATTTTATATCACAGGAAATGTATGATGTCTGTTATTGTATTTTTTTATTTGGAGAAATGCACTGTTAGCTAACTGTGTGATTTGTTTATGTACATTTCTAAAATTCATAACTTTGGACAATCTCTGATAACAGATCACTCTAAATTGTAATGATTTTTTAAAAAGTTATGGGGAAATTTCAATATAATAAACTATATTCTGGAGGAGGGTTTCTGACAGGAACATTTATTTTCTGAAGTAATTTGACTTAAAATCGCTATATTAATGATTTTAAAAAAGTTATGGGGAAATATCAATATAATAAAATATATTCTGACAGAATCTGTTTTGAGAGGAGGGTTTCTGACAGGAAAATGTGTTTTCTGAAGTGATTTAGACCTGGGTGTTACATCATCAGCTCACAGTTAGAAATCATGGCTAAAAGCAGAGGTATGTGCAGTTTGCTCGGTTCATTTATATGTTTACTGAAACTAAGAAGTTAGAGATCAGGGGCCGTTTGCAGGAGGGTTTCTCCAAGCGTCCTGGAGACGCTGCCGCAGTTCTTCTGGATTTTGTCTCAGTTTTTTCTGTTTCTTCATGTAATCCCAGACGGACTCGATGATGGTGAGATCAGATCTCCATGTGGATCATACTTCTGTTGTCAGACTCCTTCTGCATACAAAAATCTCACTGGAATGGATTATTACAATTAATGGCAAAATGAATGTTTGAAACTGATATTACCTACTGACACACTATTACAAAAGATATAAATAACTGGCTTAAAACCATCTTTGGGGGTGAAAATACTAACGTGCCTAAGACTTTTGCACAGTACTGTATATATATAATTTTTATTTTATTATTATTAACCCTCAATACATCTTTAAGCCTTGACCCTTCCTCTGAACCAGTCCGGACCTCAGGCAACATCTAGTGCTGTGATTAGGTCCACACATTCAATAAACACATAAGGATTTTGCATTGTGGAGGATACTGATAGCAAATATAAAGAAATCAATTTCACAATAAGTAGTACAGGAGCTCATTTGTGCGTGATTGCTTTAGTGGCTTTGTTGCCATAGCGGCGGAGTCTCGAGAACATGAGCTGTAGTGTGCCTGTAAACTTGCGTGTTTTTTTAAAAACATGTCGAGCTCGCGTTGCGTCCACCGTTTGAACGCAAGAGGATCTCCAGATGTAGAGCTGAATATCAAAAAGGTATCAATGGGTCTGTCCAGTAACTCGTGATGAACCTCAGGCCAACTGCACACTTTAGAGAAGCATTTCAGTGTCTCAGACTGACTGACTTAAAGCAGCAGCGCTGACAGACCGGTCTATGTGACACACACAACTGTAATAACACAAATTTTTTAATGGATAATATATTAATATAATATTCCATACATTATCAGAGCTTGGCAGACAGAATTATTATTTTTTAGACAGGTTAATTAATAGATTATAGCCTAATAAATGTTATTATTAATTTATAATTTAGCTATAATCATACAAAACAAATAATCCTGTCATATAAAGTTTATGACATTTAAAAAAAATATTTAGATAAAAATGGGACAAATAATTACTTGATAATATAGTCATAATTTAAGTAAATTAATAAAAATATTAACATTTTTGAAATTCAAAAAAGTGATTACTGGTTCAGAATGACAGCTTAAAGGGACAGTTCACCCAAAATGAAAATTCTGTCATCATTTTCTCACCCTCAAGTTGTTCCAAACATATAGGCTATACATTTCTTTATGTTGAACACACAGGAAGATTACTATGGAAGTCAATGGTGCCCCCAAAGAAGCCTGGTTACAAACATTATTCAAAATATCTTCTTTTGTGTTCAGCAGAGCAAATAAACTCATACAGGTTTGGAACATCATGAGGGAGAGTAAATGATGACAGAATTTTCATTTTGGGCGAACTATCCCTTTAAAGTGCACCAAATAGGCTACTAAAGAGTTATTTAGAAATAAATAAAATAATCAAATGTAAAATAATATAAAATGTGTTCTGTTGCAAGTTAACATACTTGATCTCATGTTTTCTTATGGTTTATTATTGAGCTGTCAAGTTGTTAATGTAGAAATAATCATTTCATGACGTGTTTTTTTTTTTTGAAGGGGGAGGGGGGGGGTTGGGGGCTCGTGAATGGGTGTCCCTTATTTTGCCACACTGAAGGTGGCAACCCTAATTATGCATATCAAATTTTATACAAATAGGAAACCATATTCTTTACTACCGTTAAACTTCAAATAGCCTGGGCTTCTATTTACCCAAATCGCCGAACTGCACCGGCTTGTATTAGAAACAGGCGTCTATAAGAGACAGGCCTTTAATTTAGTGTTGAGATGTTCAAGCATGACGGTAGAAGGTTACCACATTATATTACGTTTTATTTATAATTAATTCGAATGTGTTTAAAAAATCATTTAATGTAAGAAATGTCTTAGATTATTGGCAGCACAAAAAACGAAACAATGTGACAGCAATGGGCAGAACAATATAAGTTACCGCTAAAATCCATTGAGCGTATGAACTTGTTGCCCGAAACACATCAAAAAGAAAGAATGAAGGCTACCCTGTAAAACAACTGCAATCATGTGATAGAAAATTACTATATTCATCACTATCATCATCCCTGCGATCCTCAATTACAAGTTCATGGGCGAATTCCTCCTCCTCGTCGCTCTCCTCCACTTCTCCAGCCTCCGCTAACTCTGCCTGCCTTGCTCGCACTAACAGCTCCGCCCAGATGCGCACGGCTCTCCCTCTTTGAAACAATGGATAAGGTGATCCTCGCTTCCATCAGAAGCTACTGTCAGGCCACATACCTAAGGATAACATCCCGAAGTTAATGAAATATATCTCCTCCTTCTCCCTCGCACACACAAACACACGCACGCACGTGTGCGCGCAAGCATTAAAGGAATTTTTCAGCCGCTCCATATCCAGCTTTACCCACGCTTGAAATTTGACAACTGTCAGCTTAAATGTCAAATTATACTTTTCTCCACGGTGGTATTGAGAGAATTAAGAAAAACTGAAGACTGAAAGTTCGTTAACCTCTTTGTTATGCTGCCATAGTGATGAGTCGTTCATGAACGGTTCCGTCTGTCACGTGAAATCTAATCAAAACATAGAACAGACGATCTGACGGGTTTGAGAAGATCAAATACAGCCCGATACTAAAAAACAGACCCGCCGTCTATTTGAGACCGGCCTTTATTTACCCAAACCTGTCGTCACACCAGGCGTTTAAAAGAGACAGGCGTCTATTTGGGACTTGGCTATAATTTGAAGTTTTACGGTATCTCCTAACTCCCCCAATACGATTTGGGCTGAATTTGTCTTCTATTTTATAGCAGGTCAAAACGTAACTGTTATTTTGGCCACTTTCTGTCAGCATAGACAAGAACATTAATCCTTCTCTTCTACCCCGTCCTCTTTTCCCCAGCCTCTGGACCCATCAGTGCCTCTGGCTGCAGCAAACCCTGTGTGCTCAGTTGCTCTGGTCTCCACAGTTCAGGGAAAGGTAAGAAGTGCTACTTATAGTATGTAAACGTAAATGGACACCCCCTTTAATTACAGGGTTCCTGCTCAGCTTGGAAAAGTAATGAGAAGTATAGAATTTGACATGCTTCATACAGCCATACAAAACTTGTGGCATAAATAAAATATTCACCTGAATTCTCTTACTATTTATATTAGATTTTTTTTTAGTTGTCACCATTGATTAGATTTGTAAATGTCTAAGTGCAGATTAGTCACAAAAAAAATATGAATTGGTAATTTTTTTGTTGAATGACAGCCCTAAATATATATATATATATATATATATATATATATATATATATATATATATATATATATATATATATATATATATATATATATATATATATATATATATATATATTTTAAGTTGTTTGAAAATATGACTGGTTTTGTTCTCCATTTTCACATATATTTACAAAGATGTTGTGGGAGAATGGAAAGCAGGGGCCTGTTTATCTTAAAACATTTACTTTTTGCATTCTCATGTATTTTCAGCAGTCAGGGAGTTTCCTTCCAACTAATACCATCATCATTTAACAAACAGACAGACAAATAATAAATAAATAAATAAAATCCATACTGAACCATTTGCTGTTGTTATATTTAATTTCCTTAGTTGTATTGTTAATCTACTAATATGTATAAATATTATTTTATAAAATATATTATTTATTTTATAAATACTAATATTTATTACTAAATATTTTTATAACAAATTTACTATAATTTTCAATTAAGTTTTAGGTTTTTTTAGTGCTAACAATTTTTTTTTAACTAATTAAAAAAAAAAATTTGTCCTAGAGATGCATGTGTATGACCTTGATTATTTTGCAGCTACTGGAGAATCTTGAATGATGGAGTACTACAGAAATTGGCGGAAACATCATGCTGAAGTGCTGGCTCTTGCAGCCGATGACACAAATAGCAGTGATGCAGATGGGCTACTGGGGGCTCAGTTCAGTGAGGATCAAACTGCCTCTTTGTCACCTTCAGCCGATGGCAACCTCTCGTTTTACAACTCACTGATGCATTAGTGCTGTCTTCTGACACCGACTCTGAGGTTGTTGACAATCTGTCTGAGGGTCCTGCAGAGGAAACTGCTCCTGATCTAGATGAGGAAGTTGCAGCTTGGGCAACTACCAACAAGTGCAAGTGGTCTGCACTAAATTAAATGCTAGATATTCTAAGGCGCCAAGGACATCGTCTCCCCAAGGATGCCAGAACACAGCTGAAGACCCCCAAAAGAGTGGCAATAGTTGAAATGTGTGGTGGACAATATACTTACTTTGGTATTGCATCTGGCATTTTGAAAGAGTCCTGCTTTCCATGAAGACATCATAGACATCTGCATCATTGATGCAGTTTAAATCATCAAGTATGCAGATGTGGCCAATCCTGTGCAGTTTCGATGATTTTGCAACCTTCATTGTGGCACTGTATTGTGGACAAGCAAAACCCAGCTCAGTTCAAGATTACCTGTCTGATTTTCTTCAGGAGTTGCAGCAACTTCCATGGAGAGAAAACACTTCAAGTGACTGTAAAAGCCTTTATTTGTGATGCACTAGCCCGATCATTCCTGAAGTATATAAAGAATCACAATAGCTACTTTGCTTGTGAGCGCTGCACAGTTAGAGGCACCTATGTGGGACGTGTTGTTGACTTTGCCTACAAAGACCATCCAATTGAGAAATCCCCTGACCCTAGCTGTAATTCCATGCATTCGACCATTTGCATTGGACTACATGCACTTTGTGTGTTTGGTTGTAGTTAGGACTTCACTACATGAAGGGAGGACCCAACACATGCAGACTGTCCTTTCAGCAAAGGAGTGAGATTTCGGATAAACTTAAGGCATTGAATGGAGAACTGCCTAGTGAGTTTGCTGGAATTGGATAGGTGGAAGGCTACAGAACTCAGGCAGTTTCTCCTTTATATTGGACCAGTGGTTTTGAGAAGACTGGTTTCACATGCTGTATACAATCACTTACTTTCCTTGATGGTTGCGATGTCAATCCTGTTGAATTCTGATGATGCAGAGCGTGAGGAACACTTGGACTATGTCAGAGAGCTATTCATGAACTATGGGAGGAAGTGTGAGGATATATCACTGCATGAAAAGTGGGATTTTCGTCAGTATGTGACACTGTAGATTGCCGTGAAACTTCAGGTTTACGACTGTGCACGGCAATTTGCAGGCAACACCGAAAACTGCCGTAAATTGACGTGGGCCATGCTTGGCAGTTGTCCCCCCATGACCCCCCCTCCCCTTAATTCTAGGGGAGGCTTTATCATGTAAATGAACACGCTGTGAGCTACACAAATGCAAATCAGAGTAGCAGCAGGGGGAGTTTTATCTAGGTTCTGAATTTTTTTGACTAAAACAAGTTTAAAGTTTAAGTTAAAATGTTAACTTAAATTTAAGTTAAATGTACTCGTTTTAGTACACATTACTACATTTTTAGGGCAACCAGTTTGCTCCAATTTTTTTAAGTAGATTCAACTTGTCCGGGCTCACAGTGTAGATTAATTACTCTGTATGTCATTAGCAATAACCAATGTTATGTAAAAAAAATAAAAAAATACAGGACAGCAGTTCATGTCTTCAACCTTTAGAGAGGTTATGTAATGCAACAAGACAATGAACCAAAGCACACAAATAAATCAAGTAAAGCATACAGTTTACATACCAACATTAATTTTTCCACCCTGCACTGTGAATGATTTTTTAAATGGCTATTAATCATAAATGTGAAAAGTACAAGTTTGTTTGTTTATAGTTAAGTCAGATTGTGTTTTTCTGAAATTGTCATTTAAATTGAGCTCACACCACATTTTATGAATTATCAATGCAGATTTTCAAGAGGTGGTTTCCTGGACAGGGTTTAAATTATGCCAAGAGTAGGCCTTAATCTAGTTAATCGTGAGTTAAAAAATTGTTGCCTGGAACAAAGATTAAGCACAGATTACTAACACCTGGACTAAGAGTCCTGAACTAAAATAAACTGGATTCATTTACAGTTTTATCTAATTGCTTACACACAATTTCTGAAAATATGGCTCCATTTCTTGTAACTCTACACACAAAACATCAGACATCTCTTGCAAAAGCAACACTTTGTGCAAAACTATTTTAACTATTTCCAAAAATGTTGTTTTTGCCAATATCTAACTAAACACAATGCACAACTGAGGAATTTACAGTTGAACTGAAATCAACTGAACTGAATCAACACTGAAGTCACTTGAGCTGAATATTGACATTATATTGGCTTGTTAGAGCCGGTTTACAGCAGAATTTGTTTTGAACTTGTTACTGAAGCTGCTATGAAACAATATATTTTGTTGTATGCATATTCTTTCTTTCTCAAACCTTAGTTTTGATTTCAAAGTGATCAATTTATGTATGTGTTTTCACACATGATCATTGGCTGTATGGGTCCTCAGTAAATGAATGTGGCATTTAAATGGCAAAAGTTATTCTTGTCTCTATAACTTATGGCTTCCTAAAGACACGTTTAAGGGTAAATAAAATATTAATAATATAAATAAAATGAATATCAAAACATATTTTAAATATAATGAAGTCATTGTATTATAGCACTCATCAGATGTTCCTGGAAACAAAACAGAGACAGAACAGTATAAACAAACTATACAACAAACTAAACACCAAATTACAAAAACATTATTATGTGAAAGTGAATAAAGTTGTGTGTGTTTTCAGTTATAAATATGTGCTGTGTAAATTAGCCTATACTTTTAGAAATTATATATAGCCTAACTTTAAAAAACAAACAATAACCCATATAGATAAATTATAATAATTGTATAATATTAAGCATTTACTTAATATACATTGTAACATTAGGCTACTTTACTCTAGCACAGTAGTCAGTTAAGCAATTAATTAATATCTTATATTAATATGTATGTAGCCTAGGCTACATCTAAAGGTAAGTCTGCTTTAAAAAAAATATATTACACTTCGACATGTACAGAATGTGCGCGTTAAGAAACACGTTCAAATGTGTCTTCTTGTTAAAACTGTGCGTGAAGCGGAAAACAGGGCGTGTTGAAGGTTGAAACGATCATAAGTCACGCGTTTCGTATAAAGAGATTTGGCCCCGGGCGCTTTCCATATCAGAGCCCTATAGTCCAATGAGGTGCGAGGTCGAGGTCATGGCCATGACGCGTAGAAGACGAGCTTTAAACTATTTTTTTATGTTTTTTGCTGCTTTCCTTTTTCGTGATCAACAATGACAGGACACCGTCTTCAACTCAATCTCTGCATGGACGCGACAAACTTTTTGGACTCATTTTCAGGAGGCTGTCTTCGTCTTCACAACTCTGAGGCAAACTGCAGGCGCTATGAACCACAGCATGGGTAATGTAACGTTACGATTTAAAGAATATGCTTTTATTCAGCTGTATAAGGAAATGGATGCGTTAATAGATCCGAGCTTAAAACTGCACATTTTGTTTTCACAGACTATCCTCGCCTCATAACGAAGCCGTGAGCTCTTATCTGCTTGGAGCGATTACCGCGAGTCCAGATTTAACTGCTGATCACGACGACATTGTGTGTAAGTAACTTCTAATGTGTTTCTCATTCCTTGTTTAATTTTACCGTGACTGTTTTTATTAATACCAGTCTCATGTAATTGTTTTCCAGCTGCATGTAAGACGTATTATGAATCGACACGCCGGAGCTTCAGATACAAACAACCTGAAACTGCGAAGTTTAGCTCGGAGTCGATCAAGAAGAAAAAGGGTAAGATTTATTATATTAGATCCGTTTTTTGTCAATGTGAGTATTTTTCAGGTTGCTTATTGTCTTTATGGATTGTATTACAGTTGCTGGAAGCGAGAGTGTGCTGGATGAGGTGGACATTTGGAAGTCCGCGACCATTGAACTCATGTATGACGAGGAAGACGGCTTTGTTGACGGGGTGTCTGGATGGATTGTGCGGCCACCGCGCTCTCGCAGCCTGGAGCTCGACGAACTTTACATTACATTACGAGACATTACTGCTGCACTGTACATAGTTGTGTGTTTAACAATAAAGCTCTTTCTTTGAGTAAACCCCTGTGTTTTATAAATGAAGCCCTTTCTTTGAATGAACAGCTGTATGCTTATAAATGAAGCCCCTTGTTTGAATAAACGGCACGGTCCGTATAATTTTCATATATATTCCTTGATGGTATGAATACTTCATAGCACAATAACATTAATATGAAACAAATTATTACAACATAAATTATATATTTATTATTATTATTGGGGTTTACATTTATAATGAGCCAGGGGGACCAATAATGATTGGTTTGCAGTGATCTGCCAACCAATCACGAGGGATTTTTCTTTTTTAAATGTAGTGGCTTCAGCCAATAGTGAGTGAGTAAATTCAAGTCTGGCCGTTGACTCTCTGGTTTCGCTGCTATTCATATGCAAATTAGAGGCGTCGCACCTCCGCGCGGTCTCTCAGCGGGGGGCTCTCCACCTACGTCATGGTTCGTTTACGACAATTTGTGGCACAGACGAACGCGACGTTCGCTGCCTCTAAATTGTCGAAAACTGCCGAAAATTAGGGAGATTTCCAGGAGTATACAGGCGTTTACGGGGTCGAAAATCCCACTTTTCATGCAGTGTATATGGAAACACTTTCACTGGACAATGTGCACTCACTTACTCACTTACCAGATGATGTGGAACACTTCAGATGTTCAATGATTGAGGGCCACAATATTGTTGTTTCATCCTTCAGATCAAGGACTTTGTCTTTGTAAAGGAAATATGCAAATAAGGCACCCTGGTTTGTGATATTCTACGCCAATGCGACAGAGTTTCTTCAGTGAACCTTGTGATTCTAAACTGCTCAACATTATATATATATATATATATATATAACAAAAGAGAGCATGTGACTAATAAAAAACAAACTGAAAACATGAACAAAATAACAAACATCTACAAAACTAGGAAATAGTTCAAACTGGTTTTTGGCTTCCCATTCCCACTGTAATGTTGCTGATGATCTCACCCATGGGGAAGATTAATCAGGCCAAAATATTTTTTTAGATGGTTATATATATATATATATACACACACACACACACACACAGTATATGCCGTCAAGAGCATGCCAAACCTGTAGGTGGCGGTGTAACGGGAAGCTCAAGCCCACGTAAGCCAATCAGAATCCCGAAAACCGCCGGCGCTGGCAGTGACGTGGACTGGTTCTTCATGTTGGAGGGAGAAGTTGTTGTAAAATTGCTAACCTCCGAGCACTCATTCGTCTCTGCTCCTCGACATAATGGAGCAGCTGTATTTGCAAATGCAAACACACGAGAAGAGTTTGCACCAACATAAATGCGACTGCTACTCTGAACGCTTCCATGATCATGATCACATGTAAACATGGGTCGCACTTTTGAAGTAGGTGCGAGCTCTGGAGCATACTGTGAGGTTGGCTGCCTAAACACCGGTCTGTCTCAGTTTACATACAAACGTGCAAACGAAGATTTTCAAAATCTCCACTCACAGTTTTTAGAAAGACTCGTTTTCAGAGGCAAATACTCAGTTTGCGTGTAAACGAAGGGCGCAAACGAAGGGAAATGTCTCCGTTTTTCAAAATAACCAACATTTTGATGTGTAAACGGGGCCCAAGACCAACACAAAAAAAAACAGGCAAACCATAAGAGAGCAGATAGAGCAAGAAACATCACATGCTGAAGAGAAAAGTCATTCCCCCAAGACGATTTAGAGCTATTTAGATATAATCATTATAAAATGTTATAATAAATAGGGTAAAGTTCTTCCCTACTTTATTACGAAAGGTAATATTGGTATTAATTTTGTTTCTAGCAGAGGACGAAGTCTTGCCCAGAGAACAGTGAATCGTCTCAAGGTGAATTCATTGTGGTGTGTCCATAACACTAAAAAAATCTAATATCAGCTAGGTAAAAGGAGAATTATTTATTCAAAACAGAAACATGACTACATTTTTCTCTATTTTTAAACTAGATATTTTTAAATTATTTATTTTCACTATTCCTTTTGGGCCAAAAAATTAAATTACCAGTTTAGAAAGCAAATGGGGAAAAAAGATTAACAGAAAGTAAAAGTAATGTCACTGTTTAAAAGATAATATTAAGAGATGTCAATAATGCTTCCATAATTGCTGTCAAAGTTTTTTTTTCTCCAGCCGAGGACACTGATGGATTTAGTTTTTATTAATCTGATGTATTTTTACTCAATTCTTTTCCTACCTTAGATGAGGAGTTACAGCCAAAAAGAAAAAAATACATATCTTGTTTGAAAAAAATCATATTTTGAGTTTAATAATAAGAAATGTTTGAGCAGTAAATCAACACATTAGAATGATTTCTGAAGGATCATGTGACACTGAAGACTGCAGTAATTCAGCTTTGCCATCACATCTGAAAATAAAATAGAAAGCAGTTATTTTAAATCGTATAATAATATTTCACAATATAACTGTTTCAACTTTCATATTAATCAAATAAATGCAGCCTTGGTGATAAGAGAAAACTTCCTCATTGTTACAGTGAAACTTGATTTTTGTGATGTGTTTACAGTTCTCAGTTCCTCAAACCAACAGATTCAAGATACAAAGAAAGACACAAGTAAAGAATATTTAAAGCACAACTGTTAAATAACTACCTTTATACACATATATACAGATGATCTGGATAGACATGTGCGTTTTAGGAAATGTGAACGTTCCACATGATGTACCCAGATCACCATAAGTATCAACTGAACAAGCTTTGTGATTCTAACAGTCGCACTTTAATTCATTATGAGCCTCTTTCCTCTCTGTTCAAGCCCTGATATACTGAAGCCCACAGGGAAATGTGCCATTTATTATAATGGGTTTGTGTGAAGATTGTTTTAAGTCCACTTAAATTAAAAGGGAAATGATCCGGCTGCGTCTGTGTTCTTTAATTTGCGTGTCATTTTAAAATAGATAGCTTTCAATTGTGCTGAAATGATGAATGACTATAATGACTAAAATTGAGAAGAAAATCAACTTATCAGTGATACTGGCCTTCATTCATAAAAAGATACTGTTAAAAAGATTAAAAATATACTGTATTTATGTTGTTTCAAAAATATTTAAAATATACTGTATTTATGTTGTTTCAATGTTAATTTCGAGAATAAATGTGAAATTACTACAATATAATATAATATTATAAATGTTAATGTTAGGTGGAATTAATTACAGAAAATTTGCATTTAATTAGCACTAATGTGAAGTGTTTATGTACAAATTCCCATTTGTTCCCATTCCCACATTATTCCAGGAGGTTTGACTGCCTTTATCTCAGATGTGGAAACGCTGAACTTCTTTTGGATGTAGTTTGGAAAAACCAACAACAAACAAACAAAAAGAATCAGAGAAACTCCAGTTTCAGGTTCACTCTTCAGCACAGGTGTAGCTGGTTTGGGACTGTATAATTTTGTCAATCTGATGGTTTTTATCCATCTGAGGAATCTGAGCAAGTTGGAAACATGCAGTTATTAATTGTTGAATTATGAATTTGCTCCTTCCACCACTCAGACCTCCCGTGGACTAATGTGAGTTCACAATATAAATATATCTCATATTTCACAATTATAAAGTAGTAATATAAAGAAAATTTGTGGTTGACCGATATATCGGCCGAGGTGTTGGAAGCAGGCCACAGCGCTTCCTCCGTCTTTGTTTCTTTAAGTTTTGTCTAATATGTTACTAGATAGAGCTGTAAACCAAATAAAGTAATCGGTTTATGAAAAAATGTATTATAGCTTTTACTTTTCTATCATTAATAAACATTAATGCAACCATTTTCTCATTTACCGTCAGCATTCAGCAAATACACATTTATGTAATTTAAACAAATCTCTGAATATCTAATAAACATTTAATGTGACAAACCTTGCAGACTTCCAGCGGTCAGAGATTCTGAGAGGGGCATTTGTGGCCTGATCGAGTTACTCTGAGTGTGACGGTCGGTTCAGCTTTTACTTCATTTTCAAATGATTTATTTCTAATTTATTAAATATGAGTTCAAATAAATATTAAGTATATCAGTTGACCTGCTCTTCAAGATACCGGCATCGGCCATCAAAAAACAAAAAAACAAAAAAAAAAACATCAACCACTTAAGAAAAAGAATAGTAATAATACACTGTAAAATGTTATGTGCTATTTACTTAAGAAAATTATGCAATACATTATTGCCATATAGGCAGTAAATGTCTTGTATAGACTTAACTTAATGCAGTCAGCAGTGATTGAATATAAAATAAATATATACAAATATATGTAACGGATCACACACTTATTCATTTTTAACTCATAGTTTACCTCCTCAATCACACACATTTACAGTGTTTGATATTCGGCTCAATGACATGATGTGCATATTTGTGTCCAGGTGCATTATTTCCTTTTAGAATAATATTTTACACATTTTACAAATATAAGTAGTTTTAAAAGTTTACAATTTTGTATATTGTCAAATGTCAGGGAGGCACAACCGCAAACATGACTCTTTGATTATGAATTGTGAAGGTAATAACAGTAAATATGATAATGCATCATCCAGAGGAGCTGAATTATAAAAGTGACTTTGAGCACATTTTTGAAAATAAAATAGCCGTGGGCACATAAAAAACACCACAATATGTGCCCTAACAGAAGCTGTGACAGTATACCTGTCAATTAAAAATGGGAGTGACCCAGAATTCGAAGAGGGTGGGTCATACTATAATGTATATGAAAAAGCAGCAAAAGACATCATGTGACAAATCATATCTGCACTGTATGACATGTGGTGTTTATAATAATGACACACGGCAACAACATTCTCATCAACCCAGAGACAATGGAAATCAAATGGATAGACTTTGGCAACGCATTGGTCAGCAAAGAAACACGTGAGTTGGCTTTCTGTTCACTGATGACTGACTTACTACAGCTCACTGATGATGTTTTACTAAACACTAGAAAACATTGTTTACAGTACGAGAAGAAAGTGAGTTGTTCACTTTGGACAGAGAGAAATCTTTATCAGGAGAAACTGTATCATGTGATCTATGCTCTCTGATGGATGAGCTCATCGAATTTCTGGTAACGTCCACAGGTGAGACCAATAACAAGAACAAAATGGAAATAACACTGCTTTTAAAACATAAAAAGCTCTGACACACGTACTGTACATGTGAGTCATATCACTGAGACTGTAGAATATCAAGGTTTGTCTATGGAGACACGGTCCTGTTACATCAAAGATTGTTCAGGAAACATTAACGCTCAACTGTGGGATCATTTCATTGGTAAACTCGTGTTAGGCAACACGTACAACATTTCCAACATGAGTACGAGACTCTCCGCTGCACGGTTGTATTTGACAACCAGCCGAAGTAGTGAAATGTGATGGCGTCATAAAGAAATAGAACGCTATTTTAACTTCAACAAAGTCACGCGTGTGAAACCAGCTACCGTCAGTTTTCTCAGTCTTCTTATTGCTTATTCTCTGCAGTTTATAAAGAGTTACCCAAGTGGACAACTGTTATCATGGACTGAAGAGAAAGTGTACGAGTACGACTCCCATCAGAGCATATCCTCAATATCCAGCGTGGATGTGGTGGAAAACCATCAGCCCGTTAGTGCTGGCAGGGGAAAATGAGATGCCAATGAGAAAGATGAGAAGGATGGGTAGTTTAGTGAAGCTGCCCTACTGTGCCTGGAGCGGCAGCTCAGATCAGATTACTAGTTCTGAAGGTAAATCAAATGACCATTGGAGAATATTATTGAAGTGTCATTACCATATGTTACAAATCCATCACACATTATATCAAAATACAACTGAAGTTTGATCAAGCCAATGATCAGATTTGGCATAAATATTTAAACAATGATTGTTTAAAAAACTATAAAAGTTGAAAAAAATAAAACATTTTAACAGAACAATCGCCTTAACATTAGAATGCAATGTTTAATAATTATTAGGCTTATAATAATTATAAAAAAAATGTGTTTATAATTTGTTTGAAAGATGCTTTTGTATTGATATTCCCTGCTTTAGATTGTCTACAGGACAGGGCCTGTTCTCTAGAGGATCATGGTCTCCAGTGGTCTTGAAGTCCTTCCTCCTGCAGATCAGCAGGTTCAGGTCCTCCAGCACTTTACATAAATGGTTTAAAGTATTGACCATAATAAGATACAAATGAATATGAATATATATTAATATTGGGAAGATCTGGACACTGCATCTGTTTTGATATGTTCTTTGTTTATTGTGATATGGGAAGAAATCAAGGTCAAATCTCTGTGTTAAGTATGTATATCATCAGTCTGTTATTGAGGAAAGTGATGGAAAATGCTAATGATTCGCTGAAAAATGCATGTCACTTACACAACTGGACTTGTCATCGCCACAAATCTCTGTTATTGAGGAAAGTGATAGTCAGGAGAGACAGTGGAGGAAGTACAGCTCTGTAGAGATACGTTCTCTTCACTGGGGCTTCGGGTCAGGTCAGGGTCAGACCATTGCAGCCATTAGTGTGAGACACGCTGAGGGTAAATCCAATGACCTGTTGTCTTCTGTTTATTAGGACTCTGTACATCATAAAGTCTACATAATTCTTAGCCTAGTGGAAACCTAGTGTCAGTCATTACAATATGTTACAAGGTGGGGGTGAGGATGAGTTTATGGCCATAACCTCAAGCATTACACTTACTTCTCTCCAGGCAGCTAAAATTATTCATCTTTTAACAGACAACATTTTGAGCCAGTATGAAATCAGCAGAATGCTTGGTGAGGGAGGATACGGCTCTGTTTTTGAGTGAAAACACTTGGAGGATGGCCTTGAGGTATTGTCATTTCTTTACAACTTTAGTGAACAAATAGTTTTGTCTCACTATATCCATTCGAAGTCCTTTTAGTGTATAGTTTTTCACTTTTTACTACACTTGACTCTCTTTTTTTGGGTTGATCAGGCAGCAGTGAAAATTGCCAGAAAGCCACATGAAATACATCTACAAGCTACACTCACTACACTGTTTTCCCACGGTCTTCAAATTAAACGGTGTAGACATAATGATTTCACCTTCATATAACAATGATCTTTCTTCCAGCCTGGTCATCCCGAACCTCTCCCATTAGAGATCGCCTTGTTAGTCCTTGTCAATAATGGCCCCAAAGGTCCAGAGATCATTGAGCTGCTGGACTGGCAGGATCAGCCTGACCAATATATCATGGTCTTGTATATATATATATAATAAGATTATGGCACAGTTTGATCAGCATGCTGAGGTGAAGTGCTTCTAGGGAGAGTGGCAATTACCATGACATTACTTTGAGATCTGGCAAGGATAAGAAGAGAGTTGTCAGACGCTCTTCAAAGAAGTTCAAGGAAAACATGATCCACAGATCTGACAATCACAGCTTCAGTCTGGGAAATGTGTCACACAGCTGTGGAAAAATAATGTTATAAATATATTTAATTTTTATTTTGGGTCAATATCTGTTGATATTGTAGGTAGTTATCCTCAAGCATCCTAGAGATGTTTTGGATTTTAATCTTTCTCACTTCTTTTGGTCATGTATTCACAGACTGACTTGCTCACTTAGACTTGCTGTATACAAGCATATCAGTAAATTAACGATTCATGTTTGGAAAAGAAAACTGATACTGAAAGAAATATATGTGTGTGTGTGTGTGTGTGTGTGTGTGTGTGTGTGTGTGTGTGTGTGTGTGTGTGTGTGTGTGTGTGTGTGTGTGTGTGTGTGTGTGTGTGTGTGTGTGTGTAATATATGTTTTATTTATAATATTGATGGACAGCTGTACTACACCGAAAGGGGCTCAAGCCGTCTGGCCATCATGGACGAAAAGCAGAAGGTAAGAGTCCTTCAAGAATGTCATGATAACTGGTGGACATCAAGGCAGGTTAAAGGGTAACTAAACCCTAAACCAACTTTTTTTAGTTAATGATTCTTAATACTGGGGCTTTATTAATGCTGTTCATTGATTCGAGTAAATGTTTTGACATTTGGGTATAAAGTGTTTTAATTCTATAAAAAATGGTGTAAAACCGCCAAAGTGCTGCCCTCTTAAGGTTGAACGGTGGCTACTGCAGTTGAATTTTCCTATTGGACGTTGTGGTACATCGTGACGTAGGATGGTTCTTCCAACGGCTCACTATCCGCGCCCCTGACACGAGCTCACCACGCCCTCAGAAATGATTCCCCCAATCACATGAGAACGGCTTCACTCCAGTATGAACTGTCATGTTACATGAAGTAGAAACATTATGAATGAAACTGACTTGACACATGCTTTAACATTGTATTGAAGAAAATGCGGTTAAATAATGCAGTTGTCAGTACACGTCAGGATTTTCTTGCGATATTATTGCCGCGAGTCATGTGTACAGATAAGTTTCATACATGAGATGCGCTTTCAAACCCTGAGAGAATGGTTGATATTGTGTCCAAAGTTGAATATGAAGTCCAAAAAACAAAAAAAAACAAACAAAGTCTCAATAGTCCTTCTGGATCCCTTGTGTGTGTGTGTGTATGATACTCAAATGTTCATGTGTGTAAAGGCCTTTTTTTTGTTTGTTTGCTACCCGGGTAGTGTGTATGTGCTTAGCTCTCAATTCGGATCCGTGTTGAATCGCGATGATTCTTTTGAATCGTAGATCAGGGTCTGGCTCGCCGTTCAAAGGTGGATCATTCAAACAGAATCAGCATTCAAAAAAACCAATCTGCACAAAACAATGCAGTCACATTAAACATTTCTTAATGTCAACAATTTCTGATACACTGGAACACTGATATTTACTATCTTGTTGTACAACATCTTTTTTTTCAACTCGTTTGCATTTGCATATCATAGATGATGCAATCATTTAACAAAACAGTTAAACTAACGTCTTAACGAGTTAACTAACTCTATACCAATTTGACTTTCTAAACATACAAATATACATCCTTAAACATCATATATAACTCTATAACTGATTGGTTTTTAGGAAACATATAGAGAAAGATGAATGTCAATTTGAATGTAAAAGTAATGCAAAACAAGCAAAACGAGTTCTCATAAAAGAATTGCCAATAAATCAAAAGCATTGACCGGTTTTTCCCTCAATACAGGATGAATTGGCAACCTGAATGATTAATAACAATCTTTATAAAAGAATTTACACATAGAAACGAAGAAACCTATCAAAATGGAATCGTTTGTGCAATCTCACGCTAACCTCGCGCGTGCATGTTCAGCTGGCTTCTTCATCTGAATTTGATATAAAACGACTCACTCACATACCGCAGAGTTAACCGCCTTCTAGTGGTAAATCATAGTACTGCACCAAAGATACATGAGTTTCTTTGTGGTATACAAATCAAAAGTAGTCACAAATAAATTTACTTTAGGACTCAAAATAAATAAAAGAATATGAATGTACAATTCAAAGGGGTTACATCAAATTAAGTAATACTGTTTATACAATCTTTTTCAGTCAATTACTGACATTTTTTACTGAAACATTACTGAATTACTGTACTACAAGAAACCCAACACAACTGTGGCGGGGCATGGTACAGTGTCAAGTAAGTGTCATTTGACTTTTTCAGAGTTTAATTATATTCAATACATTAATTTTGTTTATTTTTTTTACAATACATGTCAAAGAAGCTTTGCAGAAAATAAATAATTCTGTTCTGTTTTACCGAAAATGTAAAAAAATCTTTTAACATTTATGTAAAATCCACGTGTCCACAGAAATCATTCAATTTTCTGTGGATGGCTTCAAAGTCATGGAGCTGGAGGAGGTAAAATGTCAAGTCAAGAAGACAAGTCAAAGGCAAAATACATTATATAAAAAAAAATTGAGGAAACTGATCGATTTATGCGATGCCACACTGGAAGATTTCGAGACACTGTGTCCAAAGATAAAAAAAAATGTCATGGCTAAATGATGACATTAGTATTTACCTTTTAAATATTAAAGACATGAAAACACTTTACAATATAATGTTAACATTGTTAATCTCTTTGTTTTAGATTCTTGCAGCCTACATTACAATAACTGTCCTGGTTGAACTGCAGTATTTGGTCAAATCGGTGTTGTTTTGAGCAAATTAATTGCATTCCCGCTGAAAAAAAAGCTTTCACGCTCGAAAATGTTGCATATAAATAGTGTTGCGCGCCTTCTTATCAAATTCACATCACTATGGATGATCAAGTTGTTGCGTTTGGTGTGACATTGCTCTATCTGCGGAGAAGATGTTGGAGATCGGTGTGGGTGCCTGACTTTCTCCAAGCCCGTCCGCAGCTCGGGGAATATCACCGGCTGGTGCAGCAGCTGCGGCTGGATGACGACAGCTTCCAGCGGTACTTCAAATTAGTTCTTTTTTTTTTCTTTATGTTTTAAGTGGAGTTGAAATTTCCAATGTTGAAAATGTGACAAGTATAAACAGGTATATATATAAAAAAAATTACTTAAAGGATTAAAAGTGAACTGACTATTATACTATTAGATTATTGCTTATACATCAATGTAAAATAAAATCAGAATTTTACTGTTGGAGTTTACTGAGAAAGTTGTTGAGGTGGAAAAAATAGGGTCAAGTAAAAAGTACCATTTCCCTCTGAAAATGCAGTTGAGTGGAATAAATAAATAGAGAAGTGGCATGAAAAAAACTCAAGTACCTCAAATGTGTACACAAGTAGGCTACAGTACTTAGTAAATGTACTTAGCTTCTGTTCACCACAGATAAAAAACGTGTTTTGTTTAATTTGCCTAAGTAGTTATCAGGGTTTTTTTTTGTTTTTTGTTGCAGATTCTTGGCCACTGGAGACTCTTACTGCACCATAGCTTTTAGCTATCGTGTGGGAGTGAGCACCGTGGTAGGGATTGTTGGAGAGGTCGCCAGGGCAATATGGGATGCCCTGGTACAGGAGGTCATGCCAGTCCCCACCACTGAGGACTGGCGAAGCATCGCCACTGACTTCCTCCATCGGTGGAACTTCCCCAAATGCCTTGGGTCCCTCGATGGCAAACACGTTGTAATCACAGCCCCTGACAATTCAGGGTCCCTGTTTTTCAACTACAAGGGGACTTACTCTGTTGTGCTCCTGGCGGTGGTAGATGCCCAGTCCTGCTTCCGGGTTAGTGGATGTGGGCAGCTACAGCAGGACAAGTGATGGCGGTGTGCTGGCAAACTCCACCTTCGGCCAGGCACTCAGAGATGGGACCCTTGGCCTGCCACAGGATGCTCTGCTGCCAGGTGCAGAGCATTTGGGACCACAGCCACATGTTTTTGTGGCTGATGAGTAGAGATGGGCATTTCAAGCAAAAATTATATTCGAAGATCGCTGGGAATTATTTGATTTTTATTCGAAAATCGCAACTCCTCCCCCGCATGCACGCGTGTAAAGGCTACACACATAACCAGAGAGAGAGAGAGGGAGAGAGACCATTCACGCTCTCAATCTGTAGGATAACAAACTGTTTAATTCATTAGGAAATAGGTTATATCAACTCAAGCCATATATTTATTGTAACATGCTGAAACATATGACTGTAATGTGACATCGCCCCAAGTTACCTGAAAAATGCCACAAGTCTACAGCGTGCGCGTGAGACGATGTGTTATTCTTCTGTTGTCTCAGGGAGTTTTTACTCTGGCATTTTAGTTCGGAATGGGGCACGGTTAGCATGAAAAATTGCTTATGTGAAAGCTTACCTACAGAGCTTGGTGTGCACTGAGGTACCGGACCCGAGAACACACAACCGGAGTTCGGTTGATCTCGGAGCTGAGCCGTGATTCACGCGAATGTGCAAACAACACTCAGGTGCGCACTTGTTCTGGAAGAAAGTAACCAGCGCATGCGTTTTAGCCGATTACAATGTCATTAGTTCAATAACATACACGTAAGAGATGATAGTGTTGATGATTTACCTGAGATACGATCGCGAGAGCGAGCCTGCAGTGTATTCGCGCATAGAGTGCAATCAGGGCAGCAAATGAATGGCAATTCACGTCTCCTCAAAAGAGTCTGTTTGCAAGCAGCAAAGCCGCCTTCAAGCGACACACATACGGTTAACCCAAGTGTCGTTTACTCAGCTGCACATAATAGCACCAAATTAATTGAAAAAAGCCCAATATATTGACCCGCGTTCTGTTTTCTATCACGCCCGTGCACGTTTGTGATGACGTAAGATGAACGCAAACGCACCAGGGTTCAAGTTGAGTGTGAAACCAGACCAACACTGCGGAGGCGGAGGGAACAATCAGACTCGGACCGCAGCAAACGTGTCCAGTATAAAACACCCTGAGAGCTGACTGGCAGCTTTTAGGAGCGTTACTGGCAGCGCCTCTGGTTACATGAACGCGTCAGCACCACATCAGCACCGACAACATGGGGATTTTTTTTGGACGATAATCGCATATACTATTCGATATTCTATAATTAAATAACTAATCGATGAGGCTTTTCCGCTCCGCCGAGACCTCATGCGGCCTTCATGGACACGATCTCCCCAGCAGGCACAGAGTTTTCAATTACAGGCTGTCACGGGCAAGGCTTATTGTTGTGAATACCTTTGGTATTCTCACATCTCAGTGGCGTATGAACAGAGGAGTCATGGAGATCAGCCCTGCCAACGTGGACGCCTGTGTGAAGGCTACCTGTGTCCTGCACAACTTCCTGAGGAGGTCCATGAGCATCAGCAGGGCACCCATACCATCGGCAGGAGACGGAGAAGCTGCTGGCCTACAGGAGGTCACCCGAGCGGGCAGCAACAACGCCACACGTGAGGCCATCCGTGTCCGGGAGAGATTCATGGCATATTTCTCCAGAGGGGGCTGTCCCGTGGCAACCTGTGGCATAAGCCATGGCTTTTAACGGCTCTTTTAAGAGCCACCAATTAATCACAAATAAGCATGATTTCTATAAATATAATATAAAGTGTGACAACACAATTGTGCTATTTTGAGGCACCGTGAATATGAACTAAAATGTGCTAAAAATGTACTAAAAAAAACTAAAAAAAATTGTAATACAGAGCATGTTAAAAGCACATTTTAGTTCATATTCATGGTGTCTCAAAATAGCATAGAAGTGTACACTATGTTCTTAAGATTATTAAAATTATATAATACAATATGCCATATATGCAGTAAATGTCTTATATAGATTTAACTTAATGCAGTCAGCAGTGATTGAATATCAAATAAATATATCAAAATATATGTAATGCATCACAAACTTATCCATATTAAACTCATATAGTTTACCTCCTCAATCACACACATTTACAGTATTTGATATTCGGCTCAATGACATGATGTGCATATTTGTGTGTCCAGGTGCATTATTTCCTTTTAGAATAATTTTTACACATTTTACAAATAAAGTAGTTTTAAAAGTTTACAATTTTGTATATTGTCAAATGTCAGGGTGGCAAAAATGCAAACATGACTCTTTGATTATGAATTGTGAAGGTAATAACAGTGAATCTGATAATGCATCATCCAGAGCAGCTCAACTGATCCTTGAGCAGAGGAAAGGTTTGCAGATCTCTCTCAAATACTCGTAAAAACTGATCATTTCAAGTATGAATAAGTTGGTACACTTATTGTGGCACACTATGTGAGGTGGTGCAACTACAGCATTTATACACACAACTATTGGGTTGTGCCGCCTGTTGTAAAAAATAAAATACAAAATGAATGAACAATTTGAAATGTCATTTAACAACTGAAACAAGTTTAAACACATTGTTCATGACTCAAAAACATAACACCGGTTTTTAAAAGATTTAAATAAATAAAAAACCCATATAAAGCCAAATCAGTTTTGAACACACATGACGTAGAAATCACAAAAACACATTAAAATACATAAGCATGTCTGCACAAGTTGTAAACATGCAGTTATTAATCAGTGTATTATGAATTTGCCAAACATTGAAGCACAGGAGAGAAATAAATCTCCACAGGCAAACCGCTCACATAAACCTTCACACTCATTCCCTCGGTTAAAACTACACTTCTGCAGATAAAACGCCTTTAAACTCGGCTCTAATGAAAGAGAACATACTCGAGCTTCTCATTTACACATTTTAACAAAACAGAGACCAATTAATCATCGATTCTTAACCTTTAAGACGCTTTTGAACACGAGTGAACAAACACACGCCTTTCTCTCCTCAGATCTCCAATGGACTGAAGAAGCGAGAGCGCGCAGCGGCAGCGCGCCGGTGACGTCACAACTGAGCTGCACGTGCGATTTGAATATTTGAGGTAATTATTTAATTATTATAGTGTAAAACATTGGAAGTGACCGCATTATGCCCACATATAAAACAAAATATAAAACAGAAAGCATGAAATAATTGCAAATAGTATTTTATATCACAGGAAATGTAAAGCTAACTGTGATTTGTATTTGTACATTTCTGAAATGAATAGCTTTGGACACAGTCACCTCTGATAACAGATCACTCAAAATTGTAATGATTTTTAAAAAGTTAGGGGTAAATTTCAGCATAATAAACTATATTCTGACAGAATCTGTTCTGAGAGGAGCCCAGCAAACATGCTCCTTTGGGGCCTGTATGGGGCCTTAAGGGCCCGCGTAGGCCCATTGCGGTTTGCCCACTGTGGGCCCAGATACCGGCGTGAAATGCGGGGCACATGTGGGCCCCACACTATGGGGCCCTAGTGGGACAGCCCACTGTGTAGGCCCCCATTGCGGTTTGCCCACTGTGGGTCCAGATACCGGCGTGAAGTGGCTGGCCCACACTAAGTAGAGTGGGCCCCAGTTGATGCCATTTGTGGGCCCACAGCAAGCCCACACTTTGGGCAAAGTGTGGGTATTCTGTGGGCAATAAATTAGACAGACAGACAATGAATAGAATGATAAGTGCTATTCTTGAATGGTCAGGTGCTGCTGGAAGAGATGTGTCTTTAGGTGTTTTTTTGAAAATGGCTACAGACTCGGCCGCTCGAATTGAGATAGGCAGGTCATTCCACCAGGTGGGAACGGTCCAGGAAAAGGTCCGTGAGAGCGATTTCATGCCTCTCTGGTATGGCACCGCAAGGCGTCGTTCACTGGCAGAACGTAAGCTCCTGGAGGGTGTGTAAGTCTGAACGAGCGAGTTTAGGTATATTGGTGCAGAGCCAGTGGATGTTTTGAAGGCGAGCAAATCATGTTTCAAATAATTTCATTTATTCACAGTCATGTAAAAAATTAAAATATACAATATATTTACATTCAAAAGTTTGGGGTCAGTAATATTTTTTAAATGCTTTTGAAAGAAGTCCTTTCTGCTCATCAAGGCTGCATTTATTTGATAAAAAGATAATACATTAAAGAGTGTAATATTATTGCAACTTAAAATAACGTTTTTTTGTTTTTATTAGTGCTGTCAAACGATTAAAATATTTAATCGCGATTAATCACATTAATGTCATAGTTAACTCACAATTAATCGCACATTTTTATTTATTCTAAATGTCCCTTGATTTCTTTTTGTCCCATTATTTTTTCTTATTTTAATGCTCTTATCAACATAGAAAAGTGGATTGGCTTGCTTTGTTCAAATGTTTGTTTTATTGAAAACAACATTGGCATACTTTAGTGTTCGATTTCACACCAACATTCTCACTTGGAGCAAATAATCGCTCACACAATGTAACACTGCCCATCAATAAAAGGGTGAAACAAATACTTTGTTGCACAAACAGCCCCTTCAACAGCCCTTTCTAAGGGATCAAAACAGGGTGATACAAAATAAAATTACAAAGTGCACATGCAAGGTAAACTAGGACTCCGCCTATAGTGCAGTTAAACCAGGGGTCGCCAACTAGCGGACTCCGGTCCGAATCCGGACCGCGAAGCCTTTTGACGTAATGAAACAGTTAACGTTGCAATGCTCAGTTACTACGTTCAGACCCAGACGCGCGGTCAAGCATGCAGTGAAGAAGAGACTGATGGTGCGTTCACACCGGACGCGAATGACGCGACATGCACGCCGCTTAATCCGCGCCGCAGAATGTCTATTTGCGTCTTTGCATTGACTTAAATCACTCGCGCAAAACGCTTCATTCGCGTCCGGTGTGAATGCACCATCAGAGCAGAAAGCAGCGCTCAAGACAAGCACTTTTAGTTGAAGACCCCTGAGTTAAACCATGGCTTAATACGTTTCTCATTTCGGCGTCTCACGCTTGCCATCCACGTCTAATCTTTTAATGGCCCAAACGAGTGCGGGCAGCCGCAGCGTGCCTGATGTTTTGTTTCCGGTCTAGCTACATCCGGAGTGGTGTTGTAGTTTTTCTAACGTTACTAGTTGTTGCAACAGCATGTGAAAAAACTACAAAGTTTGTTAGACCAAAAAGAACGTTAATCTCGCGATAAAAAAATTGACGCCGTTAAAATAGGTTTGCGTTAACGTCGTTAATAACGCGTTTAACTGACAGCACTAGTTTTTATATATTTTATATATATATGTAAAAGTCTTTACTGTCACTTTGATCAATTTCATACATCTTTGCAAATAATTCTCTCTCTCAAAACAATAAAAAAAAATTATAAAACAGAAAAATGACCAATTATAACCACATCACAACTAGGGCATGGTAAAAATATCGATTCATCAATGCATTGCAATTATTTGTTTCTCAATTCAATATCGATTCATCAAATCCTATGAATCGATTCAGCCCACTGGCCAGTGGCGGCGCTGTGGGTAACACTCTAGTGAGAGCGTTCAGTGCGGTTCAGTGTTGTACAAGACGCGCTTTACAAAAACAGCAAGATGGCAGACAGCAGCTGCGCTCCGTTCAAGCCTGCACCGCCAACGATAAAAGCAGACGTAAATAAGTAAATAAGCCAAAGGTTCTCTGATCAGCTGTTCAGTGTTATTTATTGTGTTGACAAAATAGCACTTTGTAATGTTATCACATCTATGGTAGCACTTTCTTTTATGAGTATGGCGTATGCACATTTTGTGCTTCTGTTTACATTTCTTTTATAACTTGAATGTATAGGGAGAAAGAAATATACTTTCTACTACTTACAGCTACATGCACTTTAGAGGTGTTAATAAAGCACCTGTTTGTTACAATTGTGGTTTGTATTCAACACATGTACAATATTGTACGGTTTGTTCTGCTAAATAAACCATGACAGGAAACATGCTGGGGTCAATTTGTTCTTAAACATTGGTAATACTGCACACATTATTTAAAAATATACTCAGGTACTTCATTACTTGTGTATTTACTTATTATTGAATCGATATCGAAGCTAATAAATCAATATCGATTCGAATCGAAATCGAATCGAAGCCTCAAGAATCGAAATCGAATCAAATTGTCAAATTCCTAACAATACCCAGCCCTAATCACAACACATTAAGTGGATTATGAATTCTCTAATAAAATATATCAATCCCCTCGGATACCAGTAGATCTTTGCCTGATCTCCAGTCTTCTGGTTCTTCCGCTCCTTCCACCATCCCGGTCTCTTACGTTATGGAGCCATAATTTAAGAGGAGTTTCCACTTCAGATGCTCCAGCCTGGCCGCTTTTTGTGCCAGCATATAAAGTGAAGGGGAAAAAAAGAATTGTTAAAATGATTAAAATGTTAACATTAAAAAAACTTAGGCTGTGTTGTTGAGAGCGAAAGATAAAGAGAGCAAACAAATTGAGGGCATAATGAACTGAGAACAAAATACTAAAATTGTCAACACAATGTAAAGAAATTGTCAACTTAAGCTTGGTATAAAATCCGCAAGAACAAAGAAATTAGTTAGTTTTCTCGAGGTGGCAAGAACAAGAACAAAGTTCGTTGTGAACTATATTTCTATAAAACCCCCAACCTACAAACAAAATATATATATATTCAGTTCATTAATATCAGTAGTGTATAATATTTAAAACACGTGGAAATTGATAAATGAATAAATTATTAATAGCAATAGCTATTAGAGAACTACCTTAAGAGAACTACCTTAACAAACACACATAACACCAGTCACACACACTGCAAACGAACTGTCCCTGTTTGTTGTATTGGTCCATCTATAACTATTTGAATCTAATTCTGATGGGGTTTCGTCGTCTAATCTGTTGTTGTTTACTTTTCTTTTTACTAGCTCTTGCTACTTGGTCTTTTCTGTGAGCGTTTATGAGCTGATTTCGGTGTTGTCTGCATTTTTTTTGCGTGTAGTGAGAAATTCACATCGACCAATCAGATGTGGTTTTCGGCTGCAAACTTTCGCGGTTGGTTAGTTCTACAAAGGAAATGACCACATTTGGATTAGCCAGCGCTGTGTGTGAGACTGAGAGCTTTATAATGAGACCAGGCATGACATGTTTCTGTGAATGGAGACGGCACAAGAGATCGCGCTAGAATAACTTTTGATGATTTCGGGTAGAAATCTAAAGGCGCACGGTGACAAAATATAATGAAATAACCACCTTAATGTGTAATGTTGACATTTTTTTTATTTTGACATGAAAGCTTACATGTTAAGGGAGCAAACTGGCCCAAAATCTCAAAATTGACTATGTTTTCACCTGTCGTGTCTCGCCTTAATAAGTAACACCTAACGTTAGGGTGACCACCATCAAACAAACCAAATGTGGGACAATTACTAAGTTTGTGTGGGACAATGTGGGACATGTTACCAGCACTAAAACATAACCTGAAACTGTTGTATAATCCTAAAAATTCAACATCACTGAGCCCAAAGGCAGCAGGCATCATGCAGATAACTACTTTTGAAACAGTTCTGACCAAGTGCAACTTAAATCTAACTAAATAAATAATGAAACAAATAAAACAACATTCAATTAGTTAATCTTATATATTAATTGATATATTTATATATATATATATATATATATAAATATTTTTTTTTTTGGGGGGGGGGTTGTAGTTTGTTATATATATATATATATATATATATATATATATATATATATATATATATATATATATATATATATATATATATATATATATATATATATATATATATTCATTTATATACAGAATTATCCATTCGTTTTCTGACAGGGAACACATGGAACGAATCACCGCTCCACATTTTGATTGACAGCCGTCACAACCTACTAGTGACCGTGTTTACTCCTTTCTTTTCAACCATTGGATATGGTTTAAAAAACGGCTTTTGTATTTGTGTAAGGCGGGATGTTACTTCTGACAAAGCGCTGTTAAATATAGGTGAAAAACGATGCCGCAAAAAGAATAAATACAATGCTTTCTTAAAAAGGCAAAAGAACACATGCATGTTTTCTCAATATGATCATTAAAAATCAACAGACTGGTGAAAATGCGGGACATTTTCTCAATATGCGACATGCGGGACAAGGGGTGAAAATGCTGTGCGGTACAACGCAAAGCGGGACAGGTGGTCACCCCACCTAACGTTAACTCGCTAGCTAGCCAGCAATAAAGTCATGTAAATCAAGTGTTACAACAGCGGATTCACAAACCTGTAACACTTGTCCGCGTTTCGTCTGACGCTGAATCTCTCTCTGGCCGGTGAGGTTTAGTGTTCCTTTTTAAAAATTTCGTCATGTCCATGTTAGCCGGTTAACTACGACGCCGGTGAAATACAAAAGCCCGCCAATCCCTAGGTGTTTCTCAATGTCAAGGATCCTTCCTCTGCAGGACTGGTCCTTCCAAGTCACTTCCTTCAGAGGCTAGGCGAGGCTCCTCTTTAGCATTCGGAGAACACGTAAATGGAACAGGCTAGCAAGTGCACGTCAGTGAAAAGATCCGTTAGCCATCAATAACGTAATTTGTATAATATCAATACGGTTGTAATTTGTACTGGCATTTAAAAGTTAAACTTTACTTATATTTACTGTGGTTATAACAAATGTTTGGTAACGTAAATACTTACACTTGAAAGCATATTGCTCCGTTAACGCTCCGACTCCGCCAACGTCCGATATTTTGTATTTTTTGAACAAGATAGCAAAGCTGCGCGCATAGGATTGTGGGTGATTTGAGAACACTAAGAGCGCGAAGTCTACTCGTAAGCATCCTTTCCTGTATATGGCATATTTTTCGAACGAAGGACTCAGACCTTGGTTGAAATTCCGAGGATCCTCGACATTGGAACAGTCCTTCGACGGACGTCCATGACGTAGCATCCTCGAAATTCTGGCTTCTGAGGATCCTTCCTTGACATTGAGAAACGCCTCCTGATGTCAACGACGAAGAAGAAGATGTATATTCTTCTTCGTTAGTTTTTATTGGCAGTTGGCATTGGCAAACAAGCTGAGTGATGTGCGATGCATTGCCGACCGCCACCACACACGGTAATAGAGCTTTTGTTTCATTTTTTGCCGCTCCAGTCTGAAAGACTGAGAGGAAATGAAACAACGTTTATGTATTTTTTTTTTTTAAACTAAAAGATTCGGGGCTTAAGCCCAATTAGCCACCCCCCCCCCCCCCCCCCCCCCCGCTCCGCCCCTGTCCTGAAGGCCAGGTTTCAGTGCCTGCGTGGGCTCAGGGTCAGTCCAGAGAGGGCATGTCATTGCCACAGTGAGAGGTGAGACGCCCCCCTTCTCTTGATGAAGATGGCCTAGAGGAACCCACACTCAACCCAGTAGACCAAAGAGATGGCAGGGTGGTACGAGACATGATTTGCCAAAATCACTTTAATTAAAATGAGTTGACAGTCAAGTTTTGATCATTGTTTCTTTATTTCCTGTAATAAAAATACATTTGTATTTATTTATGTATATACCATTCATCAACAAATGTTAGATTAATGTTCACATACTGTTTCCCACCTTAAGCTGGTGCATCTCCATGTCACCTTTTCTAATTTGCCTTTGAAGATGGAGCTTATACAGCTCTTTGGCAGGCATCTAGAAAGACAAAATAATTCAACATGGTTGATAAAGTCTGTAATACAAACACAGACCAAATATTTAAATGAGGATGGACAACTGCAGAAAATGTCTTTCACTGCTAAGATTCTGCGGGAGGTAGATGGACCCTCATCTGCATGTAAATCCCCAGCCATATTCTGTCAAATGAATTTTTTTTAATATCTTATGTAAAAAAAGGGGGGAATGCAATATATGCATCATACCTCTATGGGCCATTTTGGATTTCTGTCACAGCAGAGGTGGTCTCTTCATCTTCATCCTACAGGGCACATAAGTAAAGATGCTTGGTCTAGCAAACAGAAACCTAAAGACCTAAAGACAATAATCACTTACAACTGTGACAGAGTGTCGTGTTGCAGGAGGGTCCAATAATACAATGTGGCCATCAGCAACTGCCAGACAATTATACCAATATGATTTGCTTTCTGGAATAGGCCTCAGACCAGGTTAGGTTCACAGAGTAAGTTACCCTGGTAACTGAGTTTATTATTAAACTTTTAAATTAGCAATTAGTAGTGAGAAGTACTTCATTCAGACACAAAAAAATGAAGCGACTGCATTGTGTTATTGCTTAAATATATATTTCTTACTCTCAATGTGAACTGTATTGTTAACTTTGATATTAAATGTACTTCAATAATACATTCAACTCTGAATTTGGCCATCTTTTTAATACATTTTTTTCTTAGGTAAATTTCCATGAGCCTCTGTAATTTTAGACAACAGTCTGTGAACGGGACTTTTATTTTGGTATATAAGTGTGACGTCATAAGGCTGCGTCGCGCTCCTGCGTCTGTGGTGCTTCGGCTGGAGAAAGGTTAGTGTTTTAAGCATTTAAAGTGTTTAAAGCAACGCAGAATGAATGATATATTATTAAATGTGACACTGCATTGATTTATCTAACATTTATCAGCGTTGTGTGAGTAAATTAACACAGTGAAACTCATGAGTAACAGAAGTAGCGGGTCATTTCGCTCTTTATTGTGAATCAGTTCAAACTTTAATTCAGTCTCTGACGAGTGACGAGAGAACCGGAGCTTTCGACTCTCCGAGTCAATTGAACCGATTGATTCAAAACAAATGATTCAGTGATTCGAAGCGCTGTTTCTTTCTCGATCTCGATTTCTACAAATCATTACATAGCTTAACTAATATATTAAGGGTCTGTATAATTTGCATTCTTTTATTAATTTGTTGTGTTAGTTTTGAGTGTTTTTGTTTAATCAGAGCCTGTATTTATCAAGCCTCTGAGAATTACTCACAAGAACACTGCTAAGAATTGACTTGGTGTAAAAGAAATCTTGGCTCAAAGCTGTGCATAAAAGTTAGTTATCAAGCATCTCAATCATACTTTAAAGGGTAACTAAACCCTAAACCAACTTTTTTTAGTTAATGATCTGTAATACTGGGGCTTTATTAATGCTGTTCATTGATTAGAGTAAATGTTTTGACATTTGAGTATAAAGTGTTTTAATTCTATAAAATATGGTGTAAAACCGCCAAAGTGCTGCCCTCTTAAGGTTGAACGGTGGCTACTGCAGTTGAATTTTCCTATTGGACGTTGTGGTACATCGTGACGTAGGATGGTACCTCCAACGGCTCACTATCCGCGCCAAGCCTGTAGTGCTCCAGTCAGAAATTGAAGCTTTCGCGCCTCGATCGCCCCCCAGTGGCTGGTCCCAGTACAGCTCCTAAACCCCGCCTCTCCATGTATTTGAATGGGCGCGAGACACACTAAATAATTTAATTACACTTCAAATAATTGTTTCCTAAAGATGGTTTCTGTCATTTTAGGCAGTTTTTATTACAATAATTTCATTTCAAGTGTTCGTTTTTTAAATAAGTTTAGTTTTAGTGAGTTATTTGATGCTATAAAAACGGGGGGTGTGACGTCATGATTGACAGCTGAGATTGACGGCTTCTCTGAGTGAACTTGTCACTGAGGCACTAACGGACTTTTTTCTGGATTTTTGGGAGGAGATTGGAGCTTAAGCTTTAATTTCTACATTTCCATAACTGTTTATTTCACACCAACATAATTAATTGTTCTGCATCTGCGAGAGTGTGGGCGGGCTTTTGATAATCGCGCCTCTACTTCCTGTTCTCTACTGCGCAACTCCGGTCCCGAGATCGCTACTGCGCAGACTCGGTCCCAAGATGTCAGCGCCGTGAGCGGGCCTATGAAAGCTTCAACTATGGTCAGCGGAAGTCAATGAAATCGCGTCGTCCATATTTTTTTACGGTCTGTGATCCGCGCCCCTGGCACGAGCTCACCACGCCCTCAAAAATGTTTCCCCCAATCACACGATGAGAACGGCTTCACTCCAGTATGAACTGTCATGTTACATGAAGTAGAAACATTATGAATGAAACTGACTTGACACTTGCTTTAACATTGTATTGAAGAAAATACGGTTAAATAATGCAGTTTTCAGTACACGTCAGGCTTTTCTTGCGATTTTATTGCCGCCCGTCATGTGTACAGATAATTTTCATACATGAGACGCGCTTTCAAACCCTGACACGCAAGGGGTTGCCGCGGACGCAGATAGATTAGGTCATTTCTTTTGCGCGGCTGCTTCACTAGCATCGACGGCATCGGGAGTTAACGCAGTTTGAGCAGCGGCTCGCATTGATAAGGCTCCGGGTTTGTGTCTGTTACAGACAATCCACCCTCCTCCACTTCAGGTGAAGGCAGGAGAAATGACCGCTCTGTTGCAAAGCTGGCGTCACTCCAGTCATTCTCCATCTTTGCGACTCACGAGTCTGACAGCGGTCAATCAACCAGTCCCTGCGGGTCTCAGGTGCACACCCTCCGCTCAGCCCCGCCCTCGGTTCGTCCCCTCTGTGTCCGCCGGGCTCTGTCCACTTTTCCAGCATTTTTTGAAAATTGCCAGTGGGTGGAGTTAAGCTCTGAGCAGGGGTTTAGTTACCCTTTAATGAAGTGTAGGACTAAATCTTAAGTGTCAGTCTTAGAGATGATTTACGACACTTTGCTGTGCCACAAACAGGATTTTGGATGAAGACATAGGCATGGACCAATCACTGAATAGATTTCCTTATTTAAAGGTAGGGTAGGTAGGATTTGTTTAAAAACTTTTTTTCCAAATTTGTTTAAACTTTCTTTATATATCAATACATAATTAAAATGTAAGTACTCTGAAAAAGAAAGTATGAAAATTGAGTGTCTGTAGACCTCTCACGACTGTTTTAAAGACAGCTCATTATTTCCACTCACTCCACCTTCTCCCTTCTGGGCTCTTTCCAAAGCCACGCCCCCAAAACACATGAACGCGCTACGCCGACCGTCAGCTCAGCTGGAAGACGCATTATTTACCTGAGGCGAGCGGAGAAGAAGTGCATGTAGTGACATCATGTCAGAATCACATGTAATAAAGAATCTAACTTTATCATTATGAATATAAACAAATAATATGTATTTTAGTACTCACTCTCAAGCTAGAATAACAATACTGGCAAAGTTTAAAATACACACACAACACAGTGTCTACGACACACACAGATACAAGATAAAAACATTGATAGAGTATATAAAAACAAACCAAGGGCCGAGATAAACGTGCAGGTAAAGTTCCCGGTGAACATGGTAGAAGAGTTAAGACAGAGGGTAGTAGCTAAAACTAACTTATTTCTAAAAAAAGTTCCTGGATGCGGTGTACTAGCTTTTACACATGCATTTTGTTATCTAAAGTTACATTTTGCGAAATTCAACACGACAGCGATCAACTTGAGCTAAGCATATTGAGTATTTATCATCTCTACTAATGGCTCGCTAAGTGTATAACATTGTAACTTTATGCTAAGTAATGTTATGTTAGCTATATTAGGCAGCTACGTGTGCTAGTGAGACATGCTTCATGAAAACATAAACCAAAAAAATGTATAATCAAAATGAAAGATTACCTGTCCAGCAGAAATACAGCCTCTTGAACTCCTCAAATCAAACGGGTGCGCCAGGGTTGCCAGGTTTTCACAACAAAATCCGCCCAATCGCTACTCAAAACTAGCCCAAAACAAGCCTGATCGTGTTTCTCTGGTAAAAATCGCATTTGGGGGGTAAAATATGTGTCTTTTTGGTAGGGCTGCCTGCTAAAATTCGCAAATCCCGGGGCAAAACATCACATAATTGGGGTCAACCCGCGGACATGAAAAACAGCCGCGGCAACAGTGCTGAAGTAGCCCGACTTGGCAACACTGGGGCGCATGAGGGCAGATCCTGTAGCAAAAGCGGTGGTTGCCATGGTAGCGAGAGAGAGTGACAGTCGCCCAAGCGAATCACTTGATTCGGCCCGAACGAAAATAATGAGCGGTGTTTATTGCAGATTAAAGGGTTAGTTCACCCAAAAATGAAAATTCTGTCATCAATTACTCACCCTTATGTCGTTCGAGACCCGTAAGACCTCTTATATCTTCATTTGTGTTCCGAATATGAACGGAGGTCTTACGGGTCTCGAACGACGTGAGGGTGAGTAATTAATGACAGAATTTTCATTTTTGGGTGAACTAACCCTTTAAAAAGTCTAGAGTCACTCGATTTTTATTCTCTCTTTTTCAGAGTACTTAAATTGTAATTATGTATTGACATATAAAGACAGTTTAAACAAATTTGGACAAAAGTGTTTTAGATCAGACTTACCTACCCCACCTTTAAGAATATTCTCAGATAAATTCACATTGAATGGGGAAATTAAGGGGAGTCTGCATTAGGGCTGTCAACGAATATTCTAAATTCGAATATATATTCGAATAGTTTTTAAAAAACGAATTTCGAAGGTGAAAATTAATATTCGAATAAATAAAAAAAATGTGGGGAAAAAACGCCCGCGGTAGTAGAGGCGTGTCTGTCTGCTTTGCGAGTGGGCACGCTAGCGCGCCTGAAGCCTTGTGTACTTTGGCCTGTCTCCGCAGCGCGAGCCTCCGCTGACTGCGCGCGCTCCTCCCCAAACGGACGGCGTGTTTATACTCGACGCGCTCGCCGTTGTGCTTTTCTTTGAAACGACAGAGGACGACTCGGAGTAATTGTTCTATAAACTATCAGGAAAAGCGTAGAGAAGAAGTGGGCTAATGTACACAGGTGACGATATTTATTTTAGTACACTTCACCGAAAACCACACTACAAAAGAATCATGTAAAACAGATCAAAATAAACCTTGATATTACTTGTGACATGAGAACAAAATGTATGTAGAAATGTAACGTTAACTTATACAACTCAATTTATGATATCTAAATGTTTCCTAATTTCACTAAACACTTTAGTGAGTTTTCACTTAGTTTTGTGAACTTTTCTTTATTAAACAGGCTTTTTTATGCTTTTGTAGGCTCGTTTTGTAAATATAAGCAACTAATTTGTATGTGCAAACTGGACCACCCTACTTTGCATCGCCCGCCACAAGCTCTCTGTCTGCAACACGACAAGAGGCCATAACGGAGAAATAAATTTAGTTAATTTGTAAGGACATGAGAGCGATCAGTGTCGTGGATGGGGCAGGCTGGAGTTCTGTCAAGCAATGGAACCGAGGTACTGACTGAATAGATATTGCATGAATGAAGGATAAATGCACTGCTTCCACTGGTTTGATTATTTTCCGTTTCATGTCAAGGAAACGTTCCATGTTCACCACAGCACAGCTCGCTCGGAGCGTTCAATAATATGCTGTAAAACTTATATTAATATTTGTTTCAGTCACTGAATGAAGTGGGCTATATTTGGGACAAGAGTCGCGACTTTAAATTGCTTGCACAAAACTCTTGATCAGCCTCAAAATGTGTTTGTTCATTTAAACCGTTATGCGCAGAGAGGGTGAGGGCGAGAGAGAGTGAGGTCTGCGGTCTTAGCCATTAGTTGATTTACTTGTTTTTGTGTAGGTAATACGTTGTCAAATATGTTTAAACTTAAATAGACACCTATATAAGTAGTTATGTCTCTTTGTATTAATTTGTCCTGTTATTGACGTCATTGATAAAATGGGCAACCAGATGTTCGAATAGTTCGAATATTCGTGCTTTTTTTAGAGAGAATATTCGAACGTCATTTTTGAGCAATTTTGACAGCCCTAGTCTGCATTCAACACTCAATAAAGAATTTTCAAGAGAATACATTATGATATTCACATTGGAAATTAAAGATAAACACGTTTTCCACCATGTCTTACAAAGTACACATTTTAAACCGGTGTGCTGTTAACTGACCTGGCTATATATATAGTAGGGGTGGTGAAAAAGTGGAGGATGGTGAAAAAAATCGATTATCGATTAATCGCGAGTACGTTATGGACTAGTATGAATCGATAATTAAATTTTAAAAAAATTGATTTTTTTATTTATCTAAACCTGACACTACCACGGTGTGTGTGTGTGTGTGTTCATTAGATGAATGTAAATCTGTCGTTAATGCTGAGATGATTCTGAGGGAACACTCTAGAAATCCTCCCGCCTCGCCTCCTCTGGAGCTCAGGCACATTAGCATTAGCGCGTTAACACGGCTCAGATTCGCGCACAAACACCGAATAAACGCCTTCAATCCGCAGATTTATGAGCGCTTCAGATGAGCGAGCGCGACACACATCGACGCGCACATTCGCGGGAATAAAGGCGATCCTGAGGACGCGATGAGCGGATCACACACACACACACAGCTGGACTGATGCTGGAAACACACACAACGCCACACTAAAGCTGCACAGACAATTTCCCCTATTGTCTTTCTCACGTCAGGAAACGAACGAGAGGAGCGCGAGCGGCCCACGCGCTCCCGCCCCCCTCACGCCCGCACCGCATCCATCATGCACACTCTTGACATTTTGTCACTGTGTTCTACCGTACAGTATATAAGCTGAAGCTATAGTAAGGTGTTCAAAAATGTTCATTTTGTCTTCTTAATGATTAAACTGGACAATTTTCTTCTAGAAAGACAAGGTGTTTAGGTGGAGAAAAAACTTCTTCTTTACCTTGACATGTTTCGACTGCAACCTGCAGTCTTCCTCCACCTGAACACGTTGTCTTTCTAGAAGAAAATTGTCCAATTTCTACAGTATGTTGGTTCTGATCTACTTCCTAAAGGAAATAAGCCTTTCATTTATTTGTTATTGTTTAGTTCAACTTGATGAGTCACAACACAATGTTATGTATTCATTTCTGTGTAACTACACGACACTACACGACAAGTGCTTTGAGTTGTTGTTACTCAATAAAAGAGTTAAGTAATTCAGTAGCTGACTTTTTTATACTGCAATCACTTTGTAGTGCATTTTCGTTTACTGTTGTCAGAGCCGGCCCAGCCACTAAGCGAACCTTGCAATTGCAAAGGGCCCCGTGGCCAGCAGAGGGCCCCCTAGAGTCATTGCTGAAAAAAAAAATCATACATCAAAAGTAACATTAAATAAATAAAAAGAAAGAAATGGGCCTACAGCGCTAGTTATCAGGCATCATGATAAGCACAGTTGTTATTTAGTTAGTTCTTTATTATGGCGAGTTCCCCGCTAATCTTGACCCCTGACTGACCCTGTGATGTCAGTCACATCATGTCACTCGTCACCTGTCAGTCAGTGACTCCGACGTCGACGATGTCTGACAACAAGAAACGAAAATATCTTTCTGGCCATGAAAAACGACAAAAGAAGAGGCTGGAAGAAGAAAAGAAGCAAGAAGATAAAGGTACGTAAACCTGTAGGCTTAATTTGCCGATACCTATGTATGTATGGATAATCTGCAGTCTAAATATAAGTTAGTCTCTCTCGCTCGCAGTATAGCGAGGCGGTTGTTATAGCGAATAAAAACCGCCTCGCAGCTCGCTATAGATTATCCCTCTTATTACATGGATACCTACCAAATCAATAAATTATTTGACACAAAATATTGATTCAAAAAGGAGTTTATTGATTTAAAAACGATTGTATTGCTTCCGCTAAAGAAAATAGTCCGTTCCGCGTCCATAGCAACGCTCTGCTCAACGGTGCGTTATAGCTACTTCACAGCGGTCTGTTATCAAGACGTAACAGACCCGCATTCTACATTGGAATTCAACCAAGCCTTGTAATAAATGCTAATAACATGCTGCATAAAATTGGTTTAGTATTATACCATTTGCTGTGATGTTAAAGCATTTAACAGAACAATACAACCCCAGTTTGGCTTCTTCACTAAAGGGCTAACATTAATTTACTCCTTATGTCCCCTTTCCAGGGGCACTATTAAAGTATATGCTGCCAGTAATCAAAGCTCCAGCTGTTGGTGAGTATAAAGGTACTGTAAAATGATAACCTTCTGCATTTTAAAAAATGAAGTCTTACTTTATGTATAATTATTTTCTTTATTGCAGCTCCATCAACCACTTCTTTTCCTGGTTCACAACACAGTCATGTCACCCAAGAAGACACAAATACACAAGTTTGGATTTTAATAGTTCTATTGAAATGTTACCTAATTCTTATTATTGTTACTTTTAAACTTGTTTGTGGTGTTTTAGATATTGTTAATTTTGTTTATTTGAAAAGTTAAAACATTTAAATGTTCAATTTATTATTTTATATAGTAGTTTATTTAAATGTATTAAATATTATTCTATTTGCTCTATTTCATTTAAATTATATATAGGCTGTTGTTTGTGCCTCTTAAACTCTTGTGTCAATTAAAAATGTTTCTTTGATTGTCAGTGAAAATCACTTTATCAGTCTTTTTATTCAGCAAGTTCATCAGTGTGTTCATTGCACTGCACTGCCATTCAGCTCATCATTTTACTGTTAGACATCAAACATGGAACTCAACTCAAGAACTCAAGGTCTTTTATTGTCATTCTGTACATGTTGCCACATAAGAACGAAATACGTACTCAGGACCAGCAGCGTCAAAAAGAAAATTAGCATACAGTATACATAGAATAATTAAAACATAATTTAATAGACTAAAAAATAAAATAAAAAACATAGTAGATATAATATGTACAGTATAGTTATAAGGTAGTCATTGCTTTTCTTTAGGCCTTACTTAAAACGGTCAAAGGGGCCTCCAACCAAATTTTGCTTAGGGCCCCCAAAGGTCTAGGGCCGGCTCTGACTGTTGTGAAATGGAAAATCAATAATCGCTAATCGAGAATCGTTAATAATCGAAAATCGACTGTAATCGAATCGGGACTTCAATAATCGTAATCGAATCGGGAAATCAGACAGATTAACCACCCCTAATATATAGGCTAGAGTTTATGATATAATCCAAAAGAATACAGAGTTGGTGGGAGGAAGAAGTGCTACTGCTTGCCAAGTTATTCGAACAGCGGAATTTTTTTAAATAAATGGCAACATTAACCAGTGCAGAAAAAGAGGATGCTTGCTCAGTCCAAACGATACCGTTTGATTAACCGCTCGTCATCAAATATTTCAAAACATTTGTCCTTCCTCTCCTGAAAGATTCCCGTCTCCTCAGTGCCATCACAGCCCTTACTGGAAACTCCTAACCACTTGAGAGACCTCTTGAGCCGTCTTAAAATAACTGGGAGAGTAAGAGTAAGCCTTAGCTTTAAGAAATTTGATAACTTGCTTTTATACTTAAGTTTGAAAGTAGGAGTAAATATCATGAATTCTCAGCAAAAATGGCACTTTTAGAAGCTTGATAAATACCGGCCCAGGTCAGTTAGGTCCATTTGTGCCCAATTTTTTTTTCTGAATGGGTTCATGCATATAGTCATGTTAATAGTGTCCTATGTGAACATGTCCTGCATTTGTTTTCCCCAAGTTTTGGGGAAGTTTCCCCCAAGTGCGGCAAATCTGTTGTATGCACCCCTTCGATGTCAAATTTGACATGGAGGAGAACATAGCTTTCCTGTAGCTTAAACAGTAGAGCATGGTGCCAGCAACGCCAAGGTCATGGGTTCGATTCCCAGGGAAAGCAAGAATTGACAAAATGTAAAAATGTGTACCTTGAATGCAATGTAAGTCGCTTTGGATAAAAGCGTCTGCCAAATGCATAAATGTAAATGTAACATTTGTCATCTAACTCAAAATAACTGCTTTCAACAGACCAATCTTTATTCATAAACAAATGTATTATGTATCAAAAGAACTTCTAGATCTTCGAAGAACATCTATCTGCATCTATCTTATAATCTTTTGAATATGAAAACACAACAAACAACAAATACATTTGTCTTAAAGTGGTGGAATATAGTGCAGAACTAAGTACAGCCATTAAGTTGCCCCAACAAGGGCAGGTATCAAAAAGTTCAATGAAAATAAATAAATAAATGAATTATGAAAAAATGACATCTATATAACAAAAAACTAATAACAAAATAGCCCCATAGTATTCAATGGCTGACTGTAGTAGGTGATTTCATAAAATAATGTGAATGTAAACTCATTACTTGTCTGAATTTCCACATTGTAATGGAATCGTAAGCCACTAGTCATAAGATTAGAATGAAACGCATCCAAACTGGATGAAGGGTCCTCAATATTTTGGCCTTTGCAAGACATATCATAAAATATGATATTTTCCCCTATCGAATTAAGGTCTACTGTACTGTACATGTCAGTTAAAGGGTTACATTATGTTTTAGGTGGGATATTATGAAAGCAAAAAGCACTAAACAAGACCAAAAATCTATTTATTAACCTATTAACACAGTTTACTCCATTTCCCCATTATAGTACTTACAAGTCATTTGCTCACCGGCAACTATAGTATACAAAACACTATAGATCTCTTGTAAGATTTGTTTTATTTGGATGATTCCTGAGACTTCCACGATTATGTAGAGATATATATGTCAACAAAAAATTCTTATTAGTAACATGAAAATAACCTTTCTTTGGGAGGGTTGGACTTCGCCATGCTTCCTGGAAGTAGGGGTAGGAAGTTGGCAGTCTCATGTGACAGGAAGGAAGTGAATACCTTTTTTTTTCTTTTCTTGAAATCCTTTATTTGGTTGTTTGCTTGCATGTCATTGAGACATAAAACATGGATAACATCAAAAAAAATACTTACAAAAGGAAAATGACAACTATACGCTGGGTGGGCTTAAATGTGTTAACTGAACTACTGAACTAGAGCTGATTGAGACACAGAGAAATAGTGTGGATTTGTTTCTGTTAATTATTCTCATCTTAAACAGGACAAAAGCGCAGAAAAACTCCTGGTGAAGCGACTGAGATCCACGTCTACATAAAGATGGCGTTTATTAAAGAGGAGAGTGAAGACGTGAAGATTGAGGAAACATTGAGAGTGAAACATGAAGAAACTGAGGAACAAACAGAGAAAGAGGAGAGAGAAGACGTGAAGATTGAGGAAACATTGAGAGTGAAAGATGAAGAAACTGAGGAACAAACAGGTTGGTTTCATTCTCAAAGCTGAACTCAGTCATTTGATCATTATTCAAATGTCCAGCTCTACAGAAATGAAGGATATTTTTGAAGAATGTCATATGAGTGTCCAGATTAAAGTGCTATTATTTGACATGTAGTGGGTCAGACGTGTTGAGATCACATGACCAGATAAACACTAATGCTGTGAAGATCCGACTTCAATTTGTTATTACGACACATTAAATTAGGAAAAATAATAGAGTAATAGCCTTTTATAATTACTTGTGTGGCATTAAACCCGAAATCTACTTCTGATTTGAAAACCATTCATTTATGTCACTTAATTATACTGGATAACAGCATCAACAAAATCTGTTCCCCATAAAGCAAAGCATGAAATGTGACTGATCAGCTTTACATTTGTTGTCTATAAGGGATTTTTTTTTCTCATCCTCAAAAGCGCTCTCTGTTTAGCTAACATGTTGTAATGTAGAAGATTTTGTTCATATTCTACAATGTCATTGGTGACTGAAACGGTGATTGATATGGGGATTATAAGTGTAATCTGGAGAGAATTTAGCAAGAGAAGTGTGTAAAACAGGGGTGTACAATCCTACTCCTGGAGCGCCTCTGTCCTGCAGAGTTTAGCACCAACCCTAAATCACACCTGAATCAGCTAATCAAAGTCTTACTAGACACCTTCAGCAGGTGCGTTGAGCTGGAGCTCAAGTCTGCAGGACAGTGGCCCTCCAGGACCAAGTTTGGACATCCCTGGTGTAAACATTTGAGTCACACAAATGATTCATTATTTTACAAATACAAAAGTAACAGTTACTTTTTTCCACCATATCCTCTTCATCTGTCAGTGGTGCTGGTGTTTTGCGAGCCTCTGAGTAGAATGAGTTGAAATTAGGGATGGGCGATATCTTATCGTTTGCGATATACCGGTAAAAATTCTCCCCACGATAAGAATTTGCCTTCCCGCGATAATAACGATAAAGCCTAGTTGATGGCGCGACCCATCCGCACCGTGCCACCGCTGGCCGTCTCTTGATGCCCTAAACGTTATTACTTTATGATGGCCGCGGTGGCTGCGTTCGTCACTCTGTATAGCTGAACGGGGGTTGGAGAGAGAATTTCTTGTGGTGCCCCACGCAGCACTTGGTGCTCTACGCGCAGTGCTTGATAGGAGCTGCGGCACTGAATCCGCATCTCACGTGCAGAACGAAAACAACTATGGTGGAAGCTGCGGAAGAGTTCATAGCTAAACGAGGGGCTACCTGAGGGCAATCTGAACCATACAGATGTATTTTCACTCGCTGAGCACTTGGACTGAGCGCTTAAGAGATTTGCTCTTTCTCAATCGATCGGTAAAGCACACTATTTCAGTTAATCTCAATGAATGCGCTGTGTATGTGACGCACATTAAACACTAGTGTGAGGCGCGCGACTGAGAGCGCTCAGTGTTTCACACACACTCAAAGAGAGAGCGAGAGAGTCTTATACCACACAGAATTGACGTGCTACATGTAAACAATATCCTTTGTTGCATTTTCCTGTAAAGTAATGGCGTTTATTTGGAATTATTCAGCCTTTCGTGAACAGGAAGAAAGGAATGCACAAACGGGAATCTCATTGGCTGGCGCGCACCTATTACTGGCTCTGCTATTACTGTGCCTGTTTTGATTTCAGCCAATCAGTTGGAATGAACGCTGACAACGTGATTAATATTCATGAACCCAGAAGCTCATTATTCCTTAGTGCAGTTTATTTTTATTAGTAGAATAATTCGTGGTATTATTATATTATCAACTCAAATTACTGAAGTTCTATCATTAAATCATTATTTTCAACTTTTTTGTAATCTGAAGACATTTTTGGGATAATTACTTTTGCTGTTTCTGCTATTTTTACCACTGTTTGCACCATGTATGAATAAATACAGAATCGGTTTACATGTAAAACTTTTCATTGATTTAAAAAGTATTTTTGTTTGTATTGTGTGACGTCTTTTAGCACAGTTGCACTATTTAAACATTTCCTGCACTTTTACAGAAGACAATTATATCTGCAACTTTTCCATTTCTGAAAAGGCTGGTGTGGAATTTTACATAAAAAATTATTAAAAAATTATTAATTATATATATATATATATATATATATATATATATATATATATATATATATATATATATATATATATATATATATATATATATATAAAAAACATGGGGAATGATACTACATTTATCGTCATTGATATCGTTATCGCAATAAATACTAGAAAATATCGGGATAAATTTTTAAGTCCATATCGCCCATCCCTAGTTGAAATATGGCTATAATTCAGTGGGTACCATTATGTAAATCCATTTCTGTCCTATCCGTGTCCTGTCCTATCCGAGCCATCTGTAAAGAGGGTGTATTGATTCACTCATCAGCATTACCAGTGTGTTTTTGAAATGTGTGGCCACTGCTTGATTTATAATACAGGCGTATTTGTTCTTGCATAATTGTACTCCTGTGCAGTAGCAGAATCTTTGAAGCACTCTTTGATGAGTGGCCCGAGATGATCTGCGACAGCCAGTGGGTTGAGATCAGGTTGTGTGTGATGGGTTATCATTGGCTGATCAAAGACCACATACAACCAAATTAGATGACTGACTTTTAAGACTAGACAACCAGCCACTGGTTAATCTATTGACAGCCCTAGCAAACATATTTGGATCAAGTAAATGATTTGAGGGATTCTTAATGGAATCTGTCTTAAATGTCCCGCTAACACTCGTCCAGTGTAGTTTAGTAGGAAAGGCAATAGACTGTAGTAGGATAATACTCTCTTGGCCAAAAACAATAAAATCATAAGTCTTATCCAACACAATACTTATCCCGGGGTTCTTCGAAGACTTCTAGCTCAGCATCTTCATGTCAGAATGTCTCCCCTGAATTCCCAAAAGCTCATGTGATCTTTTTAAAAGTGATGTCACTGCCTTAGGATGTGAGTAAATGAATAAGGAGTTATACTTTTGGAGGGAAAGTTTGTGATCCTTTTTATTTTAGTTTTTGATCCTTTGTATTTTATAAATTTGATTGGGTTATGAGGGAAGAACTTTCAAGATTCTTATAATAGTAATGCGTAACAGATTTAGCTAAATAAAATGTAAATGAACGTGCTATACATGTGATCCTCGTTAACTACAGTAAGCAATTCTAAAACATTTAAAAAAAAGAGTGAATTAATCCATAGGCAAAAACAAAATACAAAGGAAAACCTAGAGATGGGATATGTTTATACATTTCTCACATGTATTTGCTTGTATCAACTCTCTAAAATTCCTTTAGGCCTTATCTTGCTGATGTGTTTTTGCTGTACCTGGTTCGGGGTTTTGGGGACCAGTTTGGGGATTATGAGTTGAAGAACTTTGAACCCCTTTGCAGTCAAAGATCGCAGACGACCCCAGATTACTGTTGTTCAACATTTACTGCACGTTAAAACATCACACTTTCTTTATCTGGACAAACTCAGTATCATTAGACAGATTAAAGACTCCAGCTTTGATATTTGAACACTGTTTATGATAAAACTGGGTTGCAGTGACATTACTTTCTTAATTTATGTCAGCAGTGCAAAATAACAATGAACTGAAATGAACAATATTTTGAATGGAATATCACGCAAATGAATTCTCTCGTCTGCTGCGGTCCAAATGTGTTTTATATCAATAATGGATGTTTACATTATAACTGTTAGCAGGTGTAGCGATTAGCTCCATATAAGATGCTAAATATAACACGTTTTAACATCACCATATGAATGAAATCCCCATTATATCGCGTCAGGAAGCTAATACAAACACTCAATGGTGGTCTAAAGTGACATTTTGGGTAAAAGTGTAATTCTAATCGTTTAAATTGTGTTATGTAGCTTGATGCTAACTGTAGCTCTAATGCACCTGTTGCACCAGGAGCTTTGTCTATTTTGTTACAATAATTCACATAAGGTTCCAAGTATGTGTTTTAGTTTTTTTTTAGAAAGACTTCAGATAATATGTGGATTACTGCAACCTGCTTTATGGGCCATTAATGGTCCATTTGTGCCAGCATAAAGGCTGTAGCTAGTTGCTGAATATGAGAACAAAAGAATAACGATAAAACAATAATGAGGATTACGTCTCATACTCTCAGAGATGTAAAACAATCGTTGAGTGAGGACATTGTTGCATTAATTGAGCTGTTCTCCTCACCAGACATTAGACAAAATACTGCAAATGGGTGTTTGCAGGCCAACAAATATCTTCTCTAAAAAAAATCCTGACTTGGTCTCAGAAAATGTTTCATAAAATTCACAGTTTTGTTTTTATGTTTGAGCCTATATATCTTCATATCAATAACTGTCAGAGTAATTCTGAGTATTCAGCTGCAGTGTTCATTTTGACAGCAAATTTTGATTTAGTTTTAGTTTTATTTTTTGACTAAAATGCCATTTAGTTTTAGTCATATTTTAGTCACCTGAATTGTTTTTAGTTTTAGTCGACTAAATATCATAAGATTTTAATTGACTAAATCTACAGCAGATTTAGTCTCCTAAAATCGAATGAGTTTAGTTAAATTGTAATACATTAAGCATTTAAGCATTACATAACCGACTGTCACTTGAACTGACATTTGACATCATTTTGTTTTTGACATTAAAAATAAACGAAAGAGAGCTCAATTCACTTTTTTGTTTGTTTTTTAAAAACATTATATAGTTTTCATAACTTTGTATTTCTGTTTTAGTTAGTAGGCCATATCAGGTTAAGCTAAAGCTATTTTTTTTATTTCAGTGTTTAAATGGTTTTAGTTAACTATTATAACCCTGATACTTTGATACTTTATTGAATATTGTCAAATACTGGTCTTTCCTCCTGACTATGAATTAAATGGGAATTAAATTAAATACAGTTTATTGTGTAACCAAAAACAAATATATAATGCGTGACTTTTAATTACAAACAAGCTCGAAATACACATTGACCCTTATTTTGAAATGTCGGTGCCTTACTATTGCAGTAGCTCATTCAAGTTCAGGAGATAAAATATGCGTTGTTACAACCGTCTAAAACATGTTACTTTGTAAACATCGTAAAGTTAACATTGTCATTATTCATCAGCATTAGTTCATAAACAATTGTCTGGCATAAATGTGTGTTATTCATTGACTGTGAGCCACTCTGGAGCGCTGGATTGGGGATGCGTGAGCCTGTAGAAGCGCAACAGCGCTGTGTTTACCAGCCGTTAGATCAGCACATGTTCAAATCAAATGTTCTGCGTGTGCATCTGTTACACAGGGCATCAGTTCTGACTGGATCTCTTCCCTAATCGATCCCTCCCTAACATTTTCGTCTCGTTTTTTTTTGTTGACGAAAATGATAGTTTTTGTCAACCAACACTAATTTTTATTTAGTTATCGTCTCGTTTTCGTCAGTGAAAAAAGGTCGTTGACGGAAATTATGACAAATTATTAGTCAACGAAATTAACACTGTTCCGCTGTAAACTCTCAAGTGTTGGCTTTCTAGAAGTATATTTATGTGTCTATTCAGAATAACTTGTGAGCAGCAGCCTTTTTACTATGGGTATGCCAAAATGGGGGCTGACAGGCAAGGGGTTAACTCATAGTTTGCTTGTTGGGTGAGGCGTATTGTGTATTATTTATTAAAAAAGTAATAAAAATAAAAAAATAATTGTGTGTCTGATCTGTCGCAGTCACTACACGTTGTACACTTTCAGTTAAGTGGGTATAGGATAGGTGTATGTTGGTTTTTAACCCCTATTGGTCTGAGGGGGTTTTGGGGCCCTTTAGAAGTTTGACATGCTCTGACGTGTGCTTTCGTCAGTTGCTTATAAACACATTAATGGCAAAAGTGTCATTACACTGCATTCAGCACAAACTGGGCTACCATAATATGTTAGCAACGTGTTTGTACATGTTTTATGCGTGGTTATTGAAAAAAACATAAGGCCATAAAATGCATAGTAAATATGTGTCCACAAGAATTTTGAATAATGGATGTTGTTGGAGTTTTTGCTTCAAAATGAAAACCATTGCGCAACCATTCACATAAAACAATATATTTACTTCAATTTTGTAAGAAACTTCTTGTTTACAAAGCCAATATGCGAATAGGCGTGAACAATCATGAATAATGCTGTGATTCACACATGGACAAAGAACCACATAATGAGCTGCATAATGAATGAGCCTTTGAGTCAGGTATGTGAGAGGGAACTGCGTGAAAGAATATGAGGACATTTTTTTTTTAACCTGTGATACTTTTTTTCAGGATTCTTTGATGAAGAAATGAAGTAATGGCTGATGAAAATTCAGTTTTGCATCACAGAAATAAATAATATTTTATAGTATATGTATATCAAAACAGAAAACCATTTTCTATTAGATTTTTTGTTGTATTTTTGGTTAAATAAATGCTTGCTTGGTGAGCATTTCTTTCAAAAACATTAATTCAAAAAGTAGCATGTCCAAACGTTTGACTGGTACTGTATTTATAGCATCTGATCAGAAATTTGCTAAATAAAATCTTTAATTATTTTACAGTGAGCACTTCCTAATCTGTCCAAAACAGGCCAAAGAAATCTTGTCTAAACAGTCTTACGTCTATGACATTTTATGAGATGAGAAATACGCTATATTTGTTATATTATAGAGCCTATAAAGTTATTATAGCTATTTAACATGTTTGCTAAAACATTTTATTTCAGTATTTATTACACATTTCAGTTGATTTCCCTCATCTCAGTATAGTTTGGGAAAACTGAAAACTGTAAGTGTGTGGTTAGTGAAAGTGCACGTCAGTTCTATTCATTCACGCAGAATATGCAGGATTCATATTAAAGTATTTTTGCTTTAATATTCACAGACACAAGTCTATATTGCGATTATAATTAAAGAGAATAAATGTAACTGTCGCAATCCTCGGCTGGATCTGTTGTTACTCGAAATGAATATTTTGAGTCTCTTTCGCACTGATAAGAAAAAAGCGAGTTGGTCATACCAGACCTCTAGCGGTTAATGCTTTACATGTACAAATGTTTTATGCCTGTTGTGTTGTGCTATTAGGTTAACTTTTGTCCTTTTTTTGTCTTAGACCTGATGCAGTTGAAAGAGGAGTGTGAAGTACTTAAAGAAATGGAAGACAAAGATCAATATAAGAATGATCATATCATAACTGAAGAAAAATATTTTAGTTGCTCACAGACTGAAAAAAGCAGAGAAAAAGCTGAAAATAAAGAAACAAGTTATTTCACCTGCTTTCAGGGTAGAAAGAGTTTGAATCAACATGAAAACATGAGAGTTCACAATGGAGAGAAACCCTACACGTGCCTTCAGTGTGGAAAGAGTTTCAATCAAAAAGCACACTTTCAAGACCACTTAAGAATTCACACTGGAGAGAAGCCGTTCACCTGCCAACAATGTGGAAAAAGTTTCAACCGAAAAGGAATCCTTAACAGGCACATGAGAATTCACACTGGAGAGAAGCCTTACAGCTGCCAACAGTGTGGAAAAGGTTTCAACAGAAAAGAAAACCTTAAAGTCCACATGAGAATTCACTCTGGAGAGAAGCTTTACACCTGCCGATGGTGTGGAATAAGTTTTGATCATCATGAAAACCTTAAAGTCCACATGAAAATTCACTCTGGAGAGAAACCCTACACATGCCCTCAGTGTGGAAAGAGTTTCAATAATAAAAGTATATTTAGCATACACATGAGAATTCACACCGGAGAGAAGCCTTACACCTGCCAACAGTGTGGAAAAGCTTTCAACCATAAAGGAAGTCTTAATCGTCACATGAGAATTCACACTGGAGAGAAACCTTACACCTGCCAACATTGTGGAAAAGGTTTCAACCAAAAAGGAGGTCTTGAATATCACATGAGAATTCACACTGGCGAGAGCCCTTACACCTGCAGACAGTGTGGAAAGGGTTTTGATCATCATGAAAACCTTAAAGTCCACATGAAAATTCACTCTGAAGAGAAACCCTACACATGCCCTCAGTGTGGAAAGAGTTTCACTCGAAAAGGCCACTTTAAAGTCCACTTAAGAGTTCACACTGGAGAGAAGCCTTACACCTGTCAACAGTGTGGGAAGGGTTTCTACAGAAAACAAAGCCTTGACATGCACATGAGAACTCACAGTGGAGAAAAGCTGTACACCTGCCCTCAGTGTGGAAAAGATTTCAACTATAAAGGAAATCTTGATTCCCACATGAGAATTCACACTGGAGAGAAGCCTTTCACCTGCCCTCAGTGTGGAAAGAGTTTCAAAAGAAAAGAAAGTCTTGATTCCCACATGAGAATCCACACTGGAGAGAAGCCGTTCATTTGTGGTCTCTGTGGAGAGAGTTTCAGATATAAAAAAACCTTTAAGCACCACACAAGGATTCACTTATAAGCTACATAGAAGGGATGTGGCTTAGGTAAGGCAAAAATACTTCAGATACAGTTTTACATGTCCATTTCCAACCCTAGGATTTGTCCCTAGAATGAAATGGGCTGTTTGTGCCCATTTTGGCTCATTTCAGTAGCTCACACAAATGCAGTTATTCAGCAAACACAATCGCAAACAGCAGAAGCGGCTCGTAAGTCGTGACAGAACACAGACCACCTGAATGACACTTCATTGAAAATCTCACATGGAGAAATGCAGCTTGCTTGTTTATTGGTGTTTTAAGATCATCATGCATGCGAGAGAGAGAGAGAGAGAGGTCGCCAGATTCACGTTAAAGTAAAACACCGGATAGAATACGTGTTCTTTTAACAGAAACGCTCTGATTGGCGCTTACTGAAATCTGGAAGCATGAACACTCGAGCGCTCCTCTTTTCCCCCGACAAAACCAGAGTGCTTTTGTTCAAGTTGTAGCAATTGAGGCAAAATCAGACACATAATCGCCGGTTACATTTACTAATATGTTTTAAATGCTTGTGCTTGGTAACTGACTTTCCCCAAACACAACAGAGAAGGACCCTCGGTTGCCCTGGAAACAATCAGATAAGACGTTTTACGACGTGAAAGAATTTGCAGAGAGCGAAATTTGCAGAGAGCTGAGACTCAGCCTTTCTGAAAATACACCATCTTAAACTCATATATAACCACTTGAGAAATATATAAACATGTTCCATCTCATGATTTGTTTTTATAGGGTTTAATCTATGTGTTAATTCAATCTCTGTTGGATTGGTTTCAGAATTGCATACTATGGTTAACGAAAATCGTGTGTACGGCATGTTTGATGTCTACGAAGTTGAAATGTAAAGATCTGAGTGATGGGGTATATGATATGTCAATCCTTGTGCAACATATTAGTATTACAAGAGTCTTTAATAGCACCTTCCTCCGCAATTGAATCCGGTTTGAAACAAAGGGCCATAAATCTCCAGAGGAGATTTCCCGCTTGGACATCCCAACGATCTCATTGGTCAAGTCTACCACAAGGAGGGTGTGACCACCCCCAAGCTATAAAAGGAGAGATCTAAAATTCTTCCCTCTCTCTTCTCCTGCTAACACGGACACGACACGCTGTGGCCTCAACACACACCGGGCCAAAGGTCTCACAAGGCCATGGAGCAGAAGGCCCAAACTCTGCATGCCATGTGCAACTTCCTCCACGGAGTCGAGGCAACCACGCAAGCTCATCATTTCTTTTTCACTGCCACTTCAATGCCATCGGACGGAACCCACAAACTTTCTCCTGCGATTTCACCTCGGGCGGTCTTCTACAGCTCAGGCCAAATGCAAGTAAAGTACGAAACAGAAATCGCTGTGTAGTTAGTAAAACTGTAAACTCTTTGTTCAGACAAAGAAGTTTATTAATGGTGGTTCTTCACAAAGGTTCTAGACTTTCTGCATAACTTCATCAATCTGTTCTGACCCCTTTCCCTCCAACCACTTTAACCTTTCCTCGTGTCATGTATATGTTGTTTATGTCATGTATGTCTACTGTTAGTTATGTCTTGTTCCGTGATTTAGTTATTAACCCTTTAGGCGCCAGAGGTTTTTTCCTAAAACGTTTGATTTTTACATCTTAATTTCAAAAGGCTATATCTTAAAAGTGATAGGGCCCGAGCACCGATGGTGTGAGGACCCTATTGTATTTGCTCAGCCTATTTTTATTCTTCTCCCAAATGAATCACATTTTTGAGGGCCTAAACACGCTCGAAAACTCATGAAACTTTGCACATGTGTCATAAGTGGCGAAAATTTACGGCTGATATGGGTTTCAGAATTAGGCGTGGCAAAATGGATCGATAGTGCCACCTACAAAATTTCAATTAAGTGCCCCTCCCGCTATGTTTCACGTACGAGTATGAAATTTGGTAGACACATGCAACAGCCCAATACCTACAAAAAAGACCCTGGGTGCAAAATCTAAAAACCCAACAGGAAGTGAGATATTTTGTATTTTCTCTGCAAAATTTTTGCAGTTTTTTGCCATTTCCAGACATTGTACTTTAACGAACTCCTCCTAGAGATTTAATCAGATCAACATCATATTTGCACAGTCTAATCTAAAGGCCTTAGCGATGTTAAATTGCGAAGATCTTGAGATTTCACTGAAGGGCGTGTCCGTGGCGGCCTCACAAAGTTCGATGTTTCGCCATAAAACAGGAAGTTGTTGTAACTCGGGCATACAATGTCTGATCTGCCCCAAACTTCACATGTTTTATTACAGTCCTTGCCTGAAGACATCAACATGCCAATATTCAGTGACAGTCATAGCGCCCCCTGTGGGCAACAGGAAATGGCATGTTTAACACTGGGATTAACTCCTCATTGAGATTTAATCAGATCAACATCATATGTGGTCAGTCTAATCTAAATGCCTTGGTGATGTTATATTGTGAAGATCTTGAGTTTTCCCTGAAGGGCGTGTCTGTGGTGGCCTGACAAAGTCTGATGTTTCGCCATGACACAGGAAGCTGTAGTAAGTCAGGCATACAATGTCCGATCTGCCCCAAACTTCACATGTTTGATAAGAGTCCTGACCTAAACCCATCTACATGCCAATATTCAGTTAGTCATAGCGCCACCTGCTGTCAACAGGAAATGGCATGCTTTATACTATAATTCACTCCCAGAAACACTTTTAAATATGCCATGAAATCGCAAACATGCTACAAACACAATAAATCTTGCAACACGTGGATACTTGTTACTGTATGTGATTTACGCCATTAAACAGGAAGTTGCTGTTACTCAGGTATACAATGTCCGATCTGCCTCAAACTTCACATGTTTGATAATAGTCCTGACCTGAAGACTCTACATGGCAATATTCAGTTATAGTCAAAGCGCGACCTGCTGGCAGAAGGAAGTGTGGCACATTGAAGTGAGTTTGCCATATTTCTCCTATATTTATCCGCTTAAATGCATGTCGCCCACTATTCACTGTTTTCCTGAGGCCACCGGGTGGCGGTGCATGTGCGAGGGCCCTTTCATCGCTGCTAGCAGCTTTAATTTTTTATATATTTTTAATAATTTTACAAATATTTCTTATGTAACATTCAATATCTCAGGAAGGAAATAGGTCAGCAGAATAATTCTTTTTTGGTGATGTTCCCCTATATGTGGTCTGCATCTGGATCAAAGTTTGTGGCGATTGCATAAAGTAATCAAAAGTTACAGCATTTAGAACAAAAGTAGCCTTTTTGTTCAATCCTTGACACCCTGAAAAAATCTAGAAAACTGTTGTTTTCTGAGTGACATATACAACTTTAAAGACTCACAACTCCAAAACTATAGTAAGGAGAGTCAAATGGTAGGTATCATTTGTTAGCAAACAGTTTATATTTTTGGAAAATAAAAATTTTATTATATTTGGACAATATATTGCTGAGAAACTTCTGATAAAAGGGAATATTTTTAAATATTTTTTAAATAATTTTATAAATATTTCTAATTTAACATTCAATAACTCAGGAAGGAAATAAGGCAGCAGAAAAAATATTTTTTGGTGATGTTCTCCTATATGTGGTCTGCATCTGGATCAAATTTTGTGGCGATATCATAAAGTAATCAAAAGTTACAGCATTTAGAACAAAGGTAGCCTTTTTGTTCAGTCCTTGACATTTACAAAACTGTTGTTTTCTGAGAGAAATACACAAATTTAAAGACTCATAACTCAAATTATAGCAAGGAGAGTCAAAAAGTATGTATTATTTGTAAAAAACACTTTTAATATTTTTAGAAAATATAAATTATTATTACATTTGGACAATCTAATGCTGAGAAACTGCTGATAAAACATTATTACAATATTATGTATATTATATTATATATATATTATATAATAACACATAATGGGTATCATTTTAAAGCTTAGAATCTCAGCTTTCCAATGAATCTATCATTTTTTTATATGCTCTGGAAGAGTGCTGAGTTATTCATCTAAACCGGAGTGTACCGCCCCCGGGCGCCCTCTGGCTGCTATATAACGTTAATGGCCATATTCTGCTAAACTCCACTGATCACCACATCATCTGTGAGGAATATCTCGTGATCGACGCAATGGATTATGGTGTCCTTGGTCTCTTTTTAATCTTGGGAATCTCCTGCAAAGAAGGTTGTGCCATGTTTAACGATCGGAGAGTTTCATGAAGCTACAAGCGTAAACCCGACTTTAAAGCTACTGTTTATTAGCGTATGTGCTCCTGTCAGGCTATAATGTGTAATAATTCAATGAGTGATATTTTCTGATTCGAGTGACGGATTGTGGTGTTCTTGGTGTTTTAATCGTGAGAATCTGCTGTAAATAAGGATGTGCCATTTTCAACGATCAGAGAACGTTTCACGAAGTTACAATGATAAACGCGATGTTAGTGCAACAATAGCTTATTTAAGAGTATGTGCGCCTATTCCATGAGTCATATTTTCTGATCCGAGTGACGGATTATGATGTCCTTGGTCTCTTTTTAATCGTTGGAATCTTCTGTAAATAATGTTGTGCCATGTTTAACGATCTGAGAAAGTTTCATGAAGTTGCAAGCATAAACGTGCCTTTTGTGCAAAAATAGCATGTGCTCCCGTCAGGTTTCATGTACATAATTCAATAAATCATAACTTCTGATCTGAGTGGCCGATTATGGTGTCCTTGGTCTTTTTTTAATCGTGGGAATCTGCTGTAAATAAATGTGTGCCATTTTTAACGATCGGAGCTTGTTTCATGAAGTTACAAGCATAAACGCGACTTTAGCACAACGTTAGCATATTTAGCATATTTGCGCCTGTGAGGTTATAATTCAATGAGTGAGAACTTTGGATGAGAGTGACAGATTGTTGTGTTCTTGGTCTCTTTTTAATCGTGTGAATCTGCTGTAAATAAGGTTGTGCCATTTTTAACGATCGGAGCTTGTTTCATGAAGTCACCAGCAAAAACGCCAAGTCTAAGCAACTGCTATTTTTGTACTCCGCTCATGTGCTTCTGTGATGTTTTCTGTGTGCCATATTTCAACGAGGGATATCTATAGATCTAAAAGACAGATTATGACTTTGGGCTCTTTTTAATGGTGAGAATCTGCTGTAAATAATGATGTGCCATTTTCCACGTTTCATGAAGTTACAAGCGAAAAACGCCACATGAATGCTGCATCAGTATATTATTTACATATGGGTCTTGCAGGACTTAACTTACAAAAACTCGCTAAAAGTTTAGTCAAAGCCCAAAACAATTAGGCTTGTTGTATTCTGCTCCACGAGACCTTTCAAATGACATATGACACATGACTATCTGAGCTGTATGATGTGATTGACACATGGCAGAACATAATACCCCCCCCCCCCCTCCATAAATTATGATTTTTTTTTTCCATTTTTTCAGCAAATAACTCATCACTACTTTGGAGATAATCATAATGGCTACATTCATTGTAAAGTTTAGACTCTAAGCTTTCAAATGACACCTATTTTGTGTTGATCAATGCAGTAGTTTTGAAAAATATGACAATTAAATTTTTTCACAGCTAGGTGGCGCCCTCGGGCGGTACACTCCGTTTTAGATTAATAACTCAGCACTCGTTTTGAGTATGGACATGGATATATGCATTGAAAAGCTGAGATTCTAAGCTTTAAAATGATACCTATGTTATGTTATTACATTCAGTGGTTGCTTAGTAACCCCCCCGCAAATTTTTTTCGCGAGGGGGTGTCCCGGGGCTGGGACACTTCGGGTTTAAGGGGTTTTAAGGGAACGATAATACAAAATTTATTTTGAATAAAAATGAATCATATTTTATTAAGTGGTTTATTCTGTTATTTATTTTCCTATTATCACATTTATGTACCTATTTATTCATTTACATATTTGTATATTTATATATTTACTTATTCATTAATTAATGTATTTGTTTTTAATCTCAGCAGGTTTGGTCCTCCATAATAGTCCACCCAAAAATGTCCATTCTATCATCATTCACTCACTCTCAAGTTGTTCCAAACCTGTAGGAGTTTCTTTCTTCTGTTGAACACAAAAGAAGATGTTTAGAATATATTTGGGAAGAATAAAACACTAAACTAAGCTAAGGTATTTATCTGACCAAATCTTTTGGCAAAAAAAAAAAGCGAACAACTACAAGTTTCAGGGAAAAAAAGCACACATTTCATTGGTCCTCTTGTTTTTGCATGCGTTTGTAATTTCTTTGTATGACAGCCTGGCTAAAAGTAATGTCTGCACAGTTTCATGTCACACACACACACACACATATATATATATATATATATATGTGTATATATATATATATTTCTTTTTTTTTATAAATACATTTTTTTTTTTTTAAATTAAAGACGTGAAATGAATGCAATATTTGGCAATACACAGATGTCTCAGAGACATTATTGTCAAACATTGAAGCCTACACTATCAATGAAGTGGGGTCTACGTTTTTATCAGTTTTATTTTGATAAACATGACAATATAACATCGCGATTACATAAAAAGAGGTTTTACCGTTATAAAAAACTGATTTGCAAGCATTCGTGGAACTGAAGGTTTTAGAATAAACACGAAACACACATGATCGCTGTCATGCGGTGAATCTGGCCAATCGTGGAACAGCTGTGTTGCTGCACCGGCTGTATTAGTCGGCTGCTCTCGAATCGCTCTCGCGGCACAAGTCGGACAACATTTCTAACCAGCATGCACTGCTTCATCACTGAGTGAAGTCGAACAAGCCTCATGACAAACATAGATCACATGACTAGGGAGCACATGGCAGGATCACATGAGGGCACAATCCTATCACATGACAACAGGAAACATGATTGAACATAACAGAATAACGTGTGGCACCCGTACAACCACTCTGTGTGTTACTTAAATGAGAATGGGGGGTGCTTGGGTTCGGTGTAGTTATAATAAGGATAATACGGTGCACCTAATAAGTTTCTAGTGAGTTGTAAAACCTTTTGACATAAAACTATTTAAAAATAATGAGACCCAGAGATGATTTGTATTTTAACCAACAAATAGGGCAAAGCCTTTGTTTAACTGAATAAAATAATTTGGCAAATAAAATATAAAAGCTTCCCCTAAAACACAAAAATAATAGCCCCTTTAAATTTAGCTAGAAACTCCAATAGTTTCAATCACACTTGTTACACCAGAATAAGTGTCTAAAAGTCCTCCTCCCTTAGCTCTTTTAGAACATTTTGAATCCACTCACACGTCCACACCGAATTGGATGCGCGTCTAAATCAAGGCGCTCCAGGAGCTGTGTCTGGATGATGGCCGCTTTCAGCTGTACTTCCGCCTCTCTCGCGCCTAAGTTTGACTCAGGAGAACGAACTCCAGAGGACGGGAGGACACAAGTCTGGTGCTCTGCTGATGGAAAAGCAGCGTTCTTGATAGCGCCACTCAGCTCGGTCTCACTCCTGTATGAATATTTTAGGCTACAATAAAACGAAATATGTCATAAAACACCACTCTGACTCTTTTCATTTTCATTACAAAAATATGAAACATTAATAGCCACACAAATGTGGTTCAAGCAATGCATATTGATTATCTTCACTGTATGTATATTTATAACAAACAAAGTATAAAACACAACCCTGCCTCTTTTTGTTTACATAAAAAAAAAGAAAGAAGAAAAACATTAATATGTGGCGGGTTTACACACTGTCTTCACACACAGACGAGCGGTCATTCTATCACTTAATGGCGCCGCGGAGAGAGACTCTATTCTTTCGGTGAAATCACAAAACAACATTCACACAAGCGTGTCCCTGCTCTTAATATACAATCATTGATGAACATCTTTATGAGAGCGGATTAGAGCCCGAAACCTTTGACACGGTTTACAAAACCTCTACCACCAGACCACTAGGGAACTCAAATGTTAACAGCAGATCTATGTATTTATTACCACTAGGGAACTCAAATGTTAACAGCAGATCTATGTATTTATTTACTAATGCGAAGAATCTCAGGACTAATAATATATTTGGTGCAAATATTGTTTGCAAATAGTCCCAAAAGGATTATTTCCCAACTAGAATAAGACCTATAATTTCGTTCACTGTTCTGTTTCTTTATGCTTTATAAAAAAATACAAATATGTGGTTCCCCCCAGTGTTCAAGACATGGTTACGGCCTTGGCGAGACGTTCTAACCATAAATATCTATGGTTCTAATAACGTACTGTAACAGAACAGTCACTGACAGACGCGCGTGATCATTTCTGTGTTCTTGCTCCACTTCATCTGCCAGTAAACGCCTCGCTCTAACAGCTCTGCTGCCGCCATGTTTCAACACCTGGCCCCGCCTTGATGCGATGATTGACAGGGCGGAGACTTGATCGGCTCGGATTGCTTTTTCAATTCCACATTGAATTTTGCTACATTCATTGCGGGACATATAATGAAAATGCAATCGCAAGTATCTTAACTGTGAGTGGAAATGCAATAAATAAAAATAAAACATTTAAACGATCATTTTGCTACAATTTTTGTTTGAATGTGTTAAAAACATCTAAACATTGCTGGAATACATTTTTTTTGGTATTTTTTTAATTTAGTATTTTATAAAGCGTTAAAATATGTATTTCAATTATATGTTAAAACTAGTGTAGGAAATAGTAAATGTAAATTATATTATTCCATTTGAATTATCATTTTGCTCCAAATGTTGCACACATGGTATGCAAAATGTAAATTTAAATACTGAAATGCATTGCCATTTTACATATTAGAAAAAAAAGCGCTATAAATAAAGGTGACTTGACTTGACATATTGCATATTGCAAATTGAATGGCCCCACTTTATATTAGGTGGCCTTAACTACTATCAGTGTTTCCCCTACCATTGTTCAGGGGGGGCGCCCCGCCCTCCCAAAACGACCCCCCGCCCCCCCTGAATGAGTGGCAAAAAATATTTGTCATTACGGTCGACAATAAGAATTGCCTGATGGTTCAGTGCCAGCGTGAAAGACACTCGGGCCAGAGCTGCATCTTCACGGAAACTGATCATTTGCGCATTTTTAAGCCTTGCCAATTTAAATATTCAAGCGCTCATAGACGAGAAAGTGTCTCTCAGTTTGACACTCGCGAAGGGCAGCAACACAACACACACACGCAGTACACAACTGCGGTCAAGCCAGCCGCGGTTTGAAAATACACGGTCAAGCCAGCCGCCAAAAAATTAGGGTGTGCGCGGCTATTACTACACGTACGGTAATTTCAGGAACTGCTGCAACACAGAACGCGATTGAGTTTGCTCGCTCTCTCTCTCTCTCTCTCTCTCTCTCTCTCTCTCTCTCTCTCTCTCTCTCTCTCTCTCTCTCTCTCTCTCTCTCTCTCTCACTCTCTCTCTCTCTCTCTCTCTCACTCTCTCTCTCTCTCGCGCTCTATCTCCTTTTCTTTTTTCATTCTTTCTTTCTCTATCTATCTTTCTTTCTATCTATCTTTTTTCTTTCTCTCGCTCTCTCCCTTTCTTTCTCTCCCTTTCTTTCTTTCTTTCTTTCTTTCTTCCTTTCGTTCTTTTTCTCTCTCTTTATCTCTCTCCCTTTCTTTCTTTTGTTTCTTTCTTTCTCTCTTTCTTTCTTTCTTTCTTTCTTTTTTTCTCTCTTTATCTCTCTCCCTTTCTTTCTTTCTTTCTCATTTTATCTTTTTTTTTCTCTTTCTTTCTTTCTTTCTTTCTTTCTTTCTTTCTCTCTCTCCCTTTCTTTCTTTCTTTCTTTCTTTTTTTCTCTCACTTTCTTTCTTCCTTTCATTCTTTTTTCTCTCTTTAGCTCTCTCCCTTTCTTTCTTTCTATCTTTCTTTTTTCTCTCTTTATCTCTCTCCCTTTCTTTCTTTCTTTCTTTCTTCCTTCCTTTCTTTCTTTTTTCTCTCTTTATCTCTCTCCTTTTCTTTTTTTCTTCCTTTCTTTCTTTCTTCCTTTCTTTATTTCTTTCTTTCTCTCTCTCTCCCTTTCTTTTTTCTCTCTTTATCTCTCCCTTTCTTTCTTTCTTTCTTTCTTTCTTTCTTTCTTTCTCTCTTTATCTTTCTTTCTTTCTCTCTTTCTTTCTTTTTTTCTCTCCCTTTCTTTCTTTCTTTCTTCCTTTCGTTCTTTTTTTCTCTCTTTATCTCTCTCCCTTTCTTTCTTTCTCTCTTTCTTTCTTTCTTTCTTTTTTCTCTCTTTATCTCTCTCCCTTTCTTTCTTTCTTTCTCATGTTATCTTTTTTTCTCTCTTTCTTTCTTTCTTTTTTTCTCTCCCTTTCTTTCTTTCTTTTTTATCTTTTTATCTCTCTCCCTTTCTTTCTTTCTTTCTTTCTTTCTCATTTTATCTTTTTTCTCTCTTTCTTTCTTTCTTTCTTTTTTTATCTCCCTTTCTTTCTTTCTTTCTTTCTTTTTTCTCTCCCTTTCTTTCTTTCTTTCTTCCTTTCATTCTTTTTTCTCTCTTTATCTCTCTCTCTCCCTTTCTTTCTTTCTTTCTTTCTCATTTTATTTTTTTTCTCTCTTTCTTTCTTTCTTTCTTTCTTTTTTCTCTCCCTTTCTTTCTTTCTTTCTTTCTTTCTTTCTTTCTTTTTTCTCTCCCTTTCTTTCTTTCTTTCTTTCTTTCTTTCTTTCTTTCATTCTTTTTTCTCTCTTTATCTCTCTCCCTTTCTTTCTTTCTATCTTTCTTTTTTCTCTCTTTATCTCTCTCCCTTTCTTTCTTTCTTCCTTTCTTTTTTTCTCTCTTTATCTCTCTCCTTTTCTTTCTTTCTTTCTTTCTTTTTTTCTCTCTTTATCTCTCTCCTTTTCTTTCTTTCTTTCTTTCTTTCTTTCTTTCTTTCTTTCTTTCTTTCTCTCTCCCTTTCTTTCTTTCTTTCTTTCTTTCTCCCTTTCTTTCTTTCTTTCTTTCCTTTTTCTTTCCGTCTTTGAGTTAGTTCGTTGCCCATATTTGTAAGATAATTTTTTTTTTAGACTCATCTTTGACTAAAGTATTTCTCTCTCTCTCTTTATAGGTCACATCTCAAGACATTTTTTTATGTAAAGATTTACAGTACAAGCAGTAAAAATAAAGTATTCTTGTGTTCTCTTGTATTTAATGCTCCACAATACACAACCCATGTGAAACCTGAAATGTGATATTTTCAACTTCAGGGGCCTTTAAACACCTAATTTGAGATAATTAGAAAAAACTAACGGTCAGGTTTAATACAGGACGTCCCATACAGTATACAAACCTCATATCAAACCATTTTACTGTAGCATTTTGGAGATATTACACTCTAATTGACTTTAGAGCTGTATAAATAACTCATTTCAAATAAGTAGAGAAAAATAACGGTAACGTTTAACACGGGACGTCCCATACAGTATACAAACCTCATATCAAACCATTTTACTGTAGCATTTTGGAGATATTACACTCTAATTGACTTTAGAGGTGTATAAATAACTCATTTCAAATAAGTAGAAAAAAATAACGGTAACGTTTAACACGGGACGTCCCATACAGTATACAAACCTCATATCAAACCATTTTACTGTAGCATTTTGGAGATATTACACTCTAATTGACTTTAGAGCTGTATAAATAACTCATTTCAAATAAGTAGAGAAAAATAACGGTAACGTTTAACACGGGACGTCCCATACAGTATACAAACCTCATATCAAACCATATTACTGTAGCATTTTGGAGATATTACACTCTAATTGACTTTAGAGGTGTATAAGTAACTCATTTCAAATAAGTAGAGAAAAATAATGGTCAGGTTTAACACGGGACGTCCCATACAGTATACAAACCTTATATCAAACCATTTTACTGTAGCATTTTGGAGATATTACACTCTAATTGACTTTAGAGCTGTATAAATAACTCATTTCAAATAAGTAGAAAAAAAAGAAAAAAAGAAAGAAAGAAAGAAAGAAAGAAAGAAAGAAGAGCATGACGAGAGACGGCCCATATCGGATCTACAAGAATCGGATATGACTGAATGGCTAATCATCATCATTGAATGATACTATACAGCCATTTTGCCCACATACTGCATAAAGTGAAATGGTATATCCATTAATTCAGGTATGTCTTTCATTACATCTTTATTCACCTTATTTTTAACGGAAATACGGACACGGCCACTTGACGTTTTTTTGTGCGAGACTTCCGGTCTGGCACTTCCGGTCTGGCACTTCCTAGCTAACCCACCTTTCATCGTAGAACAAGTGTTCGTTCGTAACAACTAACTCGTCGTTATGGCTTCGAGGAAGACCGGGATTGTTTGTGCAGTTAGAGGTTGTCATAATAACTGGTACAAAAGAAAGGTACAAAAGAAAGATTTACTTGGAGCAGGAGTGTTTTGTTCATCAAACGCGTACGAGAGCTGATTGTGGATGCGAGGCGCCCTACGACCTTTACCCCCCGCCGAAGAATGAGGAATCCCTTCGCCTGTGGTTAAAAGCTTTAAATTTGAAGAAACCACCGAAGCGACCGTATGTTTGTTCTTTTCATTTCGTGCACACAATACCAACAGAAGACCATCCGATACCAGAAAAGTGGCTGGGCTACGAAGTCCTGATAAATAATCCAAGGAGACGTGTCAAGAGGTTAGCAGAGACAGGTAAGATAACGGATTTTCAATTGCTACGCAAGGCAATGTTAAAGGAACTGTATGTATATCACTGACAACAGTATATTGTCATTTAATATATTTGTATTTTTTTTCCATCCCTACTAGTAAAAATTGGAAGCAAAAAATGCAATATAATTATTTGAATGAGCACTAATACAGGTGTTGCTATATTAGCTTGGTGCTAACGTAGTTTAAAGTAGTCTAGGTATGTTTTATGTTGTTTGCTAAACTGGTTGTGGGCTTGTGTTTGGCAGATGACCGCCACTGTGATGAGGAGGCTGACCAGACCATTCCACAGTCAGAGTCACCTATGCATAAAGATGCTGACACTCAGTGGGAGGTTCAGGCACTGATGGATCACACCTACACATTAAGAGAAAAGTTGAAAGATGTATGCGACAGAGAAACACAATGTGGTGGAGAAGAACCCCTTGCCCATGCCATCCTGAAGAATGACACTAGCTGTGTGTTGTACACAGGCCTGTCTCTCATTGCCTTTTTTGATCATGTTAAATTTCTGGAACAGTTCTATAAAGCAAACTTTAAGATATACGTAATGGATCAAATATTGATGACCATGATGAAACTAAAGTTGAATCTACTCCAGGGTTATCTTGCAGAACGCTTTGCTGTGTCCCAGTTTTAATTTTAATTGCTAATGTAATTTATTTAGTCATATTTTGATTGAGTGGATGTTGTCCTAACCACATGTAAATAACTAAAAGTGTCATGACTCATGTATATAAACTGGCAAGACAATACAGTATTTCACTAATGGAATTTATTAGCTCATGTCATTTGTTTACATTGAATGCAATTACAATAATTCACTTTTAAAATAGAAAAACATCACTCAATTTAAACATTTCACGCATGTATGGCATTATTTCTAGGCCATTTAGTTTATTATGCATATTAATTATAATCACAATTACTATTAAAATGGTAAAACATCACCTTAAAGGGTTAGTTCACCCGAAAATGAAATTTCTTCCATTAATGACTCACCCCAATGTTGTTCCACACCCGTAAGACCTCCGTTCATCCTCGGAACACAGTTTAAGATATTTTTGATTTAGTCCGAGGGCTTTCAGTCCTTTGAATGTAAGTGTATGCACACTTTGCTGTCTGGTATCTGCTATCGCAACTGCTATCGCACCAGATAACACGTCAGCAGCGTCACTGTGGCGTCGTGAACGCGGATTCAAACAAAAGCGGAAGAGAAGACAATGCTTAATAAAGTCTTAGTTTTTGTTATTTTTGGATCAAAATGTATTATCGATGCTTTAAAAGAGTCTAACTAACCAAATGATGTCACATATGGACTACTTTGATGATGTTTTCATTACCTTTCTGGACGTGGACAGCAAAGTGTGCTTACACTTACATTCAAAGGACTGAAAGCCCTCGGACTAAATCTAAAATATCTTAAACTGTGTTCCGAGGATGAACGGAGGTCTTACGGGTGTGGAACAACATTGGGGTGAGTAACTAATGGAAGAAATTTCATTTTTGGGTGAACTAACCCTTTAATGTGTAAAACTGAGCACAAACTATAAAAACAAAAACACCAAGGAACTAGCCTAACAAAGGGTCAGCGGAACAATTATTAACAGTTAGGCTGCCCACTGGAACATTGGCGACTTCTAAGCTCATCTTCAGTGCTTCATGTGAGCTGTAGGCAGGGGTTGGTGGTAGAGACGGAGAGATCGGCAGGATGTTCTCAGAGACATCAGAACTTTCTTTGTGGTGCCTAAAACATATATTGCGCAACCTTTTTGGGACTAAATTGTGCTGTGTCCCTCAGTTCCAGTGGCGCTGCTCATCTGTGCAGGACAATCCAGTCAGCTCTTTGGACACTGCAAACGGCACCTTTAACAAATTTTAAATAGAACCGTTACATATTTTTAATGTATTACAGTCCTTGGTGTCACAATACTTATATAGAAAATATGGACAGTTTATGGTGACAACTGTCCATATTTTTACATTCACCTTGATGATGTACTTACCCAAATTGCCATTCGAAATTATACTGGCATGAATTAGAATTAGTGAAAATAAAAACTTACTTACCTACACAGAAAGGAAGTGGTGGTTCACCAAAATGTGGTGTGATAACAGAATATTACATTTACTCAAACTGGAATGACCTTACCTTAACCCAAGCAGCATCAATGAACAAGATGTTATACTTTTACTTATCTGGAAAAGGTGCACCATCTGTTGATTAAAAAATAAAAACAATAGTCAATATACTACATATTATTTTACAAATGCCTTAGCAGCCAATGTTTTCATCAGCTCTTTAGCACTGATACCCAAACAGTACAAATAATATAGAAATAAACTCTAAGCTTCAATATAAATCTAGCTTAAATTTTAATGTGAAAAATTTACAAACATTTAGCATTGCTATCTATATAAACGGACTAGCAATCTAATCACAACGAGGCAACAGCTAGTATGTTATGGCACTGAACCATATACTGTACATAAAACAGACAACTGAACAGACAATTAATTAGCCTACCTTCCATAAGATCGCCGCTGCGTGACTACAGGATTTCCCCTGACCCGCGACACAGGAGCACCCGGCCGTCTCAATAGTGCCGGTTGATGTAGTCAGAATCAATGCAGAGTGAACGTCAGACTTGCTTTGGCTTGGTTGGACACCAGCCTTCATGAAAATCAGGTCATCGATGTTGTTATTGATTAACACCTTGCCAACTTTTCCACTGTGGAGGTACTGATACGCCTCAGTACTTTTGTAGTTGCGCATTGTAGACCCATCCGCACCAAGTGACAACACAAAATAATTAAATATGTCCTCGTACGTTATATGAGGCCACTTCTTCATGTCATCCTCCCACTCATGAATAGTTTGAGGGTGTGGCACTGACCTGCCATTTCGATTATGCAGCGATTTTTGGAAATGTTCCCACGACATAGTTCCCTAATTTAGTTCAGATAACGTTAGTTAGCACAGGGAAGCGAGAAAACGGAAGTGCCGCACAAAAACCGGAAGTTGGACCCATGTTTACTTCCGCGTTCGAAAATAAGGCGAATACAAAGTTTGGTTTAAAAAAAATCCTGAAACTTAAAAATTTATTGGTGAATTATTTTTTCAAATTTAATTTTTATTTGATTTTACTTATTTTGATGGTGTCTACTACATAGGACATTCTCTAAACAATGTAATGACATGACAAATTATTAAATTAAAAAATATTTTTTTCTGGTTCTAAGGATGATTTTTATTTTATAGGCTATATATTATAACTTACATGCTAACAGTGTTTTTACTGTAGCATTTTCAGTTTGTTTTCATTTAGATATTTTTTCCCTGAGAGTAGCCTACTTGTGTTATTTTTTGTTACTGTCCTTGGGGTCTATATGACCCCAATCAATGTTTCCGTAGTTAATAAACATGGTTCCCTTTATCTCAGTTGCATACAATTTTGTGAATTTTTCTCTAAACACACACAATAAAAAAAAAAACTGGGCTTGATTCGGTTGTTCTAAAGGTGTGTAAAAAAAAAGTTTACACTTATGGTCTTTACATATTGAAATGAATGGGAAAATTCAGAAAATCAAAGAATATGATTAAATCCAGAATAAATCAGAAATGTTTTATACCACAACGAAGGCCTGGTTCTAGAGCACAAATGCAATGTGGAACGAACATGAACACTTACACACACACATGTACGCACACACACAAACACACACAGGTGTCACTAAAATAGAAAGCCTTTTTATAGAATTTGGCAAATAAAATAAATAATTCCAGCATAAATCTGAAAATTCTCACACATAAATGAAGGCTTGGTACTAGAGCACTAATGCAAATTTGACAACAATGCATATTTTAGGTGCATCAATAAGCATGCTCGTTAAGAGACCAGCAGACAAGCTAATCCAGCACAAATAAGTGCATAAAAGGTCACCAAAATGAAGTATATGAACCTCATAATTAAATACAAAAGGAGGAGAAAAACTGCAAAAAGGTCCTGGCTACGGACCTGGAAAGTATTGTAAAGTAATAGGAAAAAACACTTAAAATGGTTATTTTGTGTTGCACTCAAATATAAAACAAGTTTATAAAGTTTTATGACATGCAGCATCATCTGTTCCATTCTCATTGGCTCTTCAGATGCATGATCAACTCATGTGTGCACCTGTGAGGCGGGGCCTTTCAGCCTATCCTCTAAATGCGCACAGTGTCCTGATTGGCCGAATCACTGCGTGATCAGTGCATGATAACGAAACGGGTGCTACGTTAATTTAAAACGTTTAATAGCTTGAAAAAATATTTTGTGGAATCACATTTCAGTCTTTAAAACAGCATCATGAGGCGACAGAAAGAGCGGTAAGTTGGTAAATTTTTTATGTAATTAATTTATGCTTTAACCGTACTGTGATAGATATTTCTTCATTAACTATTGGTTTAATGTTGCCATGTTGTTTACAAATAATGGTAACACTTTAGAATACTGTATCTTACTTACTGCATAACTAATAAGGAATTAATGAAGAACTAATAGGTAATTATTCATTAACTACTTCTTCACTACTGTTAACTACTAAGGAAGATGTTTTAACTAATCAGTATGTAATATATTTTTATGATTGTGTTAAGTAACAGTTAGTTAATGAATAAATAATGAATTCTGTCATAACTCCTGAAGAACTACTACAAATTATCTACTAATTAAGGTTCAAGAAAAATAACTAAGATTTAACTACTAATGAACAGTCATACAAAACTAACCTCTGATTAGTTTTTATATTTTATATACAGTACTGTGTCTGTTTTCCTCAGCATAGAATGCCATTGAGTAAATTCATGTTTGAGGCAACGACTGAGGGAAACTGAAAATATAGGGACCTTATTAGTAATTCATAAATAATTACCAAATAATTCTTCAGGAATTACTTATAACCTGGAACAGTATTCTAAAGTGAAAATATAGGGAACTCATTAGTAATTAATACATAATTATAAAATAATTATCCAGGAATTAGGCTACTTATAACCTGAAACAGTGTTACAAAGTGAACATGTAAGGAAATGAATTGGTAATTAATAAATAATTATTAGATAATTCTTCAGGAATTACTTGGAACCTGGAACAGTATTCTAAAGTGAGAATATAGGGAACTCATTAGTAATTAATAAATAATTATCAAATAATTATCCAGGAATTAGGCTACTTGTTCACTTTAGCACACTGTTTTAGGTTACAAGTAGCCTAATTCCTGGATAATTATTTGATAATTATTTATTAATTACTAATGAGTTCCCTATATTCTCACTTTAGAATACTGTTCCAGGTTCCAAGTAATTCCTGAAGAATTATCTAATAATTATGTATTAATTACCAATTCATTTCCTTACATGTTCACTTTAGCACACTGTTTTAGGTTACATGTAAGGAAATTAATTGGTAATTAATAAAGAATTATTAAATAATTCTTCAGGAATTACTTGGAACCTGGAACAGTATTCTAAAGTGAAAATATAGGGAACTCATTAGTAATTAATACATAATTCTCTCAAATCAATCTCTCAAATCAAACTTACTGTAAAAAAACACTCTATTAACGGTATTATCTAAACCTTTGTAAAATAGATAAGTTATCATACATTATGATACGTTTTGCTAATTAAATAAAAAGTTTGCTTATTTGCAGATCAATATATAGCCTAGTAAATGTCTGCACTTATCTTTATTATAAGTGCTGAAGAATGACTAAAACTGGCTAGAAAAAAAAAAAACATTGATCAGTGCTTTTTATTTTTCAAGTAATTACCTTTGTATTTTTACTGAGGTAATTTTGAAAATTAATAGGCCAATATTTTATAATTTTACTGGAGTAATATTTTATTGGGTTATCTACTTTTACTCAAGTACTTGATTTGTGTACTTCATCCACCACTGCACTGCTAAAATAAAACAGACTAGTAACCACTGTGTATGACTGTTCATTAGTAGTTACTTCTTAGTTATTTTTCTTGAACCTTAATTAATAGATAATTAATAATAGTTCTTCAGGAGTTATAACAGAATTCATTAGTTATTGATTAACTAACTGAAACTTAACACAATCATAAAATTCTATTACATACTAATTAGTTAACACACTTTCCTTAGTAGTTAACAGTAGTGACTTAAGTGTTAATGAATAATTACCTATTAGTTCTTCAATAATTCCTTATTAGTTATGCAGTAGGTAAGATACAGTATTCTAAAGTGTTACCCAAATAATATTTAATTATTGTACATTTCAGAAGATACTGTTTCAAGCATTTTGGGAAGGTACGTAACATTTTCATATAGGCTATTCGATAGCTGTAAGCTGCTATTTGACATCTGAATTGCCAATAAATAATTTTTTATTATTAAAAAAAAATGTTTTGTTTAATTTACAGAGTCGTAAAATTACGCTCACTTTGCAAGACATACAGAACGTTACACACGGCCGTGCTACGGATGAAAGTGCATATCATTCTGATGGCACCTGGGGGACAATTTGCATGTCTTTGCAGGTTCCAAATTCATTATCGAACAGAATACGACTAAGGAATATTTTTTTGGCAAACTTGAAGGTAATATTGTGACCAAAAATATAAATTATAAAGTAATTTATTAACAACAACAACAAAATTGTTGTAAATAAAATGTTACAAATATAAAAAAAATCGTTTGTCTTTGGTTGAACTTTTCACTATTGCCCATTGTATAAGGAGCCTCCTGAAGGCAGTCCAGAGGAGAGAGATGTGTTGGAGCCAGAGTCTCCGTCCCCCAAGGTTGTTGTTATTGTAATGCATTGTTATATTATATTATGTTATATTATATTATATAATTTAAATTATACTTAACAGTTTTCTGTGCATGCCAGGTTTTGTGCCCTGATAACTTTTGTTGCTTTTTGTGTTTTTGTATATCTAAGCCTTCTATCCTGGGCAGTCCTTTCATAACTCTGAAAAGCAACAGAGTCTGAGAGTAGAGATGTGTTGGAGGCAGAGTCTCTGTCTCTGTTGTTTCTTTGTTAAATGCACCTAAAATTGTAGATTAAGTCCATGTACATCAAATAATTGTTCATATGTTGTTCCTTATTCTTTCTTTTTTGGTTTGTATATTTTTATAATTTTAGGTTTAAATTTTGAAATTGAACTTTTTACTACAGTGGGCAGTCCTTTCCAATAATTCAAAAGCAACAAAAGAGTTTTACAATTACCAAATTTAATAAATAGTGAGAACCTTCATTGATGGATAATTAGCTTCAAAAACCTCTTCTCTCACAATCAGCATCAGTTTCTACTGCTTGTGCTGGTCTGCCCTGGAAAGTTTACTTTGAAACAGAAAAGACACAGGGTCACGTTATTGTGCAATATACTTTGTTTCACACAACCATAATGTGGACTGACTTTAAACAATAATTGAAATTAAAAATATTTGAATTAGCAAAAACTACAATTTTGCAAATATTTAAATGTTGGGTTGATTATAGGCAGACATATAGACAGATCAATGCAATCATGACTATCAGTATAGCATGGCCTTGCTCAAATCTGCAAGTTATTCTATTTTTTTATTTACTTATTTTGCAGTTGTTATATGTAGTAACACCTAAGCTTACGAAAGGACCAAAACAGAATCAATTGTTGCATAATTGATTTTAATCTTTCTATGCCATTGCAATTCCTTTAAAAAATGTTCACTGTACATCTAAGTGTTCTGATGCTGCACTTGACTCCGACAATGAGTATGAGGCCAAGGATCTTGTGGAGGTTGAGTCTCCTTTATCCAAGGTAAAGCCTTTGTTCAACACAGCATTTTAATGTCTGAGACTGAAGAACACAATATGAAATTGCAATTCCTTTAAGATTGTTTGATCGCACACTGGTGTGGTCCAACAACAATGTTTGCTCCTTTTTTTCCCACTGTACATCTAAGTGTTCTCCTCTGGGAAGTCCTGATACTGCACTTGACTCCGACAATGAGTATGAGGCCAAGGATCTTGTGGAGGTTGAGTCTCCTTTATCCAAGGTAAAGCCTTTGTTCAACACAGCATTTTAATGTCTGAGACTGAAGAACACAATATGAAATTGCAATTCCTTTAAGATTGTTTGATCGCACACTGGTGTGGTCCAACAACAATGTTTGCTCCTTTTTTTCCCACTGTACATCTAAGTGTTCTCCTCTGGGAAGTCCTGATACTGCACTTGACTCCGACAATGAGTATGAGGCCAAGGATCTTGTGGAGGTTGAGTCTCCTTTATCCAAGGTAAAGCCTTTGTTCAACACAGCATTTTAATGTCTGAGACTGAAGAACACAATATGAAATTGCAATTCCTTTAAGATTGTTTGATCGCACACTGGTGTGGTCCAACAACAATGTTTGCTCCTTTTTTTCCCACTGTACATCTAAGTGTTCTCCTCTGGGAAGTCCTGATGCTGCACTTGACTCCAACATCGAGTATGAGGCCAAGGATCTTGTGGAGGTTGAGTCTCCTTTATCCAAGGTAAAGCCTTTGTTCAACACAGCATTTTAATGTCTGAGACTGAAGAACACAATATGAAATTGCAATTCCTTTAAGATTGTTTGATCGCACACTGGTGTGGTCCAACAACAATGTTTGCTCCTTTTTTTCCCACTGTACATCTAAGTGTTCTCCTCTGGGAAGTCCTGATACTGCACTTGACTCCGACAATGAGTATGAGGCCAAGGATCTTGTGGAGGTTGAGTCTCCTTTATCCAAGGTAAAGCCTTTGTTCATCACAGCATTTTAATGTCTGAGACTGAAGAACACAATATGAAATTGCAATTCCTTTAAGATTGTTTGATCGCACACTGGTGTGGTCCAACAACAATGTTTGCTCCTTTTTTTCCCACTGTACATCTAAGTGTTCTCCTCTGGGAAGTCCTGATACTGCACTTGACTCCGACAATGAGTATGAGGCCAAGGATCTTGTGGAGGTTGAGTCTCCTTTATCCAAGGTAAAGCCTTTGTTCAACACAGCATTTCAATGTCTGAGACTGAAGAACACAATATGAAATTGCAATTCCTTTAAGATTGTTTGATCGCACACTGGTGTGGTCCAACAACAATGTTTGCTCCTTTTTTTCCCACTGTACATCTAAGTGTTCTCCTCTGGGAAGTCCTGATGCTGCACTTGACTCCAACATCGAGTATGAGGCCAAGGATCTTGTGGAGGTTGAGTCTCCTTTATCCAAGGTAAAGCCTTTGTTCAACACAGTATTTTAATGTCTGAGACTGAAGAACACAATATGACATTGCAATTCCTTTAAGATTGTTTGATCGCACACTGGTGTGGTCCAACAACAATGTTTGCTCCTTTTTTTCCCACTGTACATCTAAGTGTTCTCCTCTGGGAAGTCCTGATACTGCACTTGACTCCAACATCGAGTATGATGCCAAGGATCTTGTGGAGGTTGAGTCTCCTTTATCCAAGGTAAAGCCGTTTTTAAGCAACTAATCTACTTTGATATGCAGGTAGCATTCACCTGATATGTATATAATAATGTTGGGCAACACTTTATAATAACTGCACGCTATCAATCATTAGTTAAGCATTAGCAAACAGTTCATTCATCCTTTATACAGTATTAATAGACATTAGTAAGCAGTTTATAAATACAGCTATAAATGCTTTATATTTTATTTAAAAGCATATCTATCATGTGTTTAATAATTGTATTTTCATACTTTATTAATGATCAATGTATCATTTCTAAATGAGGTATTGCATTATTTTCAAACCAGTTGTTCAGGAGTTATCAATGATTCATAAGATCACTTAGAAAGTGTAAGTAAATGTAGTAAATTCAGGTAGTTATAAAGCATTTAGTAGTGGTCAGTTAACTGTGTGTGTGAGCTCAACTAAAGTGAGGACTACTTATGACTTGTAAAGCATTTATAAAAAAAGATTTAAAGGCTAATTTATCTTTTAAACCAAAAAATTAAACAAACACAACACAGTGATACAGAACATCAAAATATTTAAATGAGCCTTTGAATCTTTGTAAATGCTTTACAAGTAATAACTAGTCCCCACTTTAGATGAGCTCACACAAATAGTTAACTGACCACTAGTAAATCCTTTTTAACTACCTGAAATAACCCTGACTTACAGTAGAAATACATGTTAATAAAGCATTTACTAACACACTAAGTAACTACTATATGTCTGAATAATAAGATTAATGAATGTACATTTAAATAGTTTAATAATCATTTACTTACACTTTCTAAGTGATCTTATGAGCAACTGATAACTACTAAATAACTGGTTTGTAAATAATGCAATACTTCATTTAGAAATGATAAATTAATCATTAACAAAGTATGAAAATACAATTATTAATCACATTATATATAAATATATATATATATATATATATATGTATATATATATATATATATATATATATATATATATATATATATATATATATATATATATATATATATATATATATATATATATATACTTATAAATCAAGAATAAAGCATTTGTAGCTGCATTTATAAACTGCTTACTAATGTATATTAATGCTTTATAAATGATGAATTAATTGTTTACTAATGCTTAACTAATGATTGATAGCATGCAGTTATTATAAAGTGTTACCGAATGTTGTAATTTGTGTGATCATTTAAAACTTAACCTTTTAACCATCCAGAAGTATGCAGTAAATTACCACAAAAAGAAAATAAATTAATGCTGCAGTAAGGGTGTTTTTTTAAATATAGGGCTTAAGGGTTTGATGATAATTTTTGCATCTTTCTTCTTCTGACCAATATAATCAATCTCTCTTTGTATTTTTTCCCTCCATTGGAAAGTACTGTAAATACTGTAGGATATTTATTTATTTTGCTATTAGAGCAAATACAAACACATTAATTATATTTGCTATGTTTTTGTCAAACTGTACAATTGAAGTTTAAACTTGTCCTGACAACGAAAACAGTTCTAAAAGAAACAAACACAGAATAATTTGTTCTTTAAACAACATAAAATGATATAAAAATATGTTTTATCTCACTTAACTTAATTCCATGTAATAACAGTAAAACCACAAAACAAAAATCATTACTAAAAGTATTTACACTGAACTACAGTTAATAAATTTAAAAAAAATTTCTTTCATTTAGCTCACAGAAAGACAGGATTCTAGCCAAGGATCAGAAACATCGTCTGAAAATAAAGGTCCAGCTGATAGCCTTTTTTTTCGGCAAAAGCTGCCGACAGGCCCATGTTTTTTTTTAATGGACACCAAGGAGTGGAGTGACCTGAGAAAACGACAGGCTGGACACCAGTTTAAAGATCTGCAGTGGACAAATATAATCTCAAAGGGAGTACAATCTGTCCATCCATACTGCAGCATTGCTTTTAAAAGGCACACTGTGAAAAATAAAATGTCCACAAGAAAAGGGCCTTTATTTAAATGTTTGGGATACTGCACATTTTCAGATTGCCCAGTTTGTGTTGAGGTCACTGTGAGAGATGAGAGTACCCTCAAGGCCTGGGTGACGTTTCAGGGAGAGGAGATCTGTCACAGTATGGAAGAATTAAAAAGAAGATATGTTCGGGCTGATAAAAGAGACATTTTTGGAAAACAACTTGAATCAGTGCTTCCAAGGGCCTTACATTTGCAGTGTCTGGACAAAATCCAACCCAAAGTCTTTGATTCAGGATGTAGAGACCAGGCACCTACAGCTGCAGTCCTCAAAAACATAGCCTACATGACACGAAAAAAATTCAGAAGGCATGACAACGAGATATTAAGTCTTCTCAAAATGGTGGAGGAAAAAACGGATGAAGACAATGAAGTTCTTCAAAAGGTGCTCTTGCACCCCAAAGGAGTCATGTTGTGGTCCAAAAACACAATCAGACTGTTCCATCAACGATGCAGGGATGATATTGTGTATATTGATGCCACAGGAAGCATTGTGCAAAAAGCTCGAGGGAAATCAGCACCTTTTTATGTGTATGAGTTGGTGGTGAGGCATCCTATTAAAGGAGATTCCCCTATCCCTGTTGCAACTTATGTGACCTGCCAACACACCACTGCATCAGTGTTATTTTTTATGGAGTCATTTCAAACAGATTATTACAAATTGTTTGGAAGGAAATCTGTGAGGAGACCTGTGATGATAATGTGTGATGGGTCCCTTGTTCTGATGCAAGCTGTTGCATACACTTTCTGTAAACTACCTTTGGAGAGTTTGCTCAGCGTGTACTTTGACATTGTCACTGGCCAGCTGAAAGAGGTCTTGAACATGCCAATTCTTCATCGCTGCCTAAGTCACATCATGAAAAATGCAAAAGTGTTCTGCAGGAAACAGTAAGTATATTTAATGTATATATATATATATATATATATATACTGTATACACTAAAATACATTAAACTTAAATTTATTGTGATTGTCAGTTCCCCCAAACACTACAGACTGTCCATGCATCTTTTTGGCCTCCTGACAAGTGCTGCCACACTGATGGAAATGGATGACATCATCACAAGCATGGCTGTCCTGTTCTCAAGTCCTCAGAGTGGTGACAATGTGGAAAAACACTTCCAAAACCTTCAGAACAGGTTGCAAACAATTGGCTTTTATGAAAGCAGCGACCATGCAGAAAATGACTTTGAGGTTTGTCTGATTTGTGCAGTGTACAGCTGTATGTTTCTGGTTCACTTCAATGTTGTTATAACATACTTATATCATGATGTATGATCGTAGTATGACGCTGCAATTATGTTAGGGCACTGTAACAGATTTGAGTGACACAGCATGAAGTGTAATGTAGCATTGGTCTTATGTGATGACATATGGGCCTCAAAAATCGTCACTCATGATTTCATATACCGTAGCATCAAGTACTGATACAGTATTCTCTTTCCATCCTTTTATGGAAACACACTTAATAATCCAGATGTTTGTATGCTTAAATAGAGACTGTATCTGTTCATTTGCAGATCACCATGGGACCCACAACATTTCAAAGACATTTTGAGGAAATATTGGCAAATGCACCTGTTGATGAAAAGGGGGAGACAAATGAGTATCATTCACCTACATTCATGCCTAACCTTGCAAAATATTTCCTACCTCAGGCAGTTTTGTGGTCTGGTCTCATGCTGGGTAAGTGACAACTTATTTTTGAGGATTGCTTGGGGTGAGGTTGTGGGATTTGAACAATGGCAAATATTTTACTTAGTTACAGCCATAACGTTAAAGTAAAAAAATATCATCTTAAATCAACATATATTTACCTCATTGTAGTGGAAGAAAATATTAAATGCCATATCTGACCCATTACTTTGTGTTCACTGCGGTAAATAATATGTTGTGGGTATTCATCATAATACATTTTAAGATCTGAGTAATTAGTTACTTTAAAATAGGTGATCTTGGCCGCCACGGAAAAGGACCAGCCTACAAACATTTGTCCAAGATTTTTATGCGTTGCAGTCAGTCAGGCACACAGGTACATGTTTGATAATGTCTTACTCAGTGAATACATAACTTGTCCAAAATTACATGCATAAAATATGTACTCTTTAACTCTCACTATTTAATTTATCCAATAATGTAGAACTACACTGAGGACAACAAGACTCAGGGTATCATGGAAAAAAGTCAATGGGATCTAAAAAAAATTCGATTCCAGAGACGTCGTCTCACAAGGCTTGATGACTTTGTGCAAATTTACCAACAGACTCATAATGCTCTCTTAATGGAGTTCTCTGACTCTACACGCAAGAGAAAAGTAAGTTTATTGAAATCTTTACCTTCAGTATAAGTACTTACCTGTACTTATTTCTTAAGTAATCCTTCCAATGAATCTACTTTATTTAAGACATACAGGATAAATGTGGAACGCTGGAGAGAAAGGAAGCCTTCCAAGAAAGGCATCTACGTCACGCCAATAAAGAAGGGTTTCCCATTCAAGAAAACCAAAGTGGTATTGCAGTAGCATCTAAAATATTATCACACTTCATTGTTCCTTACGATTTTAAATAAAAACATGGCTAATGTTTTTAGCATACTTTATAACATTTAAAATATATTCAGTTTTTTAAATAATATTTTGAATCCAGATTTGAAATGTAAATGCACTGATAATTTAATAATTTTTAAAGTCAAAAATCTATTTTTAGTGTATGTGATGTATGAAATATAACTTCTGAATGATTTAGACTGCCGCCAAAGGAGGCAAAGCGGTACTGGAGGGAGCAAAGACAGCGACAGACACCAGCTCAACTAGACCCAAGTCCGATAAGGTATGACTTCAATGCCATTGTGAAAGTCTTTGTTTAAAGAGTTTTGCCAGTGTTTCCAGCGAGCTGTATCTTCCTTTGTGTGATGTGAATGATTTAGACTGCAGCCAAAGGAGGCAAAGCGGTACTGGAGGGAGCAAAGACAGCGACAGACACCAGCTCAACTAGACCCAAGTCCGATAAGGTATGACTTCAATGCCATTGTGAAAGTCTTTGTTTAAAGAGTTTTGCCAGTGTTTCCAGCGAGCTGTATCTTCCTTTGTGTGATGTGAATGATTTAGACTGCAGCCAAAGGAGGCAAAGCGGTACTGGAGGGAGCAAAGACAGCGACAGACACCAGCTCAACTAGACCCAAGTCAGAGAAGGTATGACTTAAAATGAAAGAATTAACACTTTTAGTTAACGTGAATAGTTAACGTGAATAGTTAATATCTATCTATCTATCTATCTATCTATCTATCTATCTATCTATCTATCTATCTATCTATCTATCTATCTATCTATCTATCTATCTATCTATCTATCTATCTATCTATCTATCTATCTATCTATCTATCTATCTATCTATCTATCTATCTATCTATCTAGAACTATGGACCATGCTGGCAAGGAACAGACCCCTCCCAAAAAAAAACAGCATTAAGACTACAAAGGCCTCAAAAGGTCCCAAAACTTAGCAAATTGACTGCTGTTCTCCATCCGCACCATTGGCTTAGCTGTGATGAGATAGATTTCGCATCATATTTGCTTGCAAGCGATTACCCTCAAATCCATGGCTTCCAATCCAGTGTTTTATTTAGTGTTTTACACAATGGAGGGATTGTGGGTACTCCAAGCAGCCCATTTGTACAAATTTTGCACACTGGGGGCAACCACTGGGTAACTGCTAGCAACCTGTTTTGCAGGAACAATGAAGTTTGCATTTATGACAGTCTTTCAACAGTGCTGAACAACAAAGACAAACAAATTTTGTCATGGTTACTTAGGCCAATGGAAAACCAATTTACGGTTATTTATCCTGCTGTTCAACATCAGTCGAATTGTAGCAACTGTGGTTTGTTTGCAATAGCGTTTGCATTTGCATTGTGCTGCAACCTGAGGCCAGAAAACTGCAAGTTCCGCGAGGGCCGGTTGAGGACAGAACTTCTGTCTTCCTTCAGGAAAGGCAAAATACATTTTAAAACAGAGCCAAGAGTTGGCGTAGCAAATTCAGGACACACACATGTGAATGTGTACTGCATATGCAGGACTGCACACTACAGGGAAGTAATGGTTGAATGTTCGTTGTGCAAGGAGTGGTATCATCCTAACTGTGTGAAGATACCCAAAAATGCCATTACTGGAGATGATGACTGGAAATGCCACAATTGTACTGGCTAAATCTAAAAAAGAAACATTTGTTTCATGAATCCAATTTAGGAAGTTAAATTACTCCTAAATTATGTTTAATTTTTCTTGATAGGACCCATGCAACAAATGTGTGAAATATCCTAAGGTTTCAGTTTACCTTTTCATTGCTTTAATATGATTTTTTCTATTGTTTCACTGTCATTTAAAATTGTCTATTTAAGGTAGCCATGTAAAGTGACGTTTTTATTTTATATATTTTTTATTAGCAGGGTATAAGGAAGACATTGCTTTTTTATTTATGTTTGTGCATGTGTGTGGTCTTTTATGACAAATTTCAAAAAGTTTATTTTGTTAATAAAACAAATTGCTTGTATAAACAAATTGCATGTTTTTTTTTTAAATCCTACGGTATTTCAGTAAGAAAGTAGCAAACTATCAAGCATCAATGTAAGATAAATCACGTAGTCTTAATACTTTCTTGTCAGTAAAGTATGTACTGTACAATTTCATGTGTGAGAAGCTGAGAAGTTTTGGTCCCACTTTATATTAAGTGGCCCTAATACCTGTGAACTTACATGGTAACTACATATGTACATAGTATGTAACTACAGTGTAAGTACACATTTGTACATATTATCTACAACTGTATTATTTGTGAAACTACACATATGTAACAACCCTCGGAATGGTATGTGTAAGTTCAAATGTGTAATAGGACATTGGTAACAACACTTTTTCACTTCAGTGAGTACACATAGTAACAGGAATTATGTAACTACATTTTGTAACAACAACTATGTATTTACACAAGTTGCTCCACTTCCACACGCAGTCTTAAATTCTGCAGTTACCAGTTTGGAATACATGTATTTATGACTGGCAGGACTAATGTTGAATTTCAACTAAAGTTTCCCCTTGTGATTCCAGTGTACTTACATGGTAACTCCTCAGGAACTGTCCACTTAATGTAAAGTGTAATTGTTGTGTACCATCAGTGTCGTTACATGGTAACTCCTCAGGAACTGTCCACTTAATATGAAGTGTAAAACGGTCACAACTTACTGTATAATTTTAAGACTGTGTGTAGAAGTGGAACAACAAATACATATTGTTGTTACAAAATGTAGTTACATAATTCCTGTTACACATGTGTACTTACAGATGGGAAAAAAGTGTTGTTACCAATGTCCTGTTACACATTTGTACTTACACATACCATTCCGTGGGCTGTGACATACGTGTAGTTACACAAATGTTACAGCTGTAGATACTATGTACCAATGTGTACTTACACTGTAGTTACATACTATGTACATATGTGGTTACCATGTAAGTTTACAGGTATTAGGGCCACTTAATATAAAGTGGGACCGAAGTTTTTTTTACATCTTTAAAGTCAATTAAAGTGTAATATCTCCAAAATGCTACAGTAAAATGGTTTGATATGAGGTTTGTATACTGTATGGGACGTGCCGTGTTAAATGTTACCGTTATTTTTTTCTACTTATTTGAAATGAGTTATTTATACACCTCTAAAGTCAATTAGAGTGTAATATCTCCAAAATGCTACAGTAATATGGTTTGATATGAGGTTTGTATACTGTATGGGACGTCCCGTGTTAAACGTTACCGTTATTTTTTTCTACTTATTTGAAATGAGTTATTTATACAGCTCTAAAGTCAATTAAAGTGTAATATCTCCAAAATGCTACAGTAATTTGGTTTGATATGAGGTTTGTATACTGTATGGGACGTCCTGTATTAAACCTGACCGTTAGTTTTTTCTAATTATTTCAAATTAGGTGTTTAAAGGCCCCTGAAGTTGAAAATATCACATTTCAGGTTTCACATGGGTTGTGTATTGTGGAGCATTAAATACAAGAGAACACAAGAATACTTTATTTTTACTGCTTGTACTGTAAATCTTTACATAAAAAAATGTCTTGAGATGTGACCTATAAAGAGAGAGAGAGAAATACTTTAGTCAAAGATGAGTGTAAAAAAAAATATCTTACAAATATGGGCAACGAACTAACTCAAAGACGGAAAGAAAAAGGAAAGAAAGAAAGAAAGAAAGAAAGGGAGAAAGAAAGAAAGAAAGAAAGGGAGAGAGAAAGAAAGAAAGAAAGAAAGAAAGAAAGAAAGAAAGAAAAGGAGAGAGATAAAGAGAGAAAAAAAGAAAGGAAGAAAGAAAGAAAGGAAGAGAGATAAAGAGAGAAAAAAGAAAGATAGAAAGAAAGAAAGGGAGAGAGATAAAGAGAGAAAAAAGAATGAAAGGAAGAAAGAAAGAAAGAAAGAAAGGGAGAGAAAAAAGAAAGAAAGAAAGAAAGAAAGGGAGAGAAAAAAAGAAAGAAAGAGAGAAAAAAAGATAAAATGAGAAAGAAAGAAAGAAAGAAAGAAAGGGAGAGAGATAAAGAGAGAAAAAAGATAAAATGAGAAAGAAAGAAAGAAAGAAAGGAAGAAAGAAAGAAAAGGAGAGAGATAAAGAGAGAAAAAAGAAAGAAAGGAAGGAAGGAAGGAAGAAAGAAAGAAAGGGAGAGAGATAAAGAGAGAAAAAAGAATGAAAGGAAGAAAGAAAGTGAGAGAAAAAAAGAAAGAAAGAAAGAAAGAGAGAAAAAAGATAAAATGAGAAAGAAAGAAAGAAAGAAAGAAAGAAAGAAAGGGAGAGAGATAAAGAGATAAAAAAGAAAGAAAGAAAGGGAGAGAAAAAAAGAAAGAAAGAAAGAGAGAAAAAAAGATAACATGAGAAAGAAAGAAAGAAAGGGAGAGAGATAAAGAGAGAAAAAAGAAAGAAAGAAAGAAAGAAAGAAAGAGAGAAAGAAAGAAAGAAAGAAAGGGAGAGAGATAAAGAGAGAAAAAAAGAACGAAAGGAAGAAAGAAAGAAAGAAAGAAAGGGAGAGAAAAAAAGAAAGAAAGAGAGAAAGAAAGAAAGATAAAGAGAGAAAGAAAGAAAGAAAGAAAGAAAGGGAGAGATAAAGAGAGAAAAAAGAAAGAAAGAAAGGGAGAGAGAGAGAAAGAAAGAAAGAAATAAAGAAAGGAAGAAAGAAAGAAAGGAAGAAAAAAAGAAAAGGAGAGAGATAAAGAGAGAAAAAAGAAAGAAAGGAAGGAAGAAAGAAAGGGAGAGAGATAAAGAGAGAAAAAAGAAAGATAGAAAGAAAGAAAGGGAGAGAGCTAAAGAGAGAAAAAAGAATGAAAGGAAGAAAGAAAGTGAGAGAAAAAAAGAAAGAAAGAAAGGGAGAGAAAGAAAGAAAGAAAGAAAGAAAGAAAGAGAGAAAAAAAGATAAAATGAGAAAGAAAGAAAGAAAGAAAGGGAGAGAGATAAAGAGAGAAAAAAAGAAAGAAAGAAAGAAAGAAAGAAAGAAAGAAAGAAAGAAAGAAACAAAAGAAAGAAAGGGAGAGAGATAAAGAGAGAAAAAAAGAACGAAAGGAAGAAAGAAAGAAAGAAAGGGAGAGAAAGAAAGGGAGAGAGCGAGAGAAAGAAAAAAGATAGATAGAAAGAAAGATAGATAGAGAAAGAAAGAATGAAAAAAGAAAAGGAGAGAGAGCGCGAGAGAGAGAGAGAGTGAGAGAGAGAGAGAGAGAGAGAGAGAGAGAGAGAGAGAGAGAGAGAGAGAGAGAGAGAGAGAGAGAGAGAGAGAGAGAGAGCGAGCAAACTCAATCGCGTTCTGTGTTGCAGCAGTTCCTGAAATTACCGTACGTGTAGTAATAGCCGCGCACACCCTAATTTTTTGGCGGCTGGCTTGACCGTGTATTTTCAAACCGCGGCTGGCTTGACCGCAGTCACACACACGCACGGCCACGCGTCTCACAGCGCGCGAATATTCACACAAAATTATATCAAAATGACTGTCTTGTTGAGTATCATCGTAAACATAGTCGGTTAGGTCTTTTAAATCAACGTAAACATGAAATTTGCCAGTCACCGCCAGCATTTATGGTCAAGTTTGTAAGTTTTAATGGTCCACAGAATATCTAAACAGGCAATATATCAAAAGAAAGAACAGACCCACTGTTTTATTCCAGCTTCATATATTATTTTTTAATCAACACTTGAATGTTGCAAGTTTCATGAAAAAGCAACATTTTGAGCATAAAGCTGAAAAAAGACTAACGTTACGTCTGAACGATGAACAAAACACAGATGTTGTAGATCGAGTCCATCAACAGCCCAAAGCTTCACAGTCCTATAACTCGTCATGGGTTGACAGTTCATTCAATAACATTAGGCAGTTGTGATTTATATGCTGTTTAATGTTGATGAACGCGTTATTTTACATATGCATCTGCTTATGATATCGCACGTTGCTGCTTCTTCGGCTGTTTTGATCAGGAGATTCTGTTCTCGTGCAGGAAATGCGCTACAGCGCCCCCTACCGTATAACAGTGAACACACATGGAAAGCCGGAAAATATCGTCATTTGCTATATAAATATTGAGATAACAAAAGACAAAAAAAAAAATCACTCACTGCTCTTGACTGAATAACTTTTAATAAGGATTAATCTGTATTTTTATGCAGTGACATATAATTTTATGCAGACTATGCATTGATATTTTACATTTGATTACTATTTTTGTACCTGACAATCTAGTTTAGACCTACATGAAAATAACTTTATTTCATTTGTATATGTTTGTTCTGCTGTATTTATTTGTGCTTTTGCTCATAATTTGATTATTTGTTCTTATTTTATTACTGACGGTCTTTAACAATATAAAAAAAAGTTAGGATATTAGTTTTTAGAGTCATAACCTTATTTATTATGCTTATATGGCTCAAAAACAATACTAGGCCTATTTTATTTGTCTTTTTTTTTTGTGGTGGGGTCAGTGAAAATTCTGACAGGGCAAGTAAAAATTTGAACCCCTGAAAAAAATCCTTAGCATTGAGCCCTGAAATATATCCCCCCCCCCCCCCAAAAAAAAAACAAAACAAAAAAAACACGGATTTGTGTGTAGTAACTTTAATGGTAAAAATGTAAAAATGCAATGGAGAAGGTGACGAACCTAAACAGGCAAAAATTAGGTTTTTTTTTCATAAAAGCAACAAAATCCAGAGCAAAAACTCAAGCTAAGCCAACCTCTGTTGTGTTGTAAATAGTTGTGTGATGTATAAAAAAATGTTGTTTATATTTATTTACTAAATTAATTTATTTATTGTCTATGGCAACACCGAGTATCCGTTACACTCCCGCTCCGCGACACTAATAGTTTCGGGAGGCCCCCTAAAAAATAAGTACAATGTACTTACTGTGTTCAAATTGTATTGCAAAACACCTTTGCTGATATTGAGGTGGGATACAGGTAGAGTTAGGGACAGGTGTGGTGGTGTGGGTCAGTTTAAGGGTAGGGTTAGGGACAGGTGTGGTGATATGGGTCAGTTTAAAGGTAGGGTTAGGGACAGGTGTGGGGGTATGGGTAAGTTTAAGGGTAGGGTTAGGGACAGGTGTGGTGATATGGGTCAGTTTAAAGGTAGGGTTAGGGACAGGTGTGGGGGTATGGGTAAGTTTAAGGGTAGGGTTAGGGACAGGTGTGGTGGTATGGGTCAGTTTAAGGGTAGGGTTAGGGACAGGTGTGGGGGTATGGGTAAGTTTAAGGGTAGGGTTAGGGACAGGTGTGGTGGTATGGGTCAGTTTAAGGGTAGGGTTAGGGACAGGTGTGGTGGTATGGGTCAGTTTAAGGGTAGGGTTAGGGACAGGTGTGGTGATATGGGTCAGTTTAAAGGTAGGGTTAGGGACAGGTGTGGGGGTATGGGTAAGTTTAAGGGTAGGGTTAGGGACAGGTGTGGTGATATGGGTCAGTTTAAAGGTAGGGTTAGGGACAGGTGTGGGGGTATGGGTCAGTTTAAGGGTAGGGTTAGGGACAGGTGTGGGGGTATGGGTAAGTTTAAGGGTAGGGTTAGGGACAGGTGTGGTGGTATGGGTCAGTTTAAGGGTAGGGTTAGGGACAGGTGTGGTGGTATGGGTCAGTTTAAGGGTAGGGTTAGGGACAGGTGTGGTGATATGGGTCAGTTTAAAGGTAGGGTTAGGGACAGGTGTGGGGGTATGGGTAAGTTTAAGGGTAGGGTTAGGGACAGGTGTGGTGATATGGGTCAGTTTAAAGGTAGGGTTAGGGACAGGTGTGGGGGTATGGGTAAGTTTAAGGGTAGGGTTAGGGACAGGTGTGGTGATATGGGTCAGTTTAAAGGTAGGGTTAGGGACAGGTTTGGGGGTATGGGTAAGTTTAAGGGTAGGGTTAGGGACAGGTGTGGTGGTATGGGTCAGTTTAAGGGTAGGGTTAGGGACAGGTGTGGGGGTATGGGTAAGTTTAAGGGTAGGGTTAGGGACAGGTGTGGTGGTATGGGTCAGTTTAAGGGTAGGGTTAGGGACAGGTGTGGTGGTATGGGTCAGTTTAAGGGTAGGGTTAGGGACAGGTGTGGTGATATGGGTCAGTTTAAAGGTAGGGTTAGGGACAGGTGTGGGGGTATGGGTAAGTTTAAGGGTAGGGTTAGGGACAGGTGTGGTGATATGGGTCAGTTTAAAGGTAGGGTTAGGGACAGGTGTGGGGGTATGGGTCAGTTTAAGGGTAGGGTTAGGGACAGGTGTGGGGGTATGGGTAAGTTTAAGGGTAGGGTTAGGGACAGGTGTGGTGGTATGGGTCAGTTTAAGGGTAGGGTTAGGGACAGGTGTGGTGGTATGGGTCAGTTTAAGGGTAGGGTTAGGGACAGGTGTGGTGATATGGGTCAGTTTAAAGGTAGGGTTAGGGACAGGTGTGGGGGTATGGGTAAGTTTAAGGGTAGGGTTAGGGACAGGTGTGGTGATATGGGTCAGTTTAAAGGTAGGGTTAGGGACAGGTGTGGGGGTATGGGTAAGTTTAAGGGTAGGGTTAGGGACAGGTGTGGTGGTATGGGTCAGTTTAAGGGTAGGGTTAGGGACAGGTGTGGTGATATGGGTCAGTTTAAAGGTAGGGTTAGGGACAGGTGTGGTGGTATGGGTCAGTTTAAGGGTAGGGTTAGGGACAGGTGTGGTGATATGGGTCAGTTTAAAGGTAGGGTTAGGGACAGGTGTGGGGGTATGGGTAAGTTTAAGGGTAGGGTTAGGGACAGGTGTGGTGGTATGGGTCAGTTTAAGGGTAGGGTTAGGGACAGGTGTGGTGGTATGGGTCAGTTTAAGGGTAGGGTTAGGGACAGGTGTGGTGATATGGGTCAGTTTAAAGGTAGGGTTAGGGACAGGTGTGGGGGTATGGGTAAGTTTAAGGGTAGGGTTAGGGACAGGTGTGGTGATATGGGTCAGTTTAAAGGTAGGGTTAGGGACAGGTGTGGTGATATGGGTCAGTTTAAAGGTAGGGTTAGGGACAGGTGTGGTGATATGGGTCAGTTTAAAGGTAGGGTTAGGGACAGGTGTGGGGGTATGGGTAAGTTTAAGGGTAGGGTTAGGGACAGGTGTGGTGGTATGGGTCAGTTTAAGGGTAGGGTTAGGGACAGGTGTGGTGGTATGGGTCAGTTTAAGGGTAGGGTTAGGGACAGGTGTGGTGATATGGGTCAGTTTAAAGGTAGGGTTAGGGACAGGTGTGGTGGTGTGGGTCAGTTTAAGGGTAGGGTTAGGGACAGGTGTGGTGATATGGGTCAGTTTAAAGGTAGGGTTAGGGACAGGTGTGGGGGTATGGGTAAGTTTAAGGGTAGGGTTAGGGACAGGTGTGGTGGTATGGGTCAGTTTAAGGGTAGGGTTAGGGACAGGTGTGGGGGTATGGGTAAGTTTAAGGGTAGGGTTAGGGACAGGTGTGGTGGTATGGGTCAGTTTAAGGGTAGGGTTAGGGACAGGTGTGGTGGTATGGGTCAGTTTAAGGGTAGGGTTAGGGACAGGTGTGGTGATATGGGTCAGTTTAAAGGTAGGGTTAGGGACAGGTGTGGGGGTATGGGTAAGTTTAAGGGTAGGGTTAGGGACAGGTGTGGTGATATGGGTCAGTTTAAAGGTAGGGTTAGGGACAGGTGTGGGGGTATGGGTCAGTTTAAGGGTAGGGTTAGGGACAGGTGTGGGGGTATGGGTAAGTTTAAGGGTAGGGTTAGGGACAGGTGTGGTGGTATGGGTCAGTTTAAGGGTAGGGTTAGGGACAGGTGTGGTGGTATGGGTCAGTTTAAGGGTAGGGTTAGGGACAGGTGTGGTGATATGGGTCAGTTTAAAGGTAGGGTTAGGGACAGGTGTGGGGGTATGGGTAAGTTTAAGGGTAGGGTTAGGGACAGGTGTGGTGATATGGGTCAGTTTAAAGGTAGGGTTAGGGACAGGTGTGGGGGTATGGGTAAGTTTAAGGGTAGGGTTAGGGACAGGTGTGGTGATATGGGTCAGTTTAAAGGTAGGGTTAGGGACAGGTTTGGGGGTATGGGTAAGTTTAAGGGTAGGGTTAGGGACAGGTGTGGTGGTATGGGTCAGTTTAAGGGTAGGGTTAGGGACAGGTGTGGGGGTATGGGTAAGTTTAAGGGTAGGGTTAGGGACAGGTGTGGTGGTATGGGTCAGTTTAAGGGTAGGGTTAGGGACAGGTGTGGTGGTATGGGTCAGTTTAAGGGTAGGGTTAGGGACAGGTGTGGTGATATGGGTCAGTTTAAAGGTAGGGTTAGGGACAGGTGTGGGGGTATGGGTAAGTTTAAGGGTAGGGTTAGGGACAGGTGTGGTGATATGGGTCAGTTTAAAGGTAGGGTTAGGGACAGGTGTGGGGGTATGGGTCAGTTTAAGGGTAGGGTTAGGGACAGGTGTGGGGGTATGGGTAAGTTTAAGGGTAGGGTTAGGGACAGGTGTGGTGGTATGGGTCAGTTTAAGGGTAGGGTTAGGGACAGGTGTGGTGGTATGGGTCAGTTTAAGGGTAGGGTTAGGGACAGGTGTGGTGATATGGGTCAGTTTAAAGGTAGGGTTAGGGACAGGTGTGGGGGTATGGGTAAGTTTAAGGGTAGGGTTAGGGACAGGTGTGGTGATATGGGTCAGTTTAAAGGTAGGGTTAGGGACAGGTGTGGGGGTATGGGTAAGTTTAAGGGTAGGGTTAGGGACAGGTGTGGTGGTATGGGTCAGTTTAAGGGTAGGGTTAGGGACAGGTGTGGTGATATGGGTCAGTTTAAAGGTAGGGTTAGGGACAGGTGTGGTGGTATGGGTCAGTTTAAGGGTAGGGTTAGGGACAGGTGTGGTGATATGGGTCAGTTTAAAGGTAGGGTTAGGGACAGGTGTGGGGGTATGGGTAAGTTTAAGGGTAGGGTTAGGGACAGGTGTGGTGGTATGGGTCAGTTTAAGGGTAGGGTTAGGGACAGGTGTGGTGGTATGGGTCAGTTTAAGGGTAGGGTTAGGGACAGGTGTGGTGATATGGGTCAGTTTAAAGGTAGGGTTAGGGACAGGTGTGGTGATATGGGTCAGTTTAAAGGTAGGGTTAGGGACAGGTGTGGTGGTATGGGTCAGTTTAAAGGTAGGGTTAGGGACAGGTGTGGTGGTATGGGTCAGTTTAAGGGTAGGGTTTGGTGTAAGGGAAGTGTCAACTGTGTAAAAACAAATGTAACTACAGAAATTAATTAGAGACGTAATTACATGCAGGTATTTTTTTTTTAAATGTAAGTACAATGTAAAAACATGTATGTACACAATAAGTGCAATGCATCAAATGATTAATTAAAATGTTAGTACATAATAGTTAAGGCCACCTAATATAAAGTGGGTCCAATTGAATATTGCTACACATATGCTTCCATAATATGATGATACTGTAATGATAAGCAGGACGGAAGCAAGTTTAACAAGTCTTTATTAGACCAGATACTCAAGGATAAAGATAGATCGTTGCAAAACACAGTCCCAAAAGAGCTGGCAGACGACCAGGAACACAGCTGGCAGGAGAGCGTGACGCAGGGACTGAGGGGAATCCGGAGGTGCAGCGTGAAGGTGAAAGTGAATCCGTGGTGAGATCTGCAGTGAAGGTACACAAGGAACAAGAGGAGAACAGGACAGGCACGAGGACGGGAACTCAAACAACGATCTGACAACATGAAATGGGAGAGAGGGCATTAAGTAGGCTGGAGATGATGATAAACACGCCCCCCCTTAACCATGACATACAAACACACACTACACATGAGACAAACACACACTACACATGAGACAAGAATGAGACAACCGATCTACCAACCGTGACAGATACATATTGTATCGTGACTTTAGTATCGTGATCCGTATCGTATCGTGACATTGGGCAATTTAATATATTTGCCTTCAAAGTACATTTTGCCATTGGAATGAATGGGACTTAGATGGTACAGGTTTACAGCTAACACATTTTAGCCTATCCCATTAAGCTTATTCCCTCAAGGTGTAATTCATGACATGAGATATGTCCCACACTCTTTGCTATGTTGCCCACACCTCTCTGTCATTTATCAATCTCTTACTTCTCAATAATGTAGTCTCGTTTCCACAGGTGGGGATGCTGGCCTCCATCGGGGGAAGAGATACCAAGCACATCATTTTTAACATTTTGGCACACATTTTTGCCGACAGTGGAGCCGAATCAATACATTGGAAAGGGATGAACAATAAAAAAAAAATCAGTGAGATGGCAACAAGACCATTATAGCTGGTAAGTATTATAATAGATGCCTTTCTCTCAGTCTTGACTTAATCACCACTCTCTCATTCATTCACTCCACACCACTTTAGTCACATTTATTATTATTGATTTGTGCAAGCATTTACTATAAAGTCATGTAATAAAGAGTCTTTGAATATTGAATCTAATATTTACTCTTTGTTTCTTTGCTTTGTGTACGTCTTACAGGAGCAGTGAGGAAGAGCCGCATGTCTGAGAAAGCCACAGACACAGAGATGAATCCTTACGCCATCAGAGGGTTCAATCTGGCCTGCGACCCCGAGGCGGCCGTGCCCAATCACACCCAACGGATGAATACAATCTGTGTTAATATTGTGTTCATATTAGTTTTTACTTGGTTTTGTATTGTTTTGTAATTTGAGTAATTAACATTTATCTTTAATTTTCTCACTTGATTGTATTGTTTTGTGTTTTTTTGTTAATCTGGTCTACAGATCATTGTTCATAGTGTTCTCTTTTGCCTTTTTAAAATAAAAAAATATTTAGAAAATTACAAATTGTGTGGGTGTTTAGGCCTTAATTGTCTGATAGCCCACAGACCAGATGTAAAATGTAAAATATGAGACGCGGATCTGGGCCTCACGTCATGGCATTAATAACTGTACTGGGCCAGTTCTGTCTCTGATCCGTAATTCCAACCGGTTCCGGTATTGGGCCGTTGGAAAGAATGAGCCCGGGGCCAAATGCTAATGAAGACCTGGCCCAAATACATTTTGCTGTCTGGGTCAGAAATAATATTTAAATTTCACTCATTAAAACTTTTTGTTTGATGAAAATTGTACAGATATTGTTAAATAACAAATTTACATCTGTGTCCTATCACAAGCTACTACTCTGTCTACTGTCAGCGAGGAACCCTTGTCCACAACATTGAAAACCCTTTTTAAAAAGTTTGGACACCCCTGGCCTATTGCTACACGTGATTGGCAAGCGGTTTGCCAGAATACAAAGAAAACAAGAAAACACCTTATAAATCATAATAAATTAAATTTTTTGAAAGTGTTGCTAGTGTCCTGAATAAACTTTGAAGACTTTGATTTCGTCTCTTGTGTGTTTCATTCTCTTTCCATGATATGTCAGAGAGTGTGTACGTGCGTGTGTGTGTGTGTAATCACGCTGAGAGCAGGTTCATGGTCACTCAAGATTTCTCTTTACTGGGCCCGGTAGACTACAGACAAAATTGGGACAAACAAGAGCAAAAGCTGGTTTTAGTGCAGTTCATCAGCGTTGTATGAGAGTCAGCAGAGAGAGATGTAAGCTCTGCTGAATATACATTATAAGGGGATCGTGAGCATATAGTGGACAAAAACTCTAAATAAAGCATTTTGATTTACTTCAGTAATGTCAGACCGTTTGCTTCATGATGATGAATTGTTTTATTGGAACAATGTTTCTGTTTTATTGTGTTAGGTATTTTGGTTTGTGTAATTGATACAATAAAGAAAAAAATGCATGAAAAGGGGGCAACTTAGTATTAAATAATTAAAAGTTCTTCCTACTCGCAGCACGTTAAAACTAAACAAACCATCCTTCATCTTTTTTTAATTAATTTTTTATTACAGAATTCAATTTACAAACATTCAGCCATCACAGTCCGTGAACAAAGATTATACATCAAATAATTACAATAACATAATATTAAAAACAAGTATGAAATTAATAAATGATCACCCCTTACGAAGCTTCGAATCAATCCGACACCCGTCTCTACGGCGACACCTAGTGGTCGCTTGCATGTGTTGATCTGAAATAACCTTTACAATGATCCATGTAAAAAAAAAAATTACATCTGTCTGACAACTACATGATCTTGGTTTTTTAACCTGTAGCCTCCTCATTGTGCATAACTAGGTTTTTTTGGTTATGAATAATGATTAATAAAAATAAATAAAGCCACAATTTGTTACATAACATTTTTATTCAAAAATATTATTTCCTCTGCTGTTGAAGGACTTTGCCGACTTCTTTTTTTTTTACATATAATTTCTCCAGCCTTTGAAAAAATCCTCTCACATGGACACTTGCTGGCATGCACAAATATATTTTAGCAAGTAACTTACATACAAATGAGGGAAAATGACTGCTATCACAAAATCTCTCTCCTCTCACAAAAACCCACGAGGTGAAGATGGATTTACTTCATTTTTAAACTGTGGGGAATTAGGTTTATAGTAAACCTAATTTACTGTGGGGAATTAGGTTCATTTAGCCATAGTCACGTGTCATGGGTGTTTTGAATCACAGTTCGGAGCAGTGTTTCGAAACATCTGCGCTTCGGGATCTCCACAAAACGCCGAAAAGTTAGTTTCACATCAGCCATCCCTAGTGTTCTCTGCCTTGTTGTGTTTGTTAGTTTGGACTGCCTGCCTGTGTTTTGACCTTGCCTGAGCTCTTGACTATGATTGTGGATTACCCTTTCAATAAAGCTACATTTGGATCCTCGACCTGTGTCTCTCAGAGCAGTTACAAAAGCAAAGAAATAACTCCAACTTCCAGCCATTTTGCTCGAGACATTACAAATGCCCCTTTAGCCATTTCAATATACATATGATCTATTTCCTTTTTTTAATATGTGTATGCTACATTTTGTTCCTGCTAAATGGATTGAAATTAATTTCTGATCAGAAAATGGGGAAAAGCTGTGTGATGATTCTGACACAAATTGCAGACAAGAGGGAGAAATAAGCCATAGATCAATTCTAGACCGCAACATTGCTCCGGGTAAATTTGTTAATGTCAGGGTTTAAAAAAACGCCAAACGTCTATAATTGCCAGTTGTTCACAAATATATGCAGTACTTTTGAATCTTGAATGTGAGATTAATCTTGTAGGTTTTCTATCTACAAGATCATCTGGAGCATCATTATAATCGCCTACAATAATCAAGTGTGCATCCTTATATTTGTTTTTAAAGGCTTCAAGTTTCATACAAAGTTGTAAAAACATTATTTTTGCTAGAGCTGTATAGTTATAGTTATATAAATTGCAAACTATAAAGAAGGAATTGTCTAATTTGAAAACCAAGATTATCCATCTACCCTCATTTAAAGTCACTGATTCAATTATATCTCCTTTAAAATTATTGAGTAGAATGGCGACACCTGCTGATTGTTGAGAGGCATGACAGAAGTAACATATATCACCCCACTGTGCTTTACAAAACTTCACATCATTGCCTACAGAATGAGTCTCTAGTAAAAAAAAAAATGTTCGTCTACTAAATAAAAAGATTGATTTCATTTTGGTGCTATCACGAATACCCCTGACATTCAAAGATATTATTTTTAAGGAACTAAAATGGAAATCTGTCATAATGAAAGGAAAGAAAAAAACTGAACTGGAGGTCTGTTAAAGTTATAGGAACTGGTTAAGGGAAAAAAAACTACTTCAATTAACTCCTAAAATTCTTATTTTAAAGGAGCCCTAGATTGAAACCTTGGCATAGTTGAATAACAAGAGTTCAGTACATGGAAATCACATACTGTGAGTCTCAAACACCATTGCTTCCTCCTTCATATGTAAACCTCGTTTGTGAAAAACACCACGGAAAAACAGGCGAATCTCAACATAACACAGACTGTTACGCAACAATCGGGATCATTAATATGTACACCCCCCACATTAGCATATAAACCAGCCCATGTTCAAGGCCAGGCGGAACTGCACAGCCGAATCATCGGAAGTTCTGCAGGTATTGTGAAGAAACAAGTGTCAACAGGCATGGTTGATGTTTATCTATAACCGGATACTAGGGGTGTAATGATATATATCGTTAAACGATATATCGCAATATAAAAATGTGACGATATGTATCGTTGATGGAAACGATATGATTTGCGATATAGAGTTGTTTTATCCAAGGCTCAACTTGCTGTAGTCGGCCTATTTATTAGGTATAATTCACCCAAACACAAATTTACAAAGTAGGCTACCACAAATGTAAACTGTCATCATGTACTCACCATCATGTCGTTTTTCGTTTAACTTCCAAATACAAATGAAGATATTCTTTATGAAACCGGAGGGATTTCTGTCCCTCCATTTAAAGTAATTCCTCTCAAACTTGAAAGATCCAATAAATGTCATAAAGGCATCGTAAAAAAACGAATCGAGTGTCTAATCCAAATCCAAGTCTTCTGAAGAGACATGAACGATGGTTTATGATGAACAGATTTACCACGACGCGCATAGCCTCCTTAGTGAAAGCGCAAACATCATTTAAATCATCAGATCACATTTAGTTTGAATAGTATGATTATTCAAAGCATTTTAGATGGTTCATTCTTATATGTCTAGTGCATTAATAGCAGGAGAGGCGGGACATAGGGAGCACTGGGAGAGATGCTGCTGGCATTGAAAGCGTGAGGGAAAAAAATAAAGTTTACGGAGTTTCAGTGACATTATTACATTAAACGACTATATATAATGTTGAATATAATGTATAATAATGCAATGGGGGAATATTTGTGGGTCCTGATAATCATAATATTATTATAATAATAAAGTAAAAATCCCTCTTCTTTATTTTCGCTTAAAATATCGGGATACATATCGTATCGTGAGTTTGGTATTGCGATTCATAACGAATCGTGACACGAGTGTATCGTTACACCCCTACTTGAACATGACAATCAGTGAGTTGATTTTAAGAGGACAGCTCACCTTAAGCAGACTGCCAGACGCCGCTCTGGATCTATTGGTTCCCTGAAGGTTGTGGTTTGTCTTGTCAGATGCAGTGCCACTGTCAAAATATTTGCTTTATTGCTATGCGTCCGGTGTGAAAGGGCCTTTAGCGTTAAGCTGCATCTGTCTCTAAAAGAAAAAATTTGCAGTGATTTGATGTTATTGAACTCTAGAACCAGAACAAATAACTTTTATTGGTTTGAATGATCTGAATACATGCGTTCTCTGGCAAGTCAAACCACGTCTTGACTGCATGTTCAAGGCTAACGTTAAAGATTATTGCTATATGACCGAACATTTTACTGTACCGATCTTTTTTATGGATACTACAATTTTGCATACAGGACAAATGTCCTGCCCTGTGTACAAACCCATGGGCTTCATCATAAAGTCAGTTACATCATAATGCAGTTCTGTCAGACAAGCTGTGCCACAATGTTTCAATTAATAGTCACTGCGTTCACCTTTCGAAAGGCAGTACAAAATCGGTAGGTACCGTCTGCCTTTGGAACTAGTAAACACGGTGAGCTCCACGGGCTCCGACTATGAGCCAGACCGTGCTGTAACGTACTCGACTTTGGCTTTCATTATCTGAATCTTTGTTGGGTTAATTCTGTAGGAGAGCTGTTTGATCTGAACCTACATTGATGTCATGCTCAAGAACCGTGATTCTCCCTGGCACGGGTGAATAATTATGCATTAAATGCATAATCTGCCCAGGTTCTAGATGAGAGAAAGGTAGATCTTCCATGACAGCAGAGTTTTGTAGTCTTTTACCATCTTGATCGGCAACTTGCACTGCTACAGCAACCGGCAAGGGTTTAGTGACAAGGTTACATTGGGAATCAGGCTTAGAGTCACAAACAAATCTCTTTAACATAGTTTGTTTCACTAAGTTTCTCTTTCACAGAGTACGGACCTGTGAATTTTGCATGGAGAGATTAATATTTACAAAATCAATATTTCCTAATTTAACAATAGGCCTATTATTCATGAAAATAGTAAGCAGTAAACTTTTTTTTGAGCCGAATTGCAATGTTCTCATTACTCTGCATTTTATAAATATTTGGGGCGTGAAGATACAATATAATTTGCGATTAACGCAAAATGTATGCAACAATGCATTTTTTTAGGGATGGTGTCATGACACACACCATTTTATCGGTAAAATGCCAAATGGCCGGAAACAGGCTGGAGACAGCAAAGTGGGCACTTTTTTAACGCATATTCACTTTGTTGATAACAAAACAGTGGAAAAAGTGGATGGAAACTTAGCTACAGTCTCTATGTGATGATATTTAGGAGAAAGAGGCTCTATGTGTTGGGATTTATCCGACTTCTGTGAGACAGCTAGCAGACGGTCAGTTAAGCCAGTCCGTCTGCTTCCTGACCTGGACCCCAGTTAGTCAAGGTTCAACTCTAAGGCTGCGTTCGAAACCGCATACTTCCCTACTATATAGTATGTAAAAAGCAGTAGGCGAGCGAAGAGTATGCTCGAATCCTTTGTATTCATAAAAGAGTAGGCGAGAACTACCAGGGTTTTGGAGTATTTCTCGCGAGATTCGGACGTGCGTATACTGATGTTGCGTTCGAATATGCCTACTTACCTACTATATAGTAGGCGAAAACAGTACGTGAAAGGAGAAGTATGTTCGAAACCTCAGTAATCATAAAAGAGTATGCGAGAAGTTCCCGGATGACTTACTGATTCCGCCCAGATTGTGAAGTACCCATCGTCGGATACTTTTCTATCCCTGCCTTCCCATGAGGCCACAGGAAAGGATACGTCAGGCGGAGAAAAGCCAATCAAATGTGAGTATTACAAACCAAAATCACCGTTCCTTGTGTTAAAATCGCATTTGTTGGACTACTGTAGAGTAACGTTAAACTGTTGAATTGTTAAAAGTGTAAAGACGACAGACAGTATAGTGTAGTTGTGATTGGGCTGTAAAAACACGTTTTATTATGTATGAGCTCTAGTAACACACACACACGTCTCCAAAGTGGATTTACATAAACTATATACTTAAAGATAAAGATGCTTACTAAATGTTTATTTAACATCTGACAGGAACATTTTCGATAAGTATTGCAGATGACATCACAGCATGAAATAGACATCTGATCAGAGTGATGTGTGTGTGCTATAATGTAGAGTTCACTGTGGTCAACACTGCTTACTTTACATGAACGTCAGTAATGTTAATAGATCTACATAAAGTAACTAAACATAAGTTATCTTTTTTTATTTGTCCATTAGTACTGTTGATGAATTGAGGAACATTAACACATCAGCAACTACCTCAACATTTAAGGCTATTGAGCACATAAACTTTTATGCTTTTATCAAGGTGTTGTTTAAGATACAGGTTACATGAAAGTTGTCTGATGTTACAGGGCCAGAAGAGCACGTGTGTGTTTATCTGGTGGAGACTGGAGAGAGGCTGATGAAGGAAGCCTGTTATCAAAGGCTTTGAGTATACTACAGAAATGAATAAAACATACATTTAAATCTTAAGTTGTATTTTATTTTAATTTCAAACAGAGTTATTTCAGCACTTTTCTGATTCTTGATGTCTGTGCATTTGCTGCAGAGCTTCTGTGGTTGAGCCTTGCTCAAGGACACACTGGTGGTGACGGCTGCGGAGATCCAAGCAGAAACCTTCAGCTTATCAGTTCAGTGTTTAGCCCACTACACCACAAAAGTCATAAAGCTACAATACAAGTAGCATGTAATTGTAAAAAATATTAAATCAAATATGGCAAGAAATGGGATGCTGACAACATGAATTGTAAAACGTTTTAAGTAGTCATGCTGATGGAGAGCAGGCACACGGATGTTTGGAGTAGACACATCAGCAGTCAGAGATTGTCCCGCACATGTTCTCCACTCTTGCTTCAAGGTTGTGGGGTTCAGAAGGGACATGATGGACATGATGGAGGGACATGATGGACGGCTAGGACAGGCGAAGGTGTTCACGGTGGTCAACTGCTTCATCAAGCTGTGTTGAGATGGCAGCAGATGTGGGCTTCACCGTCTGTAAATGTGTGATGGTTTGTTAGAACAATACGTTTGAATAAAGCTTTGTTTCATGGTGACTTATTCATTTGTGATGTTTACTTTTATTTATTCTTTTACTCATTAATTCATGTTTCCTATTGTTGTCAGTAAATAAAATATTTTATTAACTCATGCATTTATTCATTGCTTGACTGAAAATTGGTATTCACATCGGCTGCATTTGTCTAGTGTGTATTCATGCATCGCTATGTCATATGACAACAAGTTGCATTTTGCTTGTTTTACTAAAACAATATAATTTTCAGTAAAAAAAAGTAATATAATTAAGTATTGGTCAGCATTTGTTATTATTATTATTGTAAGTGTTTTAGTGGGCTAGCAATGCAATTCATTCTGGGGTAATCTTAATTTTGAATAGTAATAACTTACATTTTAAGAGTATAAAATCAACAGTGTTCTCCCAAGGTGAGATCTTCGAGCAGCTGAAAGACGTCCTCGTTGCAGACTCTGAGGGAAACTGCACAGGTCGGGCTGTGGAGTTATTGATGCTTTGAGCTGTTACTGCACCTGTCACTCATAGGCCTATCTTTTATTTTATAATTACATGGTTGTATCTTTAACAATCCTAATAATAAAACAAATATCATGGGTTTGCATACATTATATACAAAGAAAAAACAATAACAAGGTTAGATATCTTTGAATAAGGGATTGAGGGATAAAACAGGAGTTAAATTTAAAAAGGAAAATATAAAGGAGATTTAGGCCAATTTTGCTTGTGGATGACATGTTTTGCATATAAAATAAAGAAATTAACAACATATTTAAGAGATCACGATTGTGGGTTTTGGTAAGGATAAAACTGGGTCAGATTAGTAGGGTTAATATCACAAAATAAATGGGCAGCTGTTTCTTCAACAAGCCCACACAATTAGCAAGTTTAATCAATATTAAGATATTTATAGATCGATGAATTAAACCTGTCACTCGTCTTTCAAGTTGTTGCGCTTGAGATAACGTCGTAGGTCACATGATAACGTCAACATGGCGCATAAAGTGCGGATCGCATTCATACTTAACGAGATCAGGCAATATAGTACCTACTCTTTTAGAGCTCGTTAAGTAAGTACTTATTGAAAATGAGTACCTACTCAATGAGTATGCGGTTTCGAACGCAGCCTAAGACTATGTGCCAGATTACTAGATAGAAGAGCGGCACCATCCCAGGAGGGATGAATACCATCTCTTTTTAACAGGTCAGGTCTGCCCCAAAAACTGCTTTTCCAATTGTCTATGAACCCTGTTATTCTGCGGACACCCTTTCAACAACCAGCCATGGAGTGAGGAGAGTCTGATAAGTATTTCATCACTCCGGCGAACAGGAAGCAGGCCAGAGCAAATTTAAGAGTCTGACATACTTGCTAATTTACACACTTCTTTAAATGTTAATTTTAGTGATCTCCAAACATCATTATTGCCGATGTGAATAATAATAATTTACAATTAGCATTAGCCAGCACTTTTAAATTTGCTTTGTCTAGGCGTTCGGCTGCTGGCAAACATCTGACTATGGCGGCTGGTGTCTCTATTTTTATGTTACGTGTAATATAATCGCCAGTCACTAGGGCACTTTTAACAGGATTCTCAGTGGGTGCGTCTCTGAGTTGGGAGAACCATGATGTTCAACAATGTTTTGTCCCGTGACTATGCCATCTCACAGTCACCCAGTTGCTCTACTGCATGGGCTTTTGAAGCCCTCGCCGCTGACAGATTTGGCTATGCTATGGCAGGCAGTGCAAGTGACAATAACAGGGGAAGATGACATGACTCACCGTGTTTGTTGACTGATCCAACTCACCACATTTATCGATTGCATGCCAGAAAAAAGACCGTAAGCATGGATGGCAGGTTAACAGGCTAGCGAAATGCTTGCGTGTTGTGTTAGCGATAGTGATTTAGATGAAAGCTAGAGATGTCAGATCAATGTGACAGACAAAATGAAATAATATCAGATAAATTGTGATGATTAAATTATATTAAAGGTCCCATGGCATGAAATTTTCATTTTATGAGGTTTTTCAACATTAATATGAGTTCCCCTAGCCTGAATATTGTCCCCAAGTGGATAGAAATGTTGATCGGTGTAAAACCGAGTTGTGGCTGTCTTTCTCTGCCTTTGAGAAAATGACAGGCCAGACTAGCCAATCCTGAAGTCTCCTGGTTTGACGTCCAAGCAGGAACGGTTTCCTCCCTTTCCTCCGCCCAGAGAATCTGCCACGCCCATGCAAACGCTCGTCGAGAGATCATTGCATCATTGCTTGTGAACGAGTGAACGCTGGCAGTTTCTCAGTGTTTGGATGTACAAATGAAAACAGAAGTCTTTTTTCAGTTCCTTCTGATCTGTGATCAGTGATTTCTGATGTGTAGCTAATTATTTATTATTCGTGCACACATTGCGGCTTCTCTCTCTCCAGACAGAACGGTGTTTTCGTGTTTTATATCTTGTGAGTCAGTGTTTTTGTACGTCCTCGTCGCGTCTATCGGTTCTAAAATGTGCATACAGTCATGAGTTTCTGCTCAACATCAGCAGAGATAAACCTCACACACGCCGAAGCTCGGCCTTCAACATCCCCGACCCACAGTACTGCATCTGGCCCACAGCGGAGGCACCAAACGCGGCGTGAGATTAAGCAGAAGGGGGGTAAGCTTGAGCATATCCGGGCTAGCCAGCCTAGCCCCACAATAAACTGGATTACATCCGATTACTGCTGTTGTGTCTTTGTTTGCGCTGTGTACTCAACGCGCGTCACTGACGCTTTTATTTTATTTTAAAAATAATGCTATTATCAACACTTACTTTTAACTCGTTCATCTCGACAGCTGTAATGGTACTTTGCATGTGTTACAAAGTTGGTAGAATAATGATGAAGAGACGGACTCGGTGTGACTGTTTATTCAGAACTCTCAGATACAAACACAATAAACTCGCGCTGACTGACAGCGCTCTCATAACTCAGTAGTTACTATAAATAACTTTGTTAGCAATCGCTGAGCTCAGTCTCTGGTACATTAGTGATGTCCGGTTCGCGAACGATCTTTCTTTTGAACCAGTTCTTTTTAGTGAACCGAATCAGTTCACCAAATCGGACTGAATCGTTCTAAACGGTTCGCGTCTCCAGTCAGCGCTGATCCATAATTTACTAAAGTTACTAACTTTCTGACATGAGTGACAGTCCCTCCGACTAGAAATAGACTAATAACCTAAAGTATATGCTGTAACTAAAACAGTTCAGACATGCTGAGAACTGATGTGAAGTGAACTCAGGTCCATCCGTCTCCCTGGCAGACTCGTGCCTGCTCGTGCCTCGTTAAACCACGCCCCCTCCGCTCATATAAAATGCAAAGATGTCAGCCAATCACAACAGTGGGTGTTTTTACTGAAGTCTCACAGCAGACACGCCTCTTGAAGCAGGGCAGTCAGCCACAGGGCAAACAGCAGTATAGAAAAAATGCCTTTTATTTCTAAATTATGTCATTTTATGATGTAAAAGTCATACTAACAATATAAGTACAGCTCAGGAAACATTATAAAATAATAGAAAAATGCCATGCCATGGGACCTTTAAACAAAATAAACAGCAGGAAAGATAGAACATAGAGCTTTATGGAGCTACAGACCCAATTCACTCATGCAGACAGGAAACCGCTGTGCAACAGTGAAAATGGCCCATTTGGAAACCAGTCTCTGTGTGTTGTGTGTGTGTGTTGAGCCACACATTAGCCACTATAGCAACGGAAAATCAACCGCTGTTGTGCGTGCAGTTATTTGCATTCTTTTTTGCAGTCTGTGTTTCAAATGTATTTTGTTTTAAGTAACGGATATGCTTTGGGGAAATGTATCAGAGTAAAAGTTGACAGAAATATAAAAACACAAGTACAGATTCTCCCCAAAAATACCCAATTCACTACATTACACAACTGCATGCATGCAAGTGTTTTAAAGAAGAGTAATTTATTTGTTTTCAAGTCGATAAACATTTATAAATGACTTGTAGTCAGGGGATTAAAGTTGGTTAAAGGTGCCCTAGAATGGAAAACGATACTCGGTTACTTAACGTAACCTCGGTTCTCTCTAGAAGAGGGAACGAGTATTGCGTAAGTTCCTTACGCTACGGGAAAGTATTCTTTCTTCGAGATTTCTGAAAAACCCAAAATTATCCTTAATTTTGTAACATTGTCAACGCAGTGCGGCAGCCTGGCAGACCATAGCAGGCTATTCCAGCGTGCTATTGGCTGCTCTGCTGGCAACTGCAGCAGCCTATCGGTGAGCCCGCGTGACGTGGCGACCAATGAGGGCGCTTCGCGCCCACCTGGCTTCATTTGCCTACAGGTGGGGCGTGGCCACGTGTATATAAGCAGGGCTCACGGGCTGCATATTCGGTTTTCTTAGTTCTGAAGCGTAAAAGCCCGCGGGGCGCACGGCAAGGAACGCAATACTCGTTCCCTCTTCTAGAGAGAACCGAGGTTACGTTAAGTAACCGAGTATCGTTCTCTTACGAGAGGTTCTCTCGTATTGCGTAAGTTCCTTACGCTACGGGAACATATTGTCAACGCCGTGCGCGCCTCGCATACAGCATATGTATCCCAGGGAACCGGGGACCATAACACTGCTCGGGCAGGGTGGCCGGTAAAGAAAAACGGGCCACCACATATACAGACACTTCATTCGAACTGACGGGTGGTTTACGACGGGTGGTTACAACACCCTGTCCCATGAATGAGGGAACGGCACCTGCCGGTCTCCTTCAAATTCACCACACCTTGTCTCATGAATGAGGGAGCGGCAACGCCGGTCGCCTTCAAATTCACAATATCTTGTTATATGAGTGAGGTAACGGCACCGCCGGTCACCTTCAAACTCACAACAGCTCGTCTCGTAAATGAGGGAACGGCACCGCCGGTCTCCTTCAAATTCACATGAGCCTAGTACCGAACTTACTACCAGTATGTGAGCTATGTCTGCGCAGAATCACTGGGCAGAACCAACGGCCCTATTGAACTGATAACACTTTCGCCTGTAAGGCAGGAACTTCCAGATTGTAAAATCTCACGAACGTAGACGGGGAGGCCCAGCCTGCCGCCATACAGATATCGTGGATGGAAATCCCTCTGGCCCAAGCCCACGAAGAGGCCATGCCTCTGGTGGAGTGTGCTCTGACACCTAGCGGGCACTGCAGGTGTTTGGAAGCGTATGCAGTTGCAATCGCGTCCACTATCCACCTGGACAGGGTCTGTTTCGAGGAGGCGAGACCTTTAGTGCGCCCACCAAACGAAACAAATAGCTGCTCAGAACGCCTGAAGGCGGCGGAGCGTGTGACATAAACCCTCAATGCCCTGACAGGGCAGAGGAAATTGCCACCGTCCCCCTCATCGGATGCTGGCAGAGCCGAGAGGGAGATAATCTGCGCCCTGAAGGGAGTGCCGATCGCTTTGGGGACATAACCATGCCTCGGTCTGAGAATGACCTTAGAGTCATTAGGACCGAACTCCATACACGTCGGGCTCACTGAGAGCGCGTGTAGATCCCCCACGCGTTTCACTGAAGCCAGAGCTATCAGAAACGTGGTTTTCAGCGAAAGGAACCTTGGTTCCACAGTCTCGAGCGGTTCAAAGGGATGAGCCTTCAGGGCCTCTAGGACCAAGGCCAGATCCCATATAGGAACCGACGGGGGCCGCGGGGGATTCATCCGTCTGGCTCCTCTGAGGAAACGGACGATGAGCTCGTTCCTTCCTAGCGTGCTACCTAGCGTCGTCTGAGCGAACGCCGCTATAGCCGCCACATACACTTTGAGCGTGGAAGGGGACCTGCCCAATTCCAAAAGCTCTTGGAGGAAGGAGAGCACCCGCTGGACCCCACATTGCTGTGGGTCCAATCCCTTGGAAACACACCACTCAGTGAACACCGACCACTTAGAACTATATAACCGCCTCGTCGAGGGGGCTCTAGAGTGTGAAATCGTGTTCATAACCCCTTCGGGCAGGTCAACGGGTATCCGTTGGTCACCCATACATGCAGAGACCATCGCTCTGGATGGGGATGCCAAACTGAGCCTCCTGCTTGAGAGAGAAGGTCTGCTCTCAGCGGAACTGGCCAGGGGGGTGAGTGCGACAGCTTCACCAGCTCTGGGTACCAAATCTGGTTCTCCCAGCGCGGTGCTATAAGGAGCACCGGACGGCGCGTTTCCCTGATTTTCGCTATGACCTGGGGCAATAGGGAGATTGGCGGGAAAGCATACAGCGGGAGGCTGGGCCAAGTTTGGGACAGCGCATCCTCGCTTTTGGACAGAAACGTCGGGCAGCGGGCGTTCTCTTTTGTTGCAAAGAGGTCGAGCTCCGCTCTGCCGAACAGGCGCCATACCAGCTGGACTGTCTGGGGGTGCAGGGACCATTCTCCTGGGAGAATGAGGCCCCTGGACAGCTTGTCCGGGCCCACATTGAGGTGGCCCGGCACGTGCGCAGCTCTCAACGAGCGCCGCGAGCTGTGTGCCCACACGAGCAGGCGTTCTGTCAGATTGCCCAGACCTCTGGACCTGACACCGCCCTGCCGGTTCACGTAGGACACCACTGTGGTGTTGTCCGACCGGACTAACACATGGTGTCCTCGTATAAGCGGGAGAAACTGCTTGAGCGCGTTCTCTACCGCTATCATCTCCAAACAGTTTATGTGTAGGAGTTTTTCCTCGCTCGACCAAAGGCCCGAGGCTGATCTGCCCTCGAAAACGGCACCCCAACCCGTGGTGGAGGCGTCCGTCGAGATGACCTTGCGGTGTGAGATGGCTCCCATCGTCACTCCCCTCTGGTACCAGTCGGCTACTAACCAGGGCTCTAGGGCTGACACGCAGCCCTGAGTCACTCTGATCCTGAAGCCACCGGACGCCCAGGCCCTGTGAGGCACTCGGGCGTTTAACCAGCATTGCAGCGGGCGCATGCGCATTAAGCCCAGCTGGAGCACAGCTGCAGCTGAGGCCATACGTCCCAGCATCCTCTGAAACAGCTTGAGAGGTGCGATTTTGCCCGGCCGAAAGTACGCAGCCATGCGCCGAACTTGGCGCGCGCGATGGGGTGACAGGCGGGCTGACATTGCCACAGTGTCCAGATTCAAACCCAGAAGTGAGGTTGATTGCGTGGGCACTAATGAGCTCTTGGTCCAATTGACCGTGAGCCCTAGGCTGTCCAGATGGCTGAGCAGCATTGCCCTGTGGGCGAGGAGCTCGGCCTCCGACTGCGCCAGGATGAGCCAATCGTCCAGATAGTTCAATACTCGCATCCCTCGATTTCTCAGAGGAGCGAGGGCCGCGTCCATGCACTTCGTAAATGTACGGGGTGCTAGTGACAGGCCGAACGGAAGGACGGTGTATTGATAAGCCTGGCCGTCGAAGGCGAATCGTAAGAATGGCCTGTGACACGGCGTTATCTTGATTTGAAAATATGATTCTTTCAAATCTAGGGAGATTAGCCAGTCTCTCGGGCGAATATGCGCGAGGATCTGCTTGGTCGTGAGCATCTTGAACGATCTTTTCATAAGAGCTTTGTTCAGACGCCTCAGATCCAGAATCGGTCTGAGCGACCCATCCCTTTTTGGCACGAGAAAATACCGGCTGTAAAAGCCTGACTCGCTCATAGAGTGGGGAACCGGTTCTATAGCCCCTTTGCGCAGCAGCGTGGTTATTTCTGCTCGAAGTAGATGTGCTACTTCCTCGCTCACTCTCGTCTCTGTACGCGCACAGAAGCGCGGAGGGCGGCGAGCGAACTGCAGAGTGTAGCCGTGCTTCACTGTTTTCAGCACCCATTCTGATACACCTGGAATGGCTTCCCACGCTCTCGCGTGCGCCACGCGGGATAGAACGGCCTCCGGGCTCGAAACGCCGCGCTTACGCTACGGGAAAGTATTCTTTCTTCGAGATTTCTGAAAAACCCCAAATTATCCTTAATTTTGTAACATTGTCAACGCAGTGCGGCAGCCTGGCAGACCATAGCAGGCTATTCCAGCGTGCTATTGGCTGCTCTGCTGGCAACTGCAGCAGCCTATCGGTGAGCCCGCGTGACGTGGCGACCAATGACCTCGCACTGCGCCCGCACTGCGCCCGCTCTCTGTGCTATGGGCCAGCCGATCGCTCGCGATGGCTGGCCGCCCTACACACTGCATCTCTGCCGCTTTGAGCGGGGAGTGGCTTGTGTGCGGCCCTACACTCATCGCTCCGGCCACCCTGGGCGGAAAATAAATGGTGTGTGGCGCGGCGCGTGGCGCCTGAGGCATAATGTTCGCGAAAATGTGTGAGCGCGTTTGAGCGGGCACAACTCTTACGCGTGGAACATGACCGGTTAAGAGTGGCTGTGTGACAGCGCGTGTGGTGGTTAGTCGTGGACGCAAACAAGCGGACACGTGACCTAACTCTAGCACTCGAGCGGCCGGTGGCCGCTTTATGTGAGTGGGGGACACAGGGTTTATAGTGCTTGTGTGCAGGGGTGAACACAGAAAAGTGGGCACATTTACTGCATTTGAAACACATACAGCGCGAGCCGTGCGACCAGAAATAATGCAACTTTTGTGATTTCTCTGGTTCGCCGTAAAAACGGCGGTTATTGACAGACGAGAAGGCATTTTTGCCGGCTCGTTGGCTGCGTGAAATCCATCTGCAGCAGCCACAGTGGTGGGGGCTGACAGGAAAAAGAGTTTTGACGGTGGTCCGGCCGCGGCGGGACTTAACCGTCGTTTCTCGCCTCTTGCTAGGAGGACTTTGGAGGCTCGGGCTTCAGCGTGATCCTAGGCCGGGGGCCCCGAGGTGGAGGCGGCTTACCACGGCTGGAAGAGCGCGATCTGGGGTGGCCGCTCGGTCTTCTCTGAGACGAAGGGGGCCGCGCTGGGCGCTGCGCGGAGCTCGTTGCTGGCTGGTCACGAGGACGGCGAGCAGCGGAGCTATTGCTAGCGCCGGGGCGTCGAGGCAGGAAAAGGTTCATGGCCTGCGTCGTTTTCTGCACTTCGGAGAAACGGTCGACGATCCCCTTGACCGCTGGTCCGAAAAACCCAGACGGAGAGAGCGGGGTGTTTAGGAAGGCCGCGCGCTCTGTTTCTCGCATGTCCGCGAGCGTGAGCCAGAGGTGGCGCTCAGCTACCGTGAGGGAGGCCATAGAGCGTCCGAGGGCCTGTGCTGCGGTCTTGGTGGCGCGAAGGGAGAGATCCGTCGCGCTTCGCAAATCCGTGATTAACTCAGCGTCACAGCATTTCTCGTCCATGTCGCGGAGGAGATTAGCTTGGAGGATTTGCAGCACGGCCATAGAGTGCAGAGCGGACGCAGCTTGACCGGAGGCAGCGAAAGCGCGGCCGATCAGCGATGACGTCACTCTGCAGGCCTTAGACGGGAGGGCAGCCTTTGAGCGCCAACCAGAAGGCGGGCAAAGGTGCGCTGCGACCGCCTCTTCCACCGGAGGGATAGCGTTGTAGCCTTTCTCGGCCGCGCCGTCAACTTGTGAGAGCGTCGAAGAAGCCTGAGACGAGACCCTCGCGGAGAATGCCGCGTTCCAGGACTTTGCGAGCTCCTCGTGAAGCTCCGGCAAAAAGGGTGCAGTCCTGGAGGTGGGCGCACAGCGGCGACTGTTTAGGAAGCATCCGTCAAGTCGGTTCGGCGCTGCCACCTTGGGCGGGGCCCATTCGAGGCCTAGCTGCTCGACAGCCCGGGTGAGAAGGCGCAAGAGTTCGGCGTCCTCACCCGCTCGAGAGCGTCCGGAGCCCCGGACTGAAGAGGACGCGGAAGACCAGTCCTCGCTGTCGGAAGCCATGATGGAGCAGCTGTCGGCGCGTTCCGCGGCCGCATCCGCCTCATCCCCGGAGGCGGCAACAGAAATGGCAGCCTGGGGTGGGGGCGGGGAAGGCGAGAGTGAAGCGGGCGGGAAAGGTTCCGGCGAGCTTCTCTCTGCGAGCTCCGGAGTCCGCTGCGAGCGGCGCTTCTTCTTGCGCGGCGTGGCAGGGACTGGAGGGATATCATCTTCGAACAGGACGAGTCGAGCCCGCAGGGTCGACATCGTCAGTTCTTCGCACTCTTGGCATCCGCCAGCGTGGAGTGCGGCGGCGGCGTGATCACGGCCCAGGCAGAGAGCGCAGATCACATGGCGGTCCCCGGAGCTGAGCTGCGCGTGACACGAGCCGCAGGTGGAACGAGACATTTGTATCAACGCTCGGCTCTTTTTGTGAAAAGTGTGACGCAGCGGCGACAACACTTTGAGCGTAAAAGGATATGGGGCTGCCGGATAGCAGAGCAGGCACGGAAGGCTGAAGGTGGCGCGATGCTGCCGGCTTCCTCAGGCGCTGTCCTCTGCTTGCTTGTCTGCGCGGTCACGGCGGCGGGTTCCAGATCCAGCGATGCGAAGGGCTTCGCTGAAGAAAAGAAAATCGAATATGCAGCCCGTGAGCCCTGCTTATATACACGTGGCCACGCCCCACCTGTAGGCAAATGAAGCCAGGTGGGCGCGAAGCGCCCTCATTGGTCGCCACGTCACGCGGGCTCACCGATAGGCTGCTGCAGTTGCCAGCAGAGCAGCCAATAGCACGCTGGAATAGCCTGCTATGGTCTGCCAGGCTGCCGCACTGCGTTGACAATGTTACAAAATTAAGGATAATTTGGGGTTTTTCAGAAATCTCGAAGAAAGAATACTTTCCCGTAGCGTAAGGAACTTACGCAATACGAGAGAACCTCTCGTAAGAGAACTGTATTTATTAGGGGTGTAACGATTCGTTTTAACGATTCCATTCGTATCACGATTTGAGGTTGTTGATACGATTCAGCGACGATATTGGTTCATTTAGAACGATACGATCCGAAACGATTCAGTGACTTGAAATCGATTCAGTAACTTTTTAGTCAAAAATTGTGTGACTGAAATAAATTCTTGTAAGGGAATCAGGTATCAATTAATTATGGATATAAACAAACAAGTAAACAACAATTAATGGAAAATGCATTCACATTTTATTTGAATAAAGTGCAACCAACAGTTTAGGTTGAATTAACAGGAAGTTAACCTTTTCTGCTCTCATTTTCAATATTCAATACATTTTCAATAAAAGCACAGTAAGTGCAACCAACATTTCAACAGTAGGTTAACCTGCTACTTCTGCTTTTGTTTTCCAACATAAAAATATTACAAGATTAATATCAAAAATAAAGTGCAACTAACATCTCTTCAGGTTTAATTAATAGTAGGTTTACCTGCTACTTTTACTGTTGTGTTTCAACATTAAAATAATATAAAAATACAATATTAATATCAAAAATAAAGTGCATCCAACATTTCTTCAGGTTGAATAAACTGGCTGAACCTGCTACTACTCTCAGTTTAATAAACAAACAATATTTAACAAAAGATAAAATGTAACCAACTACTCTTCAATGACTCTACAGATTTACAGAATTTTTTTGTCAAAAATATCAACTGATCAACATGATCTGACCGCAGAACACTTCTCTGTGCGTTCACTATGTCGCCAGCTGTACTAAAAACTCGCTCTGCTGGCACACTGGTGCCAGGAATGCACAGGTAACATTTAGCAAGGGTTGAAAGGACAGGTAATGTTAGCTCTTTCTCCTGGTGGCTTGATAATTTCTCGCTGGTTGGCTTCTCCTCTGCCATCCGCCATGCTATGTTTTGTTTTCTTAGCACTGCTGCTGGTGCGAGGCGATGATGTCACAGATAGGCAGACTGAATCGAGTAACGTTTAACGCCTTTATCATTAAAAGTGCTAAGAAAAAACTTCCATATAAAGTCTGACGTGCTTAAATCCAATGCGATATTTTTTCCTATTATCGATACAATCGATTGATTACCTTTTAAAACGATGTTAGATCGATATATGTCGTCCAGAAGGCCAACTTGCCGAGCACAGATCGATGTAGTTAGATCATAGGAATATAAATCGATACATCGATGTAGTAGATGAATCGTTACACCCCTAGTATTTATCTTGGCATAGTTGAATTATAAGAGCTCTGTACATGGAACTAACATACCATGAGCCTCAAACACCATTGTTTCCCCCTTCATTTGTAAATCTTGTGCTTGAAAAAGACCACTGAAAAACGGGCGAATCCCAACATAACACAGACTGTACGTAACAGTCGGGATCATTAATATCTACGCCTCCCCAAATTTGCATATAGCCAGCCCATGTTCAAGGCCAGGCAGTTTTAACACGGACCTGCACCAAATCAACAGAAGTTCTGCAGGTATTGTGAAGATGAGGAAAATGGCAGATCATGGATATAAATGTTATGTTCCAGGCTGCGCAGGGGATGTGAGCACTTTTCATAGCCTTCCCACAGAACAGAACTGTCAACAGGCATGGCTGATGTTTATCTATAACAGGATATGTAGTTGGAAGATGGAGCTTTTAAGCGTTCATGCTTGCGGTTGCCAGATTTCAGTCATTTAAATACCCAATCAGGGCTTTTCTTTTAAAAGAACACGTATTATATCCGGTGTTTTACTTAAAATGTGCAATCTGGTAACCATGTGCACGTTCTCTCTCTCTCTCTAACATGTAAAACTGTATCTGGAGTATTTGCCCTTATCAAAGCCACATCCCTTCTATGTAGACATCAGAGAACATTTTAAAATATTGTATCAATGCATTCTATGAGACCTTTAATGTAAATCCTTTCACTCATCAGCACAGACTTGGGTTCAGTGTGGGATCTAGTGATAATGTGAACAGTTTTTACCTTCCACATCAGGTGCACAGAGGTTAAAGGGTTAGTTCACCCAAAAATGAAAATTCTGTCATTAATTACTCACCCTCATGTCGTTGGACACCCGTAAGACCTCCGTTCATATTCGGAACACAAATGAAGATATTTTTGTTGAAAGCTGATGGCTGAGAAAGGCTTCAGATAGGCCTCCATTGGCATTCAGTACACTTACACTCCCAAGACCCATAAAAGGCACTTAAAACGTCGTTACAAAGTCCATCTCACCACAGTGACTCTACAATAATTTTACGATGCGACGACAATAGTTTTTCTGAGCAAAAAAAAATCAAAATAACACCTTTATCCAACTTGTTCTTGTCTTCCGTGTGTGCCTCCACGACGCATGCGCGAGAATATGACACAGATCCGGCGTTCGGACACATGACCCAGAAGCGATTTGTTTACAAGCAGAGGAAGACGCGCGTGTCTAAGCTGTTGAATTCTACATTGATCGTGCTTTAGGTCTCGGCGTAGTGCTCAAAATGGAGTTAAAGTGTGCATTTCATGGATTCCCAAATGCTGGCGCTACGTCATATTCTCGCGCATGCGTCGTGGAGACATACACGGAAGACAAGAACAAGTTGGATAAAGTTGTTATTTTGATTTTTTTTGCGCACAAAAACTATTGCCGTCGCATCGTAAAATTATTGTAGAGCCACTGTGGTGAGATGGACTTTGTAACGACGGTCTAAGTGCCTTTTATGGGTCTTGGGAGTATAAGTGTACTGAATGCCAATGGAGGCCTATCTGAAGCCTTTCTCAGCCATCAGCTTTCAACAAAAATATCTTCATTTGTGTTCCGAAGATGAACGGAGGTCTTACGAGTGTCGAACGACATGAGGGTGAGTAATTAATGACAGAATTTTCATTTTTGGGTGAACTAACCCTTTAAAGAATCCATGTGTCAGAAAAGACAGATGTCTGTACCCTCACCAGTCAGCACTTACATTGCAGCACAAGCTAAAGTGTTCAACACCTGTTATACATGATGTGTAACACATGAATAAATCATTATACAGTGCTTTCTGCATCCCCTAATCTAAAGTCTAAACTAGAGGTCGACCGATAGTGGATTTTACCGATACCGATAACTAGGTTGGATTAACCGATTAATCGACCGATAGTTTTTAAAATGGATACTGGATAAAAAAAAACATAATTAAAACAGTGCTGAACTTTGAAAATGCGCTAAATTAAAAAACATATAAATATGACTATTAAAATGAGAAGTTCTAACAGAACAAATTCTTCAGAAAATAATTTAAACATTAAAATATTACAGGTCAAATTTGTTTCTTTACTAATAATCTAGAAACATGCATGTACATTTCATAGGTAACACTATGCAAGTCCCTATGCAGGGATGTATTAGCTTACATTAACTATAGGCATTGTGCATACATTTTTACAGCATGTATTAAAGCTACACTATGTAACTTTTCCGTCCACTAGAGGTCGCCTGTTCAAAACAAAGGTGTAGTTTGATGACGCCACGTTTGAGCGCAGAATCTCGGGACATGTGGTCTTCAGCTCACAGCCGGTGGAAAACAGTCAGGATAGGACTCGGGCAGAAATCATGTTCATGGATGCGATTATTAACATTACTGTAGTATGAAGCAGAGCAGGACCGAGTGTTGTGGAGCTGCGCAAGGCCACAGGAGCGATTAAAGAGCGGGACTGTTATTATCGCATAGGTCGACTTTTATTATAACACGGTCGCCGGCGCCACTTTTCCAGTCATGAGTATGAGGTAACGCAACTCTGTTTATCGTATTAGATATATCTGAGTGTGTTGAAAAGGAAGTTATGACGTTCACTCGGCGGCTGCTATGTTTACACTGCAGTGAAAGTACAACGTTTCTGCTAAATAAAACCAGAAACCGAGGGTAACGCAGATATGACGCAATCGACAGGCGACTCCCTCAAACGCATAGCTCAAACGCCCGGTTCCTTGGTTAAAATAGCGATTTCTCACTATTTATAAATAGTTGGAAACATTTGGGATATTCTCAGTACTCAACTGAGCAAAATATATAACACTGGCCTAGTGGTTTTTGGATATTTTACTGCAAAAATCTTACATAGTTCACCTTTAATATGAGCAATACAATTGTACCTTGATCATTCATGTTAGTTCATAGTGCATTAACCAAGGTTAACAGTTAAAAAATTCAAACAATTAAATGTTGAAATTAACATACTAACGATGAACAATACTTCCACAGCATTTATTAACCTTAGTTAATGTTACAAATGGAATCTTATAATATTACCATTTCATACAAATCCAAACAGTCTGCTTTTTTAGAAGGAGATTATCTACTGAAAAAACTAATGCTCTGCTTTGTTTATGTTTCTGTCTGCAGCATGACGATACAGTTTGCTTTCTCACATCACTAATTTTATATGTGCAACATTTGGGTCGGACTTGCGTGTGTTTTTATCACATTGTTTTAAATGCTTGAGGTACTGCTATTAGCGTCCTCTCAGCCTCGTCGACAAACATACACACTGCTGTTATTTACCTGTTAATGCAGCATCTAGTCAAGAAATTAATTACTTTATAATGATTTGGCAACAAGTACTGTTGTGCTCTGTATTCATACCGTTTCGCTGGTGTTTTAAACATCTGAAGTGTTCATGCTCTCCGTTCAGCGCGCAGTCTCACGTGGTAATGTAAACAACACACGTGAGGTTTTTTCCGCCTCTAGGCCGCTCTCCTGCTATATCATGCCAACAGACCCTTCTCAGAGCTCCTAATGACAGCGCACCCTTCTCCGCCGCTCCAGCAATGGACGCAACACGGGAAAACTATCGGTGAGGATTTTTGCTGATAACCGATTGTTCCACCAATCAACTATCGGTGCCAATTAATCGGCAAAACCGATGAACTGGTCGACCTCTAGTCTAAACTATTCATCACACATAAACAAGTTTCATATCACTTAAAGATCTTCCTGTTACAAGTTAGGCATCTATCATGATCTCATGAGCTTATTAGTACACAAAGTCAGTCTGACATATTTGTGTTTGCATAAACACTAATGGGCGTACGTACAGCTTCTAATCAGTTTTACATATAAATACTTTTGGAAAGTACAAATGTTTCCTTTATTCTACTTCTCCCCAGAATGAATTCTCATGTGGACTTTAAGGTTTCCATCTTGACTGAAACTGTCTCCACAGTGAGGACAGGTGAAACGGTTATTTCCATTGTGAATATTCATGTGTTTTTTAAGGGTTCCTTTCTGAGTGAAAGTTGTTCCACACTGTTGGCAGGTGTAAGGCTTCTCTCCAGTGTGAGTTTTCATGTGGTAATTAAGATGTTCTTTTTGCCTGAAACTCATTTCACACTGTTGGCAGGAGTAAGGCTTCTCTCCAGTGTGAATTCTCATATGGATTATAAGGTTTCCTTTTTGATTGAAAGTTACTCCACACTGTTGGCAGGTGTAAGGCTTCTCTCCAGTGTGAATTCTCATATGGATTATAAGGTTTCCTTTTTGATTGAAAGTTACTCCACACTGTTGGCAGGTGTAAGGCTTCTCTCCAGTGTGAGTTCTCATATGGTTTTTAAGATTTCCTTTTTGCCTGAAACTCATTCCACACAGTTGGCAGGTGAAAAGTCTTTCTTGAGTGTGAATTCTCATGTGTTTTTTAAGGTTTTCTTGTTGATTGAAAGTCACTCCACACTGTTGGCAGGGGTAAAGCTTCCTTCTAGTGTGAACTCTTATGTGGACTTCACGGTATCCATGCTTTTTGAAACTTCGTCCACACAGATGGCAGGTGAAATTACCGACAGTCCCTGTCTTTTGAACCCTTTTTCCTGAAGTAGTTTTTTCAGTCTGCGAGACACTCAAAGATTTTACATCAGTTATGAAATCATGATGTGTCTTGTCCTGATCTTTCTCTTCCATTTCATTCAGATCTTGACTCTCCTCTTTCAACGGCATCAGGTCTAAGGCGAAAAAATACATACAAGTTAAAAGTTAATCCCAGTTTAATGCCACAAAGCAACAGACAATAAAACATTTTGACACACAAAACATTAATAACATGTATACTGGATCATATACACCAGGGGTGGCAAACTCAGTTCTTGGAGGGATTCCTGGTTGCATTCGCACCGCCATATATGAACGCTGAAGTGCCGTCACAAAAGTCGGAGATTACTTAATAAGCACACAGTAACTTTAATTGATTTTATTGTAAAGCATGTTCAGGACTCTTACGTAAGGGAACTTTTTATTGATTTCACCTCAGCTTTTAATAGAATGCAGGTTCACTCGCTTCTATCACGTCTACAATGTGCATATAAATTCTGCTGTGGCAGGGCCAGCCAGCTAGGTTGAGAAAATATGCCAACAAAGACACGTGGATACGTTTGCTGAGCCCTGGGGGTTATAAGCCACAGTGGCTCAACAATCTGCCTCGCAAACACCTTTCTCGCGCATTCCGAGTGATTAAGGCGGTCATCCAGAATTCACAGAACCACAGTTACACGCGTAACTAACATTTGTTTTCAGTCCTACTGACCACCAGAGGCAGTGTAATCACTACTGCATGACACATACTAACATGGTCATGAGGAATGCCATCCACCTGATGTAAAATTGAGCAGTATACGGTCTAAATTGAGCAGTAGAGTTCACATAACACTTCAAGACATCCAGCAACCAACGCAAGCACAATCCGCAGGAAAGTGAGGATTCAGAGCAAGGTTCAGACAGCGTGCACCCTTCAGAAAACTGCAGACAAGACTGAGATCCAAGAGAAGATCCACCAACTGGAACATGATATGCAGAAATCGCAGCAATGTACACTCGTCCAATAAACGTTGAAAAAAGCTGAAGATGGTCAGCATGTCACATTTTAGAAATCCTGTGTAATGTCTCCCATAACAGAGGGATAGGTGGAAACGCATTTATAGGCATTTTGGCCATTCGTGAGATCCTGGCCCAAGGGACTGGACACTTCCATCCTTGCGAACCATAAGCAACAGTGCGTGTTCATCTCTGAAGCAAAAATATCCACATGGAGAACATGGAGGCCTGTCAGGACCAGCATGAAATACTTTAGAGAGAACACTGCACGCAGTTCCAGCCGGTTGATATGTTCTGTGGCCTGGGTCAGTGTCCAAATACCCCTCCAATTCCATGTTGCCCCACATCCTGTGGGAAGCGTCTGTCGTGACCAACTCCCGACAAGAGGGAACAGCAGAGCACACCTCCCTTCAGAAACTACCTGTCTCCACCGCCTCAACGCACGTATGCAACGGTGAGAAACTACAATCAGTCGATGCCAATGTCTGGTGGGATCTAGCCACAAACCGTTGTTCCATAACTGGAGTGGCCTGAGGTGGAGTAAACCACCTCATACTGCAAAGACACACCCGGGTGAAAGAGAATGTTTGTCACACATTCCTTAGACAGGGAGGCAGATATTAGGTGGGAATTCAGGGTCCTTCCTATGAACGTAGTGGTCTGTGTTGGAATCGGACAGCACTTTTTTCATGGTCATGGAAAAGCACAACTTCTCCACATCTCAAAAGCAGTCTGGAGTCTTGCGCAGCCTGCCGTCTCGTGGGGGCACAAGGAAGCCAGTTGGTAGCACTTTGAACTGGTAGGATTGATTCAGGAAACTGTTGTTCATCACAGAAAGTTTCTGTGTTTCAATCATGACGTGAAAGTATGCATCTTTCAGGTCGACAGGTCGGAAACCACCTTCCTTCTTGGGAGCAAGAAGATACATTGAACAGAACCAGTCTCCCTGAATGAGGGTATGAACTCTGTCTATGGTTCCCTTCTGTAACAGTGAACAAATGTCCTGGGAGAGAACCATTGCGTAAACTGACAATCGTAGGAAAAACTCTTGAAAACCTGGGAGGCCGGCATTAAAACTGTAGAGTATATCCCCTGCTCAGAGTCGTCAAAACCCAGGGGTCTGATGTGTTGGTCCTCCAGTTCTATAGTAAAACGATCGCCCACCGGCCTGAGTATCTCAGGCTTTATGTGTGCGCTTTTTAGCGGTTGCACTGGAACGCTGATGGGATCCTCCTGGCAACTGTCAATAAGGTGGCCGAAAAACTCTAGCATCCTCAGTAACATGATAACACAAAATGCTCTGATGTGGCATAGTGATGCCGTGCCTGAACTAGGCATCCTAAAAGGTAGGGTTTTGCTGCACCTGCGTCAGCTGACGAGTGGCTTCAGACTGCTGGGTAACCAGTGAAAACCGAGGGGCAGAGAGTATAACATTACTTTGAGGGGAAAAAACACTCAGAACAGCTAAATGGATGATCAACGAGAGGCCACCAGCCACCAGATTGCACAGAGAGGCACAGAGTTTTAATTACTTGAGCAATATAAACCCTAACTCTAATAATAAAGAAGCTGTCCTACATTTAGTCTCACTGTGTTGTGCTTGGAAAACTGCCACATCACCCCAAAAAAAATAAAAATAATAATAATAATAATTATATATATATATATATATATATATATATATATATATATATATATATATAATGTATAGGTATTGCCGAGAACCAGAAAAAAATATCAGTACTCATAATCCTTAAAAAATGGTGTCGGTACTTCCCTAATATATATATAAACACTTCTGACACATTTAAATTGACACTTGTCATGGTGTTTCTTATTTGTCGTCTGATTTAGATGCGTGTCCTCAGCCGATGCGCTGTTTAAAGTTAAAGCACTTAGTTTATGTGACATTAGTGCCACCTAGAGGATTTACAAAAATACAGCATATTTTGCAAACGGCTGTTTAAACTCATCCAGCATACAGGTGCATTTTTGACTTAACATGTCACTCAGCATACCCGGGTTAAAACCACTCACTACTGATATATATATATGTAACAGATGTACTCCAGTTTGAATCTCGCTCGGAGTGGGTCAGTAGGACTGGTTACATATATCCGAAGGAAAAACCCAATACAAGTAATGTACTTTATCTTGTGTTCTCACTCAGCAGCAACTATTTATATTTATATGTAAGGCCATCTAGTGCTTACACCTTGATATTGCAGATGGTAAATGGTGCATAATTTAGAGGTAAATATTTAGTATATTTACTAAGTATTTAGTATGGCGACCAGGCGTCCCCTTTTTCCAGGGACAGTCCCGGTTTTTGGTGTTCTGTCCCTGACTGGAGCTGTCCACAGAAATGTCCCCGTTTAACAGCTCGTTCAAAACAACCCGTAGACATATTGCAAAAAAAAGAGCAGCATGAGCGAGATATATCCAGCTGCAGCCCCGCAGCACACCAGTTTCAGAACACCAGTTTCAGAACACCATCCACAGAACCGGAAGTGAGCAGCGCTACCCATTGTTACCCCACGTTGTTTTCATATGGATTTTAAAGTTACTTTTCATGCAAGAGAAACATGCATTTAAGCCAGTAAGATGTGAACAGAAGCATGAAGGAGAATATGTTGAGTTGTGTGTGATATTTCTGTCATGATACATGTGGTGGTGAACGAATATTGAATCTGTTCACGTCTTTCACGTTTTATCATTAAAGCTTTTTTTGCATTTGTCAAAATATATTATTTGTCTTAATATTAAATAATTATTAATTAATAAAACGTATACATTTAGATTTCAGAGATGAAAACACTTTCATCTTTTCAAGTATTTCTGCAGAAATGCCATGGGCTTAAGAGTCACAAGTTTTTGTGTTTTAAGTTTTTTTGCATGTTTTTAATTTTTATTATGTGCCGTTTAAATTCGTTTTAAACCTTTTATTTTAGAAATATTTTATATATGTCCTATTTGTTTTCTTTCAGAGAAACACGTTTCACTTTAAGGCCTTGTATTAAATGGTTATTTTTATTTGACATTTGAAAAATAGAAATGTCATTCTCTGTCTATTTATATTCAATCGTATTATTTCGATTGAAAATGAGTCAAATGGGAAACACTTTATAACATGTTACAAATGTATTAGGCCTAATATATTTTTAAAATAATAATAAAAAGTTTTAGTATTGTTAAAGTAAAAATAAACTACAGTGTTTGTGTCCATTAACATTAAATCTCATAGGCTATTTTCTGTCAGTATTATTTGGAACAACATGAATGTGAACAAAATAATACTAATATATCTATAGTCAAATAAGAAACACTTTACAACATGTTATACATTTATTAATATTTTTAAATAAAAACTGTGTGTAGTTTTAGCCTTTTTCCATGAAGTATAAACTACTGTCTTTGTATTCATTGATTTAAGCATGATCAATAGGCTATGTTTTAAAATGTTGATCATTGTACATCATAACATGCATATTATATGAACAGAAAAGTGACTTTATTTAAAAGTATTGTTGTTAAATATTGTAGACATCGATCCGATCAAAATCCATGTGAAAACAGCTTATATTTATCAAAAGAAAATTACATATATGGATAGCGCAACTATGACTGTTTAAGCCCCGCCCCTCACTTCCGGTTCTGTGGATGGTGTTCTGAAACTGGTGTGCTGCGGGGCTGCAGCTGGATACTATTGGCATGAGCAGCTGCTGGTTATAGAAGCAATCGTGTAGTGGTTATTTTCACCAGCAGATGGCGCTGAGAGCTACGCTGACTCTACTTGCACGCGCCGCTACTTAAAGGTCCCATGGCATGACAATTTCATTTTATGAGGTTTTTCAACATGAATATGAGTTCCCCTAGCCTGTATATGGTCCCCAAGTGGCTAGACATTTTGATGGGTGTAAGCCGAGTTCTGGCTGTCTTTCTCTGCCTTTGAGAAAATGACAGCTCAGACCAGCTGATCTTGAATTTTTCTGTTATGACGTCATACCAGGAAAGGTTACCTCCCCTTCCTCTGCTTTGCCCGCCAAGAGAATTCAGAGAAAATGGATTCAGTTTATGTCAGCACAGGCTTTACAAACAGACTTTACAATATGGATTCTCAAACAGTGAGAAACAGTGTTCATTATGTGTAGCTAATCATTCAAGTTCACTCAGACTTTCTTTCTAGATCGTTTAATGATCGCCGTCTTGATGCCCTAAGCGTAATGCATCAAGCAAGAATGAAGCAAGTGACTAAAACACGAGTGTATCTGCACATTTGCCCAAATTGTCGTTATAATGAATGACGCTGTTATGCTGCACAAAGCTCTTACTGTATTCCTGTCAATGTTGGTTTGCTGTTAGTTGTGGTCAAAGCATTTTGTGAGAGAAAATGCATTGCAATGACGAGATCACTGCATTCACGCGATCAACAGACTGTCTGTGTACTCAATGCTCATCACTGCAGCCTTTCATGTGATAGGAATAACGTTCATAAAATAATGCTATAATCAACACTTAGACGATTCATTCATCTCGACGGCTGTAATGGTACATTACATGTGGTACAAAGTTGGTAGAATAAGGTGGAAGACAGAGTCAACGTGACTGGGACTCGTGTTTATTCAGAACTCTCAGCTACAAATAAACTTGTGCTAACAGCACAGCACTCTCAACAACTCAGAACAATAAAACTTCCTCCAGCTCTCCGTGGTTCACGAGTGCCCAGTCAGTCTCTCTCTCTCATGCATGCAGTGCCTCGCTAAACCACGCCCCCTCCGCAACATAATCTAACACTCATTTCAAATGCAAAGATGTCAGCCAATCACAACAGTGGGCATTTTCACTGAAGTCTCACAGCAGACACGCCCCTTGAAACAGGGCCTTCAGCCAGAGGGGTAATAACAGTATAGAAAAAATGCCTTTTATTTCTAAATTATGACATTTTTTTATGTAAAAATCATACTAACAATATAAGTACACCTCAGGAAACATTATAAAATAATACAAAAATGCCATGCCATGGGACCTTTAATGACGCTCTGCTCTCGGTTATGTTCTTCATGATCATCAAATATCAAAAGAAACATTGTTTTCGCTTTCAAGGTAGTAACATACTAACTGTTCATGTTAAATTAAAGTAATACTGTTTGCATGTGCTTTATAACAGAGTCACAACACAGTGATTAGCACACATCTGGGGCCCGTTTCAGTAAGGAGGTTCAACCAACTCTGAGTTTAAACCTGAACTCTGAGTTGACTTACTCTGAGATGGGAAACTCTGAGTTTTGGGTTTCAGAACAGCTGAATTGAGGTAGTTCAATCAACTCTGAGTAGACTGACTCTGAGTTAAGCACATGCACTCCAAGTATGAAAAGCCACGATCAATGGAGCTCCGAAATTACGTTTCACCATGGCAACAACACCCAACAAAAAGATGTTTGCATACTTCCGGGTCAATATGTAAGTTTAATTCTTAATTATTTTAATTAAGTTTAATTTTTATGGTATCCAAACGGCAAAAAAAGAATGTGGCAGCAGCTAAAAGTAAAAAATAAAAACATAATTCAATCAGGTAAAGCTTTAAGCATAAAATGTTCATGGGTGTTGGTTTAATGACTTTACAAACATTTTACATATTAATTAAATATCATTCAGTGTCCAATGTGCAGCAGCTTTTCCCACATATAGGCTACCCTTTTCACAGTGATGACGTGTTTTAATGGTCATCAATATCGTAAATCCTGGAACGTTTTTTGTATTGTTTTAATTTTTTTAAATGTATGTACATTTATAAAACTATTTTGTATTATATTACTTTTGCATCAAATTACAAAAAACAAGTTACCGCTGCTGTGAGAGTGTTTCTAATACAGTGTCTATGGGAGTGATGGTGAAAATTAACATCTTTCTCTCTTTCCACTTCCGTTATCAAACTCACTCTATTTTTTTCCTCTTTTTGAAAGTTGTTAAATCACTATTGTGGAGTTTTTCTTTTGCTATTTGAGCAAATGGGGACAAAAAATATATATTTAATTTATTCTTTCATTCACCGCTATAAAAGTTAACCCTATGACGACTTCCGCTCTGAGAAACCCAGAAATGTGAAAAGGGTCTATGCTTTTTTCACATAATGAAATGTTCTCTGATCCCACTTGTTACATTTATTAATTAGGGTAATGACATTAAACAGTTTACTTCTACTCAGACCAGCCAAACACCAGCACCACTGACAGATGAAGAGGAGATGGAAGAAGAATATTAACATCCAACAGGAAAAAGAATAAAGTATTTGTAGGAAATAAAGATGACCATAAAAATTGTAAATAAATGTATTTAACAGCTGTGGTGGTGGCTATGGCATATATATTGTACTACCATCTGGCAGCATTCTTCCATTCCATACAATAATCCGTTTTCAGAAAGTGTGATGATGGGAATATGAGTGTCATCAATGCATCCAACCACTGGAAATCCTCAAGGAAATTCTAATTATCAGGTTACTTCTAGAGGTTAATCAAGTGAACGTCAGGATCCTTCCTGTATAAAAGGACATGCCATTTTTGTCAGCTTGACAGTGTTCCCATGATGAAAATGAATGAATGGATGTACCTCCACTGCAAAGATTGCTTTTCTCACTATGTATTTTTGTCAAGTGGCAGATTATTTAATTTGTTTTAAGTAAACTTCGCTAACTTTAGATTTAGATTACATTTATAATTTGTTGATATTTGTACTTGAAATACGACCAAAATACTCAGTAAAAAAAGCATTTGTGCAGTTTGAATGAATGAATAAACTATTTAAACACAGATGGCGCTTTAAAAAAGGGGAGGACACTGAAAGAAACTCTGGGTTTACCAAAGAAAACCTGCTCCTGACCAGGTTAGGTTCACAGAGTAAGTTACCCTGGTAACTGACTCGGAGTATAAGTTACCTCTCTTTCAGAAACGGGCTTGACTTACCCTGCTTTCTCGGGTTTGACATACCTCCCATTCTGAAACAGAAAACCCAGAGTTTCCCTTATTTCAGGGTTAACATACACAGAGTTTTCACTTAACCTCCTTTCTGAAACGGGCCCCTGAACTATAAAAAACACAAACAATTACACTTGCAACAAAAACATGTGCAGAATACACATACTTTCTGCTTAAAATAAGCCTTAATTAGCCCAATGAAGGACAGTTATAGTTATTTTCAAGCACAAACGTAACAAAACATTTGAAGTAAAAAAAAGTAATTTATATAGTATAAACTTGTGAAAATTTAAATATTAAATACAATTATAAAATGTTCAAATATTTGTTAAATAGTTTTATTTATCATATTTATGTTGTTTTATTTTTGTAAATTTGAAATTTTTGTTTTTGTTGAGTCTTGTTGAATAGTTTTATTTATATTTATGTCGTTTTATTTTTGTAATGTGTTTTTGTTGAGTCGTGTTATAATATTGCTTTGAACTGCTTGTTATTTACAATGGTTAGGCTTCTATTAATTGTTTTCATTCTTTATTGTTTGTTTTTGCGGGTACATTGAATTTTATTACATCCAGACCAAAAATCCTAATAATCAAGCTAAATCATAATAATTATTAATGTTAATAATAATATAGGGAGCCCACAACAACAACGACATCAACAACCATTCAAAAATATATTGTCCCTGTTTTTTAATTAAAATATAATAACAAATGAGATTTTGACCACTCAAATAGGAAATGTCCATTTCAGAAATCTGGTCACCTCAGTATTTGGGGGATTTTTAGTAAAATATTAAAGGGAAAATATTATTGACATTCTTCAAAAATATAATTCATTTCTGTAGAGCTGGAGATTTGAATAAAGATCAAATGACTGAGTTCAGCTTTGAGAATGAAACCAACCTGTTTGTTCCCCAGTTTCTTCATGTTTCACTCTGAATGTTTCTTCAATCTTCATGTCTTCACTCTCCTCTTTCTTTCTTTGTTCCTCAGTTTCTTCATGTTTCAAACTGAATACATTTTCAATCTTCAGGTCTTCACTCTCCTCTTTAATGAACGCCATCTTTATAACAGTGTGTCATGTGGATCTCAGTCACTTCAGCAGGAGTTTGTCTGTTTGTCCTGTTTAAGATGAGAATAATGAACAGAAAGAAAAATAAATCCACACTAAATCATTTCAGTAGTTCACTGCACTAGTAATGGAGTCAGTCAGAGGGATAGTTTTTTTCAAAATTACAGAATTCAAATTATTATTCAACTCAACTACCGATGTATCGGCCAATGATTGGTAGCGGCCGATTAAAGCTGTTATTTTCACTATTGGCCATCTGCTGATTGTTTAAAACAGATCAGGGATGCGGGAAAAACGCAAACCTTACTGTGTGTGAAGAAAATGTCTCGTATTGAATTTAGGGCAAGATAATGCAACAATAACGCAGACAGTAAAAATAGCAACATAAAAGCTTCTCTATTTGACCCTGTCAATCACCCGTAGCTCAAGCCAGGGTTGCAGGTCTGTGGTTTTTCCCTACACTAAACATGATCTGTAGTGCCTCTCATCCAATAATTGCAAATAGCACTGTGCTTTGTTACTTCTAAAGAGAATCAACATCATCTTTCCAATTCTGTCAATTTTATCAGGAAATTCAAAGAATAAATGCAGTTTTGTCGCTCCTACATGTGACGTGACAGATCGCTGTAGCGCCTCAGTTCAAGCAGAGCACGAGTCATCTCTAGCACTTTAAAGGGTTGATGAACTGAGAAATCAACTTTCCCTTGAGCTTTTGATATATAAAAGGTCATGGTAATATAAGAATATCCTGTAAGTTTCAGAGCTGAAAACTTCCTTGTTAGTCAAAGAAAAGCTTTTATTGACACCAGGCTCAGAAAACCATCAATCTCAGAATGTGCCCGGCTATGACGTGAGAGTGTAGTGAAGCACCGCCTCAACAGAAGAAGAACAACGCCTGATTCTGTAGCCCCGCCCACTCTTGCCACTAACATGACACAGGCCTACATGGAGCTAAACCGCATCGACTTTCTAAACATAGCGCATAAGCTTAATTCAGATTACAATATTATGAATGTATGGATGAACTTTATTTTTAATGAATATCCTGCTCACGTGGGGATGACATTGCGCGTTTGTTCCTTCATTTCACTGGATTCGTTTGTAAACAAGAGACTGGATTTGCAGACAGGATGAGATTAAACACACTTATGTGAGTAAAAATGTTTTTTATTTGTGAGAGTATTGCATTGTTACAGATTGTTTGATATCTATTGATTATGTGTACGTGTCTAACTGAACATTAGCACGCTGTCAAAGGCTGAAGAATACTTTATTTGTGGTGGTGTTTGTTCATTGCGAATCGGGATCAGACTCGGACATGTAACCTTATGGGTTAGGGCTCGCAAAGCCCAATGTCCCGGGGCTGTGTGTTTTACAGACGGGCTACCAAAACGTAAGCCCAATACAGGTTATCTTAAATAGTGAAATAACAATAACATTCTTGATGTCCGTTCACTCTCTTGACTTGATATTTGAAGGAAAAATACAAACGCGGAAGTTTTGATCATGCAGTCTGCGATGTACTTGGCGCTGTGTGTGTGTGATGCACGGTTCACACTTATCACGCTTACCGATCGGGCTGGCCAACTAATAAAAGAAAATAACGTTCCAATCAATCGCGGGTGAATGAGAGATAAATCATTGTGTTTGTTTGATAAAGATATTTTGCGAATCATTTCGTTTGCCGTTTATCACAGGCTTTCAAAACAATCCCTCACGTGTACTCACGGGGGAGCCGAAGCTCATTAAATATGCAAAACTGTTATCCAATCCTAGCCGTGGGCGTATACTTCCAAGTCTTCAGTGCGGCATGCCCATCAAAACCCAGTGTTTCTTGAGAAAGCCTCAAAACCAGGGTAGGAAATAGCCTATTACTTATTCATTATGATGGTTTTGAATGTAAAAACCACGCGAACGCAATAAGTTGACCTCAGACAACAGTATAAAAAAAAAGCCAGTTCATGACCCCTTTAATACAAGTTATATCTCAAAAAATATGCACGAATATCAAAAGGTATGTTAAAAAATACACTACAACTTACCGAAATGTTTCAGTGTTTCGCTGTTTCAACCGTGGAAATACGTCAATAAAACAATAAAAAAGAGCTTGTAGGTCACTTCACATTGTATTTAGCCTAACGTTACCTCAGGAAAGTCATCCGATGTTCACCGTTTGTTAGTTAGCAATAAAGAAACACTAGAGAGGAGCTTATTTACTGCTAATTATACATGTTTGCTTGAATAAATTTGTCATGAACACAATTATGAAAAATACCTTATATGTGCAATTGAGTTGTATTCATTTGATACATTTCAGTCAGGGCTGTAATCAACCAAAGAAAATCTTGGTCGACTGAAGTCCTGAAATTTTCGACAAACAAATCGACTAAAAATGACGTTAGGGAAAAAAACATTAAATGAATAAGCTGCGCACTGTGCGCAGTACTTGGTAGCCTTGTTGTCTGCCTAAATTAATTATAAATAAACTTAAAAAACTAGTAGGCTATTTGCAATATAATAAATAGTTTTTGACCTGATTATTTTGCTCTTAAGTGAGTCTGACGGCTCTGACAGCGTTGCATCACATGCGCAATATCATAGCCTATGACTTCTGAAAATATAGTACTATGTTGTCAACTAGTGATATCATCACAAGAACTTTTGAGGAATATGCAACATAATTTAGACAATTGTTTTTGTCATATGTATTGTATTATAATAACTGACAGACACTATCATTTCAGCCGCTCTGTGCAGCTCAAACATATGGAGCTCAGCTTCGCGGCTGAGACACGAATAGACTATTAACTTAAAGCTTTTATTCTTAAACACAAAAGGCACGTCCACTTTAATAAAAAAGGAATATTTATTAAACAAGCTAGATCAAGAGCAGAAAAAACCCTCTCACAATTAAATAAATAATATACAGCAAACTAGCCTACCGGTACTTAAATCTGTCTCTCTTCTCCAGTGGGTTGGGCTAATCCAAAATAAGTAAAAACAAGGGGGTGTTCTGAAGACACCCCCATTAGCAATTAGTGCTTTCCACCTGATGAAATGAACGCGGCAAAACTGACAGTACAGATCCACTTTTGCGGCACGACTGAAGCGTGGTGTTGTGACGCTTCCCCTCATGTGTATCTTGATGGGCGTGCGTTTGAGCCAGCGGGGAATGAAAAACAAAGGACCAGCGAGAGACTTACGACTTGCGTCATGAAATGAATGCGGCGCAGCAAAACTAATGAAATGAACGCGGCAAAAAATCGACCAATCAGAATTTTGGTCGAGCCAGAACGTATCGACTAATAATCGACTGGGAGATTACAGCCCTAATTTCAGTTTTATATTTGGGTGTAATTAGCCTATTATATCTGAAATAAACAGCAGTTTAATATAAAACCTTTGTTGTTAATTGCAACTAATAGTGTTGTGTGTCGAATGAGAGGATTCTCTATAGTTTGCAGCGTTATTTAGGGGTTTATTTTCTATAAGAGAAATCAAACTATTGGCTTGAGCTGATATCATTCTGAATAATCCATATCGGCTGAGAAATTTAGTATCAGTACATCTCTAAACATTTTGAAAAAATATACATTGAAACAACAATAATAATAAAAAAATATTTAAAATAAATGAACATCACAAACATGTTAAATTATTTTAACAGAGATTCAGTTCTTTGGGCTTTTGAATTTTTAAAAACTTTACAGATTATAAATCAACTTTAAAGGATGTTTGAAAAATGAGCAAATTTGGGTTTTGAGTTACTCCATTTGATGAATATAACATTTTCCTAACAAAAACTAATCAATAACATTTCTTTTGGAAAAGTCATATTCATCTGAATGAAGTAAAACAGATTTAAGACGAGGTTTCAGTTCATTTTAACTCTTAGACATCTCATATCTTGCGTGTCTTTCTCAGGATATATTCTGTCAACAATTTTGATGACACTTCTTTGGTTTTATTTGTTACACAATACCGACTAAGATCCCCAAAAATGTTCAAACTAATTTAGATGAAGGAGAAGAGATATAAACAAAAAGAGTGAATCGATTGGTTACTTTACTTTTTTTAATTGAAAATAATTGCTCTGTTGGAATATTTTCCCTAAACTTTTATTTAAACAAATTAGTGGTATCTATTCTTTTGTTAGATGCAGTTTTCTTCGCCTCTTTGATTAAATCATTTTCCCAGGCAAGTCCTTCTGACGCAGTGTTTCGTTTTTAAACATAACTTCTCTCTGAAATAATAATCAGATCACACACCAAAGAAAAAACTTTGATTTGAGTATAATATATTATTAGTTGGTCTGTTGTTGAATTCTAATGGTCAGCTTTTGAATATTACTATTTCTCAAACTATGTCTTAAATTTAAATGTCATATTTCTGTTAAAGAATATTGTATTGGCATGAATTATATTTCTGCCCAAATGATATCTCTATTCATCAGTCAGAGCAATAGTTAATGGACCTAAATGACCAGATTAGACAAAAACACTCAAAACTAACACTACAGATTAATAAAAGAATGTAAATTATACAGACCTTTGGTATATTAGTCAGTTTAGCGATTTAATATTTTGTAGAAATCGAGACAGAAATAGAAACTACGCTTTGAATCACTGAATCATTTGTTGTGAATCAATTGGTTCAATTGACTCAGAGAGTCTAAAGCTTCGGTTCTCTCGTCATTTTTTATTTATTTATTTATTTTTATTCAATTTTATGCAATGACATTTAACATCAAACAAAAAACAAACAGAAGTTGGGGAATACGCACAACAGATCTTGCATTGTACAAGGTAAAAAATTACATTTTGCAAATAATTTTTCTCAATATGAGAGATGTTTTAATGCACTTCCTATTTCTAGAGTTCAATGAGTCATAAAATATTTTAAGATCTTTACAGAAAAACTTAAATGCAGGAGTGATAGACATTACTTTAGCTTTATGAATATGAAACTTCCCAAGAAGAATAATTAACATTGTGTTATCAATTATATCAGATCCAGTATTACAGTCCATGAAGAGGATCATAGACTCTCCTATTTTAATTATTTTGTAAAATATTTCAAAAACCACCAGATATCCGCTTCCAGAAGTCTTCTGAATATTTACAATTACAAAATAAATGTATGAGAGTTTCATATTTGATTTTACTAAAATAACATTGTGTTGAGAAGTCTTCTTTAAACTGGTCAAGAAACACATTACATGGATAATACATGTGCATTATTTTAACATTAATTACCTTTAGTTTATTTGGCAGTAAAACATTACTTACTGACCAACTTTTCTCAATTGAAAGTAAAGAGAAATATTGTTTCCATTTTAAAACTGCTTTTGGGCAACAACTGATATCTCGAGTAATGTCATTTCTGATGTAAGCGTTATTACACTTCATATCTTTATATTAACAAGTTTTGGAGTCTGCAGACAAACTGAACTGTAACTGAGATGATCTTTCATAAGAGCCGCTCCTTCTGCTACTCATGAGTTTATTCTGTTACTTTACTCACACAGCGCTGATACATGTTAGATAAAGCAATGCAGTGTTACATTTAATAATACATCGTTCATTCTGCGTCGCTTTAAACACTTTAAACGCTTAAAACACAAACCTTTCTCAAGCCGAATCACAACAGATGCACGAGCGCGGCGCAGCCTTATGATGTCATACACTAAGACCAAAATAAAAGTCCTGTTCAACCAGGCCTGAGCCTAAAACCACAGAAGTGCAAACATTTATGTTCATAAAATATATTAATAAAAATAAGATGACAAAATTCAGATTTTCAATGTATTGATTCAATACATTTAATAACACAATGGTAAGTTAATAATACAGTTCACATTAAGAGTTAAAACAAATTCAAATTAAAGCAATATCACTTTTTTTTTTCTTAATGATGTACTTCTTATTACTTACTTTTCCATGTAGACTCACATCTAAAGTCACAGTATTTATGTTCATTGTCCCATCCAGACGCTTCAGCCACTACCCATACAGAAATATAATAAATATGTGTATATATGAAATATCCTTATATGCTCATATAGAGTAAAATCATAAATGCACAGCTTTCAGAAATACCATATATTGACATATATCTCTATTCCACATATTATATGTTTAAATTATATATGTGACAAATCACTCTCACTGACAAATGTCGTAGAGTCTTAGTATAGATTTTATGTATAAAACAAACTATATTTTTAATGTTATTTTAATACTTCACAAACCCGTTAATCACAAACACTTTAATATACTTAAGTTTATACATTTATAACATACTTATGTTAACGACAGGAACGTTGCAAGTTGATATAAATAATAATAGTAATAATAATGTGTGTGATATTCTTACGTTCCATAATATCGAGGCTGTGTGGCTCCACGACCTTCCCAAACCAGCGATGCTGAGCCTCCAGTCGTCTCCACTGGCCCCTGGTTACTAACTGGCCCCCACACCGAGGGGTTTGGCCTGCTCCACTGGCCCCTGGTTACTAACTGGCCCCACACCGAGGGGTTTGGCTGCTCCACTGACCCCTGGTTACTAACTGGCCCCCACACCGAGGGGTTTGGCCTGCTCCACTGGCCCCTGGTTACTAACTGGCCCCCACACCGAGGGGTTTGGCCTGCTCCACTGGCCCCTGGTTACTAACTGGCCCCCACACCGAGGGGTTTGGCCTGCTCCACTGACCCCTGGTTACTAACTGGCCCCCACACCGAGGGGTTTGGACTGCTCCACTGACCCCTGGTTACTAACTGGCCCCCACACCGAGGGGTTTGGCCTGCTCCACTGGCCCCTGGTTACTAACTGGCCCCCACACCGAGGGGTTTGGCCTGCTCCACTGACCCCTGGTCACTAACTGGCCCCCACACCGAGGGGTTTGGCCTGCTCCACTGACCCCTAATTACTAACTGGCCCCCACACCGAGGGGTTTGGCCTGCTCCACTGACCCCTGGTTACTAACTGGCCCCCACACCGAGGGGTTTGGCCTGCTCCACTGACCCCTGGTCACTAACTGGCCCCCACACCGAGGGGTTTGGCCTGCTCCACTGGCCCCTGGTTACTAACTGGCCCCCACACCGAGGGGTTTGGCCTGCTCCACTGACCCCTGGTCACTAACTGGCCCCCACACCGAGGGGTTTGGCCTGCTCCACTGGCCCCTGGTTACTAACTGGCCCCCACACAGAGGGGTTTGGCCTGCTCCACTGACCCCTGGTTACTAACTGGCCCCCACACCGAGGGGTTTGGCCTGCTCCACTGGCCCCTGGTCACTAACTGGCCCCCACACCGAGGGGTTTGGCCTGCTCCACTGGCCCCTGGTTACTAACTGGCCCCCACACCGAGGGGTTTGGCCTGCTCCACTGACCCCTGGTCACTAACTGGCCCCCACACCGAGGGGTTTGGCCTGCTCCACTGGCCCTGGTTACTAACTGGCCCCCACACCGAGGGGTTTGGCCTGCTCCACTGACCCCTGGTTACTAACTGGCCCCCACACCGAGGGGTTTGGCCTGCTCCACTGACCCCTGGTTACTAACTGGCCCCCACACCGAGGGGTTTGGCCTTCTCCACTGGCCCTGGTTACTAACTGGCCCCCACACCGAGGGGTTTGGCCTGCTCCACTGGCCCCTGGTTACTAACTGCCCCCACACCGAGGGGTTTGGCCTGCTCCACTGGCCCCTGGTTACTAACTGGCCCCCACACCGAGGGGTTTGGCCTGCTCCACTGACCCCTGGTTATTAACTGGCCCCCACACCGAGGGGTTTGGCCTGCTCCACTGGCCCCTGGTTACTAACTGGCCCCCACACCGAGGGGTTTGGCCTGCTCCACTGACCCCTGGTTACTAACTGGCCCCCACACCGAGGGGTTTGGCCTGCTCCACTGACCCCTGGTTACTAACTGGCCCCCACACCGAGGGGTTTGGCCTGCTCCACTGACCCCTGATTACTAACTGGCCCCCACACCGAGGGGTTTGGCCTGCTCCACTGACCCCTGGTTACTAACTGGCCCCCACACCGAGGGGTTTGGCCTGCTCCACTGACCCCTGATTACTAACTGGCCCCCACACCGAGGGGTTTGGCCTGCTCCACTGACCCCTGGTTACTAACTGGCCCCCACAGCGAGGGGTTTGGCCTGCTCCACTGACCCCTGATTACTAACTGGCCCCCACACCGAGGGGTTTGGACTGCTCCACTGACCCCTGGTTACTAACTGGCCCCCACACCGAGGGGTTTGGCCTGCTCCACTGGCCCCTGGTTACTAACTGGCCCCCACACCGAGGGGTTTGGCCTGCTCCACTGACCCCTGGTCACTAACTGGCCCCCACACCGAGGGGTTTGGCCTGCTCCACTGGCCCTGGTTACTAACTGGCCCCCACACCGAGGGGTTTGGCCTGCTCCACTGACCCCTGGTTACTAACTGGCCCCCACACCGAGGGGTTTGGCCTGCTCCACTGACCCCTGGTTACTAACTGGCCCCCACACCGAGGGGTTTGGCCTTCTCCACTGGCCCTGGTTACTAACTGGCCCCCACACCGAGGGGTTTGGCCTGCTCCACTGGCCCCTGGTTACTAACTGCCCCCACACCGAGGGGTTTGGCCTGCTCCACTGGCCCCTGGTTACTAACTGGCCCCCACACCGAGGGGTTTGGCCTGCTCCACTGACCCCTGGTTATTAACTGGCCCCCACACCGAGGGGTTTGGCCTGCTCCACTGGCCCCTGGTTACTAACTGGCCCCCACACCGAGGGGTTTGGCCTGCTCCACTGACCCCTGGTTACTAACTGGCCCCCACACCGAGGGGTTTGGCCTGCTCCACTGACCCCTGGTTACTAACTGGCCCCCACACCGAGGGGTTTGGCCTGCTCCACTGGCCCCTGGTTACTAACTGGCCCCCACACCGAGGGGTTTGGCCTGCTCCACTGACCCCTGATTACTAACTGGCCCCCACACCGAGGGGTTTGGCCTGCTCCACTGACCCCTGGTTACTAACTGGCCCCCACAGCGAGGGGTTTGGCCTGCTCCACTGACCCCTGATTACTAACTGGCCCCCACACCGAGGGGTTTGGCCTGCTCCACTGGCCCCTGGTTACTAACTGGCCCCCACACCGAGGGGTTTGGCCTGCTCCACTGGCTGGGGTGCACGTGCTTTAAAAAGACGAAGTCCCCCTCACTGTGTAACTGTACATGACCCACTTTCCCACTGTGCAAATATTGGTAGGCCTCAGTACTTTTATAATTTTCCATCAACTCCTCCTGACAGGACGAAGCAGTTAAATATGTCCTCATAGGTTACCTCTGGCCAATTCTTCATATCATCTACCCGCGTTTACAATGATGATGATGGGACGATTTGAGACCATCTGATCGTCGTATAAAGTTTTCTCCATGCTCCCAATTTAAAACATTAAAGGCATTGACATTATTCGTCATTTTGCTAAAGTTATTGCGAGCTATAAACAATCCTAAAACTACTGAAATAGCTACCGGATGAGCCGCATCAGTTTAGCTGAAGGCAGATGACAAAATGCGGAAGAGCGAAGTATTAAAAGTGGGCGGGGCAGAATAAGGCGAATAAACAACAGTCACTTCAATGTTTAAATCTAAACAATAATTGAATAATGGAAAGAGCCAGGCCATTATTTATTATATCTCTGATTGTGTTCATCTGAAAGAAGAAAGTCATATACAGCTAGGATGGTTTGAGAGTGAGTAAATAATGGGATAATTTTCATTTTTGGGTGAATTAACCCTTTAAGTTGGTCAATGTCAGTCACGGCGCCTTTTGATTGCTGTTTTTGTTCCGGCAATTATTAATTTACAAAGTAAGAACTAACTGTGTGTTGTATTTTTGTGAGTGCAGACACAAAAAATGAATAGGCATTATTACTACAAGTGTCCTAATCCACAATCCTCTCATGGACTTCTAGTGGAAACCATAGAAACAGTCACTTCCGTTTAAATCAAAACAATAATGGACTGCATTCTATTGATGACATCACAGCACTGGAGCTCCAGAGGCTCTGTGTTCTTCTCACTCAGACTCACTTTCATAGGGATTGAATTTGTTGTGTTATTCCAAACAAATAGATTGTTATCCACAAATAAATGTAAAGAGATTCACAAAAATTAAATAAATTCACAAATAAATAAAATGAGACCCACAAATATATGCAGGAGTTTCACAAAAATGAATTAGATTCACAAATACATATGTGGCAGGGGGAATATTTATAGCTGGGCTAAACCCAGACAAATAGCAGACTACGCCACGATGGGACTTACACCCAAAGATTTAATGGTTTTTCGCTAACAAGACACTCAGGTTCGTGCAAGGATCAGCCAGAGACAGTGGTCAAGTACAAAAATAATATTTTTATTTTCTCTTTTTACTTTTTATAAAAATGTACAACTCATGGGGCCATACACCCCAGAGTCACTCCAAACATTCAAGATTTCACAACAACACAGTGCGGATTTCACAAAGACTAAAATGTAAGACACCAAATCAAATAAACACACAATATACTCTAATCACAATATACACACACACACACACACACGCGAGGTGAAGCTAGGGCTGAAACTTACCAGTGGGAGACTAGTGGCCCGAGCAATGGACATCCCTAACACAACACCCCACTCACACGTGATAAATTTCACACACACACCACAAGGGAAATGATCATATTTGGTGAACGCACCGCCACTGCACACACCAAGGGACCCACCACCACAAGGGGCACTGCTCCCACTGGCGGTCTCCAGCACCTAGACAAAAGACAAACACGTGAAAATCAATCAAGACTACACACAATTGCAAAACACTGTTAAACCCGAGATGGTACTAGAGTTAAAAATATGGATAGCAATTAAATCACAAATCAAAATACAAATTAAACAAACAAACTATCATAGCCCAGCCAGCACAATGGGGCAAAAAAATGCCCTCTGGCTTAACGAACTTTGGGTAGGGGTAACAAAGCAAAACAGATCAATAATCAACCCAAATGAATCAAAATAATACTCTTGTATATCAGCAGCAAAAAAAAGCCTCCATACAAGAGTTTTAAATAAACACACAAAACACTGAGCCTATAAAATAGACCAAAATAATAACAGTTAATGGTGTCAGTCCATCCAACACTCCACACTTAAACCATGAAACTGGCCATATGATGCTGAATGAAACCAGTTCACGGTGTAACAGGAAGAACGAGCAAACCAGGAAGCTGCCGATTAACGTGAGCAAACCACAGTTCCACTTATTCTAGGTCCCGGGTGAAAAAGGCAGCCACAGTTGTTGACATGAGCCGATTATATCCGTAACCAAATCGTAATAAAAAAAACGTAAGCAAAGCAGCAGGCGTTCGGCGCTGATGTCGCCCACTGGCCGCTACACCCCGGCTATAAAGCCTTCCCTGAAATACAAAAATGGCTACTTATAAACGCATCTCACCGTAACATTTATCTAATAATGATCGTAGTCACATACCTTTGCTAAACAGCATCCAGTCACGGCCCCAGGCTCTGGTCACCAATAACCGGGCACAACTTTAGCTGCTAACAGGGCTACTACAGCAACGGGGATTCTAAAATCAAAACATTCCCTATAAGCCCCAGTCATAAAGTTAAAAGAGTGGAAACAAAGAACCAGAGCTTTTCCTACCGGTAACACTAGGATCGAATAGATGACCCAGGCAGACCAAGACAGACATCAGACAGATAGGCCGGCAGGTAGACAGGACAACAGTCGCGTGTCGATGACGTAGCTTGTCAAACGAAAAGTCCCGATTTATATATAGGGACTCGACCATCGCGATTGGCTCACAGCACTGCAAATGAATTGCCATTTGGCCAGACAGCTGTAGCCTGCTACAATCTGCCCCCCCTTTCTAAATCGTTGCCCCAACGATTAAAAGAAAACCCCATTACAACACTAAACAACGCTAGGTGGTGGATCCAGCATTTAGAGCCAAAAATACACACCGATTCACAGGTCTGGAAGACCTCAGTAACCGAAACTCATACATATTATGGCAAATGATGGATATTAGAGTGTTTTCCAGCCGTGGACCGGGATGTTTTCCGTCTAGTCACCTCACCAGTATCCAAGCACCCCGAAGGAAGAACTGCCAAAGAGGTGGTTAAACCATCCGTCAATTCAGAATGAGGTGACGGTGCTAAAGAACTAGGTTCTGGCAGAGATATACCTGGAGGTGAATACTGAAGGGGTACTTCTGGACTAGCTATGACGACCGGTCTGCTGATGTCTGGCAAGCCGAGCACGGCAGGTCCTTCATATCTCCAAGCCATCAGGTCAGAGTCACAATAAGAATCATCGTCAGTAGGCCAGGGCGAACAGGAGGGATTAGCGGAACTAGGTTCACCTGGGCTGTCTGGGGCAGAGGAAGGGTTCTGTACCACAGCCTTCAGAAGAGAGCGGTGCACCTGACGAGCCCGGTTAGGGTCGGCTACGGGGGCCACCGTATAAACCGACCCACCACCCTTAGGTGCCCTCAAGATTTGATGCACCACTGGGCTCCACAGGTCGCAAATCTTATGGCGTCCACGGATGTTAAAGTCACGCAAAAACACCTGCTGGCCCTCCACCAGTGGAGCATCTCGAACGTGTCGATCATAGTTCCTTTTCCGGCGCTGGGCCGCTATGTCCAACCGCTCTCTGGCCCCCTGAAATGCAACCTGTAGGCGGGCCTGGTGTTCCTGCACCCACTCATGAACCGTACCACCAACCGGATCCTGAACCCTACCCAAAAGAAAATCCACTGGTAGTCTAGGCTCCCGCCCGAACAAGAGGAAGAATGGAGACTCTCCAGTGGACTGGTGGGGGGTAGTGTTATAGCAATAGAGTACCTGTGGTAAACAGGACGGCCAGTCCCTCTTCCTCGACACAGGCAGGGTCCGCAACAAATTGTGAAGGGTCCTATTAAATCTCTCGCACTGACCATTGCCAGACGGATGATATGGGGTTGTTCGAGTCTTTTTAATGCCATAAAAACCACATAGCTGCTGGATCAGGGCACTTTCAAAGCTACGGCCCTGATCAGAATGAATCCGAGAAGGAACCCCGAACTTGGAAAACCATTCGGTCACCAATACACGAGCCACAGTGGGAGCACGCTGGTCGTGGGTGGGAACTGCCAAAGTGTACTTACTGAAAACATCAGTCATCACTAAGACATTTTCCACACCTGTCCTACCAGGCTCCAGGGTGGTGTAATCAATGGCCAGAATCTCATTCGGCTGCGAGGCCAACAAATGCCCCATGAAGCTTTGGGCCACAGGTTGAGGGTCCTTGGCAAGCTGGCATCGCTCACAGGCCTGACACCACTGTGCCACTTCCGTGGACATACCCGGCCAAAAACACCGTTGGCGCAGCAACTCCAGTGTTCTCTCCACCCCCTGATGGCCGTGCTCCTGGTGAACTTGAGTCAGCACATCCTGTTTTAATGAGGCAGGCAGCAATAATTGCAGCACTGCCTCTTTTCCATCAGGGCGCCGTACTTGGCGATATAAGACCTCACCAGTTTCCAGCAGCCGATCCCACTGGCGAAGCCAAGCCAACACAGTTGGGCACACCTGCTTCCGTTCCTCGGAATTAGGCCGCTGTTTACGTCGCCAAAACCGCCAGAGTTCTCTAATAGCAGGGTCATCTTGTTGGAGGAATGAAACCTCAGCCGGCCAACGGCAGGGCAAGGCCGTGATGGTCGCCTGCGCTGCCTCCACATCTCCCAGGGACAATACCTGCTGGAGTGGTTTAGGCAGAGGTGTGCCAGAGAGCATCGCTTGCATTTCCAACGGGCCTGTGGGATGTTGGCGAGACAAAGCGTCTGCATTCCTATTGTTCCTACCAGAACGGTATTTTAACTCGAAGTCAAAAGCCGCAAGCTGGGCTGCCCAACGCTGTTCGGTGGCACCCAGCTTTGCCGATGTTAGATGACTAAGTGGGTTATTGTCAGTAAAGACAATACATTTGTGACCCAACAAATATTCACGAAATTTCTCTGTCATGGCCCACTTAAGAGCCAGAAACTCCAATTTCATGGAGCTATAATTTTGCATGTTACGCTCTGTAGGCCTCAACCCCCGACTGGCATATGCTATTGGCCGCACCTTGCCTTGTTGCTCTTGGGAGAGCACCGCTCCCAGACCACCATAACTTGCGTCAACCTCCAAAATAAATGGGAGGGAAAAGTCAGCGTACGCCAGCACTGGTGTTGTGGTCAGCTTATGTTTTAGAGCTTCAAAGCTATCCCTACACTCGTCGCTCCACCTACCAATGTTTTCCCGCTCAGACTTCCGTTTTGACTTGATGTTCCCTTGAGCGGCCACCAAACGATGTAACGGGGCGGCCAACTTTGCGAACCCCTGCACAAAACGGCGATAATAGCTCGCGAACCCCAAAAAGGAACGGAGCTCTGAGATGGTAGTGGGGGGCTGCCAACCGGCGACCACCTCAATCTTTCCAGGATCAGTGGCAACACCCTGGTCAGAGATCACATGACCCAAATATTGAACCCGTTGCTGGAAAAAAACACATTTAGAGAGCTTCGCCTTCAGCCCCTCTCGCTGCAGCCGCCCCAGCACCACTTCCAGCCTCTCTAGATGCTGTTTTACAGTAGAGGAGAAGATCACAATATCGTCAAGATATAAAAGCAACGATTGACATTGTTGATCTCCAAATAAACGCTGCATTAACCTCTGAAAGGTGCTGGGGGCATTGCAGAGCCCGAAGGGCATCCGGTTCCACTCAAACAGCCCAAAGGGCGTACAAAAAGCCGTCTTAGGCCTATCCACTTCTGCCACTGGGACCTGGTTATACCCACTGGCCAGGTCCAAAGTGGAGAACCAACGAGCACCAGTCAATGCATCGAGCGATTCCTCAATACGAGGAAGAGGGAATGCGTCCTTCCTAGTGTTGTTATTTAGCTGGCGGTAGTCTACGCACATGCGCAGGCTACCATCCTTCTTTTTAACTAGGACAATCGGGGACGCGTAAGGACTACAACTCTCCCGTATGACGTTTGCCTCAAGCAGTTGATTAATGTGTTCTTTCACTACCTCGTACTCTGAAGGAGGTATCCGACGATAGCGTTGACGGATCGGAGTATCCTCCACAAGAGGGATATCATGAGCAAGCAAATTGGTGCAGCCCAAATCCATGTCATGGGCCGAAAAGACATCCTTATATCTGTACAACAACTCCCTCACTGGTCCCTGGTCATCAGTGGGCAGTGAGGACAAATCTAAGGCCTCTATCCGGTCCGGCACAGAGGGGCTAACAAGCTGGGATGACACGGCAGCAGTAACGGGGGGTATTTCAGTGACCCCTGCTGGCAGGCTAACAATGCGAGCATGATCAATCGTGCCTACAATAGTACGGGGAAAAAGCAAGACGTCAGTAGAATTTACATTGACTACGGGTATGTAGGCTGTACCCCGATTAACCTGGACTAGAGCAGGGGAGGCCAACAAACCAACAGGTAGGCCAGAGGCCAAAGGCTCAAAGAGCACCATGGACCCTGAAAACTGTTCGGAACAGGTGGCTGCCACCAACTTTATTACTCCCCCTGGAATACGACAAGCCTTCCTACCTCTGACCCTAACCCTGCCAGGGGCAGAACTAGGTACCTGGATGCTGCAACTATAACATTGTTGTAGCGCCTGCCACACGGGTGATGGAGCCTCCCGCACTAAGGGTAAGTCAAGGAAAGCTATGCCATGCACCCCAAACAGCTCCTGATAACATTTACGGATCACATTCATCCCTAACACACCGGGGACCGGATGGGGCTGGCTGTTTGGAGGATCACGAACTACCAATACCCCACACTTGGGCATTGATTTCCCACAAAGTTCGACATCTAACTCCAAATAGCCAAGATAAGGGATGGCCAGTCCATTGGCAGCCCTAAGCTGCAACCAATGACAAGAGTGGAGCCGCTCTTGACCCCATGGTTCATAGTTCTGACGGAAGAAACTTTCAGTGACAGTTGACACCATAGACCCCGTGTCAATCAGGCAAGGTACCTTAACTCCCCCAAATAGCACATCAAGATGAGGGCAAGACGACATCAATTTTGAGGCACCCTTCGACTCTTGTAACCCAAACCCTGAGCCAATAGTAGCCCCCCCCAAACTGTGGCTCTGCAGTTCGGTGGGCACTAGTTTTCCGACATCGGATTGGCACGAGATTGTTTACCAAAATCCCGCGGGGCCTGAGCAGGGACACGAACCCCATCACACTCCCAAGCCCAGTGGCCAGGCTGCTGGCAACGCCTGCAGGTCGTAACGGCATCCCGGGGGAAGCGATTGCGTTGGGGAGGATTTTGCAAGAGGGACAGACTCTGGGTAAGCTTCTGTAATTGATCTTGTTGATTTTTCAGCTGCTCTTGTTGACACTTCAACAAATCCCTGATCTCACTCAGTTCAGAAGCAGCCGGCACCAGAGCCCCCGGCTGAGAACTGCCTTGCACCCGATACTGAATCCCCAACGCTGATGGAACAGAGTAGCTACGACCTCTCATACCTCCCGGTAAGCCCTCCCGCTCCCATCTAATAGCCTCACTCCTTACTTCTAGAATAGTAGCGGTCGGCTGCCGGCGCACCATCTGCTTGAGTTCACGACGCAAAGCCCCATCAAGGACATGCTCCACAAACTGATCCCTTAGCAGTGCCTCCGCGTTGGACATACTCTCAGGCGCATTCTCCTTAACTTTCGCCATAAGGCTCAGCAAGGCAAGGGAGAACTCCTGCAGGGATTCCCCTTCCTGTTGCCTTCTTGAGAAAAAGGATTCCTGCAGGGCTACATATGAAGCAGTGCAGCCATACACCTCACGCAAAACAGCAAATATCCTATCTGGGTCTGCTCGGTCTGTACTAGGACGGTATTTTAATTCATCCCGAGCCTCCCCCTCTAGATGATCATAAAGAAAGAATGCCTGATCAGCACGAGTCAAATGTCGTGCTCTCATGCAAGCTTCCGCTTCCTCAATCCACTCCCCCAACTTAGGGCTTGCCCTACCACTAAACAGAGGGCATTTTCTATCACGTGGGACAAAAACTAACCTTTCTGGTACCGGGATAGGAGCCGGAGTAAGGACAGGGCCCGGAGCAGGGGCAGAGCCTGGGGTCTGACGTAGACGCTCATTATCAGCTTTCAGGTGAGCTATCAAGTCCCTCAACTCCTGTAACTCATTCCCTTCAGCCACCCCCTGTTGCATATTTTTGGTTATACACAGTCAAATTGGCAGAAAGAAAACAAAACGCACTCCCCGCCTTACCTGCCTCTTTAGTGATTGACCGAAGAACAGCTGCTGCTTTGCTTATAATGAGAAAAACAAAAAAAACAATACAAACAACAAAAAAAAACTGGAACACGTCTCTGGCTTTACCAGGCGACCCTGCCGACTATACGCCAAATGTGGCAGGGGGAATATTTATAGCTGGGCTAAACCCAGACAAATAGCAGACTACGCCACGATGGGACTTACACCCAAAGATTTAATGGTTTTTCGCTAACAAGACACTCAGGTTCGTGCAAGGATCAGCCAGAGACAGTGGTCAAGTACAAAAATAATATTTTTATTTTCTCTTTTTACTTTTTATAAAAATGTACAACTCATGGGGCCATACACCCCAGAGTCACTCCAAACATTCAAGATTTCACAACAACACAGTGCGGATTTCACAAAGACTAAAATGTAAGACACCAAATCAAATAAACACACAATATACTCTAATCACAATATACACACACACACACACACACGCGAGGTGAAGCTAGGGCTGAAACTTACCAGTGGGAGACTAGTGGCCCGAGCAATGGACATCCCTAACACAACACCCCACTCACACGTGATAAATTTCACACACACACCACAAGGGAAATGATCATATTTGGTGAACGCACCGCCACTGCACACACCAAGGGACCCACCACCACAAGGGGCACTGCTCCCACTGGCGGTCTCCAGCACCTAGACAAAAGACAAACACGTGAAAATCAATCAAGACTACACACAATTGCAAAACACTGTTAAACCCGAGATGGTACTAGAGTTAAAAATATGGATAGCAATTAAATCACAAATCAAAATACAAATTAAACAAACAAACTATCATAGCCCAGCCAGCACAATGGGGCAAAAAAATGCCCTCTGGCTTAACGAACTTTGGGTAGGGGTAACAAAGCAAAACAGATCAATAATCAACCCAAATGAATCAAAATAATACTCTTGTATATCAGCAGCAAAAAAAAGCCTCCATACAAGAGTTTTAAATAAACACACAAAACACTGAGCCTATAAAATAGACCAAAATAATAACAGTTAATGGTGTCAGTCCATCCAACACTCCACACTTAAACCATGAAACTGGCCATATGATGCTGAATGAAACCAGTTCACGGTGTAACAGGAAGAACGAGCAAACCAGGAAGCTGCCGATTAACGTGAGCAAACCACAGTTCCACTTATTCTAGGTCCCGGGTGAAAAAGGCAGCCACAGTTGTTGACATGAGCCGATTATATCCGTAACCAAATCGTAATAAAAAAAACGTAAGCAAAGCAGCAGGCGTTCGGCGCTGATGTCGCCCACTGGCCGCTACACCCCGGCTATAAAGCCTTCCCTGAAATACAAAAATGGCTACTTATAAACGCATCTCACCGTAACATTTATCTAATAATGATCGTAGTCACATACCTTTGCTAAACAGCATCCAGTCACGGCCCCAGGCTCTGGTCACCAATAACCGGGCACAACTTTAGCTGCTAACAGGGCTACTACAGCAACGGGGATTCTAAAATCAAAACATTCCCTATAAGCCCCAGTCATAAAGTTAAAAGAGTGGAAACAAAGAACCAGAGCTTTTCCTACCGGTAACACTAGGATCGAATAGATGACCCAGGCAGACCAAGACAGACATCAGACAGATAGGCCGGCAGGTAGACAGGACAACAGTCGCGTGTCGATGACGTAGCTTGTCAAACGAAAAGTCCCGATTTATATATAGGGACTCGACCATCGCGATTGGCTCACAGCACTGCAAATGAATTGCCATTTGGCCAGACAGCTGTAGCCTGCTACACATACAATGACATTTGTGAATAAAAAAAATATCCACACAAATGTTTTTATGTCACAAACACAACTCTGCCTTGCATTCATTTGTGAATCACTTCCTGTGCATTTGTGAATCGCTTCCTCTGCATTGGTGGATCTCTTGTTGCACATTTGTAAATCGCAGCACAGCGCGTGGATTTTGAAACATTTCAGCGTCTACACTAGGGATGGGCGATATCTTATCGTTTGCGATATACCGGTAAAAATTCTCCCCACGATAAGAATTTGTCTTCCCGCGATAATAACGATAAAGCCTAGTTGATGGCGCGACCCATCCGCACCGTGCCACCGCTGGCCGTCTTGATGCCCTAAGCGTTATTACTTTATGATGGCCGCAGTGGCTGCGTTCGTCAATTTGTATAGCTGAACGGGGGTTGGAGAGAGAATTTTCTTGTGGTGCCCCCGCAGCACTCGGTGCCCTAAGCGCCGCGCAATGGGAGCGGCGGCACTGAATCCGCATCTCACGTGCAGAGCAAAAACAACTATGGCGGAAGCTGCGAAAGAGTTCATAGCTAAACGAGGGGCACCTGAGGGTAATCTGAACCTGAACCATACAGATGTATTTTCACTCGCTGAGCACTTGGACTGAGCGCTTAAGAGATTCGCTGTGTCTCAATCGATCGGTAAAGCACACTATTTCAGTTCATCTCAATGAATGCGCAGTGCATTTGACGCACATTAAACACTAGTGTGAGGCGCGCGACTGAGAGCGCTCAATGTGTTTCACACACTCAAAGAGAGAGCGAGAGAGTCATATACCACACAGAATTGATGTGCTACATGTAAACAATATCCTTTGTTGTATTTTCCTGCAAAATAATGGCGTTTATTTGGAATTATTCAGCCTTTCATGAACAGGAAGAAACGAATGCACAAACGGGAATCTCATTGGCTGGCGAGCACCTATTACAATCAGCAAATCAGTTAGAATGAGCGCTGACAATGTGATTAATATTCATGAACCCAGAAGCTCATTATTCCTTAGTGCAGTTTATTTTTATTAGTTGAAGAATTCGTGGTATTATTTTATCAACTCAAATTGAAGTGAAATGAAAATGAAATACTGAAGTTCTATCATTAAATCCTTATTTGTAACTTTTTTGTAATCTGAAGACATGGTTGGGATAATTACTTTAGCTGTTTCTGCTATTTTTACCACTGTTTGCACCATGTATGAATAAATACAGAATCGGTTTACATGTAAAACTTGTCATTGATTTTAATTATTATTGTTTGTATTGTGTGATGTTTTTCAGCACAGTTGCACTATTTAAACATTACCTGCACTTTTACAGAAGACAATTATATCTGCAACTTTTCCATTTCTGAAAAGGCTGGTGTGGAATTTTACATAAAAAAAAATAAATGTATATATATTATGTATTATAGGAGCCTATTTGATGACGGGTACGTTTTACTTTAGATCATTGTTTGTTTTTCTGAGACTCTCAAGAATGCATGCAGCTCTCACTTGTATCCAAAAACATGGGGAATGATACTACATTTATCGTCATTGATATCGTTATCGCAATAAATACTAGAAAATATCGGGATACATTTTTAAGTCAATATCGCCCATCCCTACTAGACATCATAAATTCAGCCTTCACCAACCCTGTATTCTCATGGAGAAACTTTGTCAGACTGAAATAACCATGAGGCTTTCTCAGAGCCATAGGTGGACACTCCCCAGCATCTCAATGCTGCTCCAGTCTTCCTCCGGGGTTTTAGGTCCATTTAAACAAGCCATGTCTATGAATTTCACAACTCTTTTCTGCTTCAACAGCACCTTGGACCCTCTGTTCATATACAACTCTGATGGGATGCGTAGGCCGGCACACGTGGTCTGCAGATGTGTAAGCCCTCAACCGTTAGATTACCCTGACCCTAGCACAAAATGATCCATTTCCAATTTGGACACACAAAGGTCAACATCGGTATTTCCTGCTGAAGGGATAATCGCTCACAGATGGTCAAAGGACAAGGGACAACACATTTCATAACAATAACCCATTCATAACCATAACTCAGGGTCAAAGGTGGACGCCTAGGGGATGGGGCCCAGGGTCAGAGGTCAAAAACTTCAAAGACAAAGGTCAAGGGTCACCATCAATCAAACATTTTGACAGGTGGTATAGTTTAATCACTACTCCCATCTCTTTTATGGTTGTTCATTTTGTTTTACATTCTGGAAAAGTGTTGAACATTATTTGGCATCTAAAACAACACATACAATCACACTTGAAGGAAAACAGATTATTACCTACTTTGATTGTAAAGATAGGAGTTTATGTAATATTGTAAATCTCTTTATTTTATTAGGTAAGTTCCATATTCATAAAGCAACATTTTCCAAATTAAGACCATGTTTTAAAGTATTCCAAATTGAAACTGCCATATATTTTGAGTCTCTTAATTTGGTTAAAAAAAACAAACAAACAAGAAAGCTTTGTTAATAACTGATAAATACTTGATTTTTTAATTAAAAATTCCTGTTATCCTTATTATTAATAAAGTTGGGTTTTTGTTGTTTTGTTCATTTATTAATTTCATCCTTGTTTTTTATATTATGTTATTGTAATTATTTGATGTATAATCTTTGTTCACGGCCTGTGATTGGTACAGGTGTACCTGCAGTCAGGTAGGCATTGAGATCACGGAGACGAAGGAGAACATGAAACGGGTACTTTAATATAAAACTCAGGATAACACACTTAACACGTCCAACATGAAACGAGAAGCGACAAACACTGAGAGAAAACTGAGAACTAAATACACAGGGCTAACGAGGTGATTAACAGGACACAGGTGATAGAAATAACTCATTATACAGACTGGAGAAACTAGGTCACAGGGACTGAACTGAAAACACAATGAACACGCCAGACAGGGCATACATGTAACAGTAGCCGCGTTTCCATTACAGATTTGCGCAAAACTTTTGCGATATTTTCTAAAAGTCGATAAAAAATATTGCGCAATGACAGCGTTTCCATTAACTGATGTTATGCGACTAAAACAATTTTTTCCCTCTCGTGATAAATCATTCCAAAAATCATGCTACGCATGTTGTTAGGTTTATGTATATCCCAGCCACCGCATGCTATTATTTTTAATGGAAAGAGACGTGCGTGTTATCCAAGCACTGATGGCAAGGAAAGCACCTTATACTTGAGCGGCACATATGAGGTGTTATGATAAATTGTGGCATTTTATATTCTATTGTTTTTTATGAGTTTAATAAAGAACTTGTTTTCTGTCCAAACATACCATCATCTGTAAAGAATGATCCACTTTTACATACGCCAGGTTATTATGACGCATTGCGACACAGAGACGAGCGAAAAGTTTGCATGGTGGTAACTAAAAGGTTTTTTTTACCACTTCGTTATTTTGGCTCGGGATTCCGTTTTTTGGAAATATAAACTGATTTTAGAAATGCTTTTGAAATTAAAAACTTTGCGTTTAATAAACAAAATATATTTTTGAAATGAAGACAGCGTTTGGAGTGGAGTGCAAAATAATCTGTTCCCTGAGTCCACGGCCTTTGCTGTTATCATGAGTGTACACAAATAAAAGTAGACAGTTTACTGTTTATAATTATGTCTTGCACTTGTAGTATGGCTAAAAATGACGGAGTATTGTGAGTTTCCGCTGGAATAAGGAAAAAATCCATCAAAAGGCGCCAACAACTTCGTCGGACAGAGGGTTAAAGAAAACGTAGCCTATTTAGTTTCATATAGTTAGGCTATGTCAAAATATTATAATCTTTTAATTTCATATGTTGATTATGAAAAGTGAGCAGCATGAGTAAAGCACAATCAGATGCGCATTTGTCTGGAGCACTTAATTGAATTGTGTTTTCTAGACAGTCTTTCTTTAAAATGTATTTTGTTTTGTATAAATTGTATTTTAATTGTGATCAATGTTTAATCAACTATTTGGCTGTATATTTAATAAATTAGAAGCAAACCAAGATCGTCGGGAATGGATTGACATGCGTAACTGCGTAACTTGTCTTTGAGCAAGGCTGAAACAATAGCGTCTTCCTGTTTTAATACATTTCTTTAATATATGTCTTAATTACAGTAGGCCTATAGATAGTTATGATATTTGTGGTTGCACCGGGGTCCGTTATTATAAAGTTACGCCACTTTCCTTATTAGGTGAAAATATATGTCGTTTTAACGACATAAGATCTCGTACATACTTGAGTGGAAAAAAAATTATATGTAGGCCCTATGTGAGAGCAATGCGTGACCGTACCAGGTGACCTGTAAATGCGAAATGCAGGTTTTGCGAAAATGTCATTGTTCGAATTGCCTGAAAAACCACCTCATGCGAGCGTAAAAACTTTTTTGCGATATATGGAAGTTTTTGTGAAATTGACGCGTTTCCATTGGGCGTATTTTCAATTCGCAATTTCAATTTGCGCAATTTGAAGGGTAATGGAAACGCGGCTAGTGATGGCTGAATGTTTGTAAATTAAATTCTGTAATAAAAAATAAATAAATAAAAAGATTAAGGATGGTTTGTTTAGTTTGAATGTGATAAAACAGAAACATTGTTCCAATAAAACAATTCATCATCATGAAGCAAACGGTCTGACATTACTGAAGTAAATCAAAATGCTTTATTTTGAGTTTTTGTCCACTATATGCTCACGATCCCCTTATAATGTATATTCAGCAGAGCTTACATCTCTCTCTGCTGACTCTCATACAACGTTGATGAACTGCACTAGAACCAGCTTTTGCTCTTGTTTGTCCCAATTTTGTCTGTAGTCTACCGGGCCCAGTAAAAGGAAATCTTGAGTGACCATGAACCTGCTCTCAGCGTGATTACACACACACACACACACACACACACACACGTACACACTCTCTGACATATCATGGAAAGAGAATGAAACACTCACACAAGAGATGAAATCAAAGTCTTCAAAGTTTATTCAGGACAAACACTGCAAAAAAATGCCTTTCTTTCTTAGTATTTTTGTCTTGTTTTCAGTCCAAATATCTAAAAAATCTTACATTAAGAAGCATTTACTAGACAAGCAAAAGTTTTTGTCTTGTTTTGGGGGAAAATAACTCAAAATTAAGGGAGTTTTTGCTTAAAATAAGCAAAATAATCTGCCAATGGAGTAAGCAAAATAATCTTAATTCAAACAGAAAACAAGATTATTTTGCTTACCCCATTGGCAGATTATTTTGCTTATTTTAAGCAAAAACTCCCTTAATTTTGAGTTATTTCCCCCCAAAACAAGACAAAAATGTTTGCTTGTGTAGTAAATGCTTCTTAATGTAAGATTTTTTAGATATTTGGATTGAAAACAAGACAAAAATACTAAGTAAGAAAAGCATTTTTTGCAGTGAAAGCAACACTTTCAAAAAATATAATTTATTATGATTTATAAGGTGTTTTCTTCATGATGACCGATGATTCATATCACAATGTCAGAAAAATCTGATTTTACTTTGCTTTTAACATTTGGTCCCCACAACAGACAAATATTATACATTTTGTATTCTCTGCAGTTTCATGTCTAGTATGTATTCCTGTGTGTTGGAATATTGCTTTTGGAAAGATGAACATCAGTTTATTGGACATGTATCACTGGAGTTTTTATTCTCAGTACATTATCAGTTTATGTGTGTTTATATAATCCTTCAAAATGCTGTTTATCTTAATTTGAGAGAAGATTAAAGACCCCATGAGCTCTTACTCTAAATGCTTCAATTCAGTGTTCAGTCCAAAGTCTGTTTGAAATTATTACACAAGTGTCTTTGTTCCATCTGTAAGATTATGAGAAGGATCATTTAGTTAATGTGCACTGCAAAAAAAATGCTTTTCTTACTTAGTATTTTTGTCTTGTTTTCAGTCCAAATATCTAATATCTTACATTAAGAAGCATTTACTAGACAAGCAAAAGTTTTTGTCTTGTTTTGGGGGGAAATAACTCAAAATTAAGAGATTTTTTGCTTAAAATAAGCAAAATAATCTGCCAATGGGGTAAGCAAAATAATCTTGTTTTCTGTTTGAATTAAGATTATTTTGCTTACTCCATTGGCAGATTATTTTGCTTATTTTAAGCAAAAACTCACTTCATTTTGAGTTATTTCCCCCCAAAACAAGACAATCATTTTTATTTGGCTAGTAAATGCTTCTTGTTTTGAGAATTTTTAGATGTTTGGACCAGAAACAAGACAAAAATACTAAGTAAGAAAAGCTTTTTTTGCAGTGTGACCATAATTACAGGCAAAATATCATTTATTTATGTGGTTCCTTATCGGAATAAATCCGGATTCAGAAATAATGAGCTATTTATTTATTTGCACAGTTGTTCTTTGTGTGTGTGTGTGTGTGTGTGTGTGTGTAGAGCTCAGTACTTAGTCTTCACCATGGTCCCAATATGTAGGTATGATTTAGACATCAGTGTGTGTGTGTGTGTGTGTGTGTGTGTGTGTGTGTGTGTGTGTGTGTGTGTGTGTGTGTGTGTGTGTAGCTCAGTACTTAGTCTTCACCATGGTCCCAATATGTAGGTATGATTTAGACATCAGTAATTTGGTGGAAAGGGAGTTGTTGCTGAACTTGCTTGCTGTAAATGCATTACATTTATAGATATATACAGTTTCTTGAGCCCTTTTGAAACATGGCGCTCTCAAAAACAGAGAATTTCAATATATGCCATTGGTATGTAACAATATTTTATGGGTTTTTGTTCTCTCTGGCTTTGACTGATTTGCCTTGTATTTTAGAAATTACATTTTATTTGTATTTTTTTGTTTTATTAGGCACAAAAGTCAGTGTCAAAAGGAAGTGGTCGGAAGAAGAGGTTGGAGCGGTTGAAAAGCATATGATGCATTTCATACGCAGCTGTCGAGTTCCTGGGAAGACGGACTGTGTCTCATGCCTGTTGGCGGAACCTCAGGCACTGAAAAACAGAGACTGGTCTGCTATCAAGTTTTATATTAATAACAGAATTACTGCTTTGAAAAGACAACAGAGTCAGTAGGACAGATTTTTCTGTACAAGTATACATTGTTTAATCAATTTGAGTTTAAAGGCCCTCTTTGATTTTAGCAAGAATTGTTAAAAACAATTTTGTTAGGGCATCAGTTCCGGGAACTCAGTTCCATTGCCTAACACTGAATGTTTTCACATGTTTTTTTCTTTTGCTTATTTATAATAAACAGCAATAAAACCATTCTTTTGAATTCAGTAGTGGAACTATACTTTATGTAATAGGTTGCCCTTTGCTTATATGATAAATATCTTGTTTTAGTGAGTGTCTGGAGGAGCACTGTAACTGCAAAACTGCTTTTTTAGTGGGTGCTTTATTTCAGCATGTTTAGAAATAAGAAATGCAGATCAAATGAACAGCTTGCAATGGCCGCTGTGAAAGGTGTTTCTGTTTTATTGCATTGTCTCAAGTCAAACTCTCTACTTCACAGCAACAAAAAAAAATCCATGGTCCCAATATGTAGGTATGATTTAGACATCAGTGTGTGTGTTTATATGTCCTGAAAAGTGATTAAATTAATATTTGTCCTCATATGTAGGTAAAAAATCAGGTTGTGCAAAAATATGCTTTAAATTAAAATCTCAACAGATGACTGTCATAACAAGGCCATTGGCAACCTAAAACTGTTTTCAGCTTGGCTCTATCAGCTTTAGAAAGGCATGTCCTCATATGTGATGTATTTTTCATACGTACCCGTTTTTCACAAAAACGCGTAAGTGTGTGTGTGTGTGTGTGTGTGTGTGTGTGTGTATTAGCACCGTTTGTTGTTTTTCTTGTGGTATGAGAGAGAGCGTTTGGACCTGGAAGCGCTGCCGTGTGACGTTTAAACCTTATTAAATGCATGCACCATCTTTCATGTCAAATTCTTACATTTGATCAATAAATTCAGTTATAATACTAAGACTAGGCTGTAAGGCTGTTACCAATCAAATTAAATCATTTACACTGAAAAATTACAACTACAACAAATAATGTTATAAGATTGATGTTTTAAATATTTGAATATACAAATAAGAAAAAAAAACAATGTTTTAAACAAGAAACTAAACTGCCAATAGGTGGAAGCAGGTGACTGTCTTAATGAGTGAGTCATTGAGTCGTTCATTCAAACGATTCATTCAAAACGCTGAATCATACAGTAACAAAACACTGCGCTGACACCATTGCCAAAACACCGTTGCTTTCCTTTGGAAGTATTTTCGTCAGTGAAATAGAACAAAAAAGTCAATGTTTGTATCTAAAATAATATTAACTAGGCTACTTGTTTATTGAACCACAAAATTCAATGTAACATTTGCAATCGTGATGATATTCAGCAAAATCGCTCCCTTAGTCAACTCGTGTTATTAACAATATCATAAGTTATAAAAATATTTTACCTTTTTTTATATTTTCTTCTGTGAGTTCATAAATACACCATCCCTTATCAATCGCTGTTTACACTGAAATTTAATAAAATCAGAATCAGTCTCGCGTTTCTGGTTATTTTATTTACTTTTAAGATACTTGACCGGTCACTTGTCCAGGACAAAGATCAATGTCGAGCCCTTACAGTCTATGGTCAAGCCCTGTGTTCATTCATGATTTCTTTCGTGCTGTAAAGCGGAGGTGATCGCTTCATGTGCGCGCTTGTGCTGCCGTTTGTTCAGATTGAGACGCTAAAGTGATCTGTGAATGTCACGCCACATTAGAGCACCAATGTAACAGTTATGGTGTGGGGTTGTTTTTCAGGGGTTAGGTTTGGCCCCTTAGTTCCAGTGAAAGGAACTCTTAATGCTTCAGGATACCAAGACATTTTGGACAATTTCATGCTCCCAACTTTGTGGGAACAGTTTGGGGATGGCACCGCCCACCCAACAGCACCCCAAGGAAAGAGCAAATGACTGAGCTTAGCTGTGAGAATGAAACCAACCTGTTTGTTCCTCAGTTTCTTCTTGTTTCACTCTGAATGTTTCTTCGATCTTCATTTCTTCACTCTCCTCTTTAATAAACGCCATCTTTATAATAGTGCGTCACGTTGATCTCAGTCGCTTCCCCAGGAGTTTTTCTGTGTGTTTGTCCTGTTTAAGATGAGAATAATTAACAGAAAGAAAAATAAATCCAAACTAAATCTGTGTCTCAATCAGCTCTAGTTCAGTCACTGGTAAGAGAGTCAGAGAGACTGAGAGTTTTTTTTATTTAACTTTCAAAATTACAGAATTTAACAGCAAGGTCTTGACACGTTTTGTAAGTATAAATTGAAAAAAAAAGAAACAAAAAATAACTTAAAGCGCATCGCTTACAAATTGAGACATCTCATGCCTAATGTGTCTTTCACGGAATATTCTGTCAACAATTTTAAATGACACTTCTTTGGTTTTATTTGTAACACAATACTGACTAAGAAATCCCCCCAAATTTTCCCACTTAAATGAGGGAAACATATTAACCTATTTTAACTAATTTAGATGGAGGAGAAGAGATTTAAACAAAAAGATCTAATCAATTGGTCACTGCATTTATCATTAATCAAATCAAGTTGATCTAAAAACAAATGTTTGGAGACGTAATTTTTTTTTTTTTAAATAAAAAAGTATTGCTCTGTTGAATATTTTCCCTAACCATTTCCCTAACTAACTTGGTGATATGATTTTTTATATATATTATATCACACCAAAGAAAAACGATATTATTTTTAGACATTGGATTGAGTCTAATATATTGTTAGTTGATCAGTTGTTGAATTCTGATGGTCAGCTTTTGAGTATTACTGAGCTATGAATTAAATGTAAGTGTTATATTTTTGTTTAAGAGTATTGTATTGTCATGGATTCATCTCTATTAAAAAAAGTGCATTGTTACATTTAATAATTCAACATTCATTCTGCTTCGCTTTGAACACGTTAAACACTTAAAACACAAACCTTTCTTCAGCCGAATCACAACAGATGCAGGAGCGCGTCGCCGCTTTATGACGTCACACCACCACACCAAAATAAAAGTCCAGTTCACACACTGCTGCGTCTAAAATCAAAAAACTGCATAGAAATGTACGTAGACAATACATATATATATATAAATCTGATTTTAATGTATTATTGAAATTTATTTAATAACACAATGGTAAGTTAATAATACAGTTCACGGGCATTTCTCAGATTAAGGGCCAAATTGGGTTGCTGCAATTTTGAAAATTAAAATTCCAAATTTTACTAATTGGAATACATCAAATTATCAGTCCTTAAGTCAGGAGCAACGTTATGAGTTTGGTTGAGACCATAAGATAAGGGAATTTATGATTTTTTCCCCATTTTTTAATATATGAATATAAAATGTTTTGAATATATTGATGTTATTGATGATAAATGTTGTTGATGATATTGTTATTGATGATAAAAATGTTATTTTTTGAATATATTGAATATATGAATAAAATAAAACTTAAATGATAAATCAGTGCTTTTAAAACATTTTGTGGTTTCACATGGAATCTATTTTATCTTGAACTTAATGGGATTGTTGATTTTTACCTGCAAGATGAATTATATTCATTTAAGTATCTAAATTTCAGATTCATCAATCTACCCTGGCTTGGAATATAAGCTTATTTTAAGTGAATGCCATATATCAAAACTTTTTAATACAGTGATCATTTAGACTGTCCAACATTGTCAGAAATATATAATTGTAGGATGTTTTTGTAATTTTATACACAATTTTTTGGCAAAAATATGTATGGTGATGGTGATGACATTGCAGTTCTGGTAATGACAGTTTGTTGCGGTGATGACAAATCACTGATCATAAGCTATTGTAATTTAAGAGCCTAAGTGACTTTAGACCAACAACAACAAAAAAAGACCAGCTAGTCATTTGTTTAAACATCAAAACAGTTTAATCTGATTATGGAAGACCAAACATGAACTGTGTTCCTTGTGAACAGGATTGGTTCAGTATAATTATAGTCTAAACAGACGATTTAATAATTTCATAGCCATGTTGAATAAATAAAAAAAACATGAAACAGGAGGGCAGTTAAGAACAGGTAAAACGCTGAACACATTAGTCATATACGTACCCCAAACAACTAGAATCTAATCTAACACGGACGAGTTGTGTATTACTTAAACTTTTTGTTAAGCAATTGCTTAAAAAAATAAAACACCTTGAACATGTCATTGAAACCAAATATTCCACAAAACAGACAAAAACTCATCAAACTTCCATCCTCTCATCCATCATGGACGATACTTTATTCCAGACAGAGACATCAAGCATCATATGCCTCTTGGTGACTGGTTTTGGCTCTGGCACGAGCCCCAGGAAATCTTCATGCCTGTACCACAGGATGTCGTCTTTCAGAGGCCAAAAAAAAAACGGTTAACTCCAATGATAGACATTGTTTTCACCTGGACAGACTCTTCATCGACATCCTGAACAACACCTGGGTAGGCCTCCCCATCGTAACAGACCACACACCATTTTCCCACCAAAGACATGGTTATTTCAGGCGTTGTATTGAGCATCCCTTGGCATGGCTCTGTCTTTATAGTGGTTTTCTGTGCTTTGTTGAGGACCACAGACTCAGGGGCAAAGCAGAGGCAATCTTCAGGAGCTGAGCAGAAACAGCTTAGGATTCTCCAGTTGATGTGGCCAGACTTGGTGGTAAAAATCTACAAACAAAAAGCACAACAGTCATAATTTCACACAACACAAATATAAACTAAACGAAAACCAACACTTTGGACTGTTGTACTGCTTCTGTGGTGTGTGCTCAAGCTTACCTGGTGGATTTTCATTGTACCACATACAGTTTCAAGCTGGTCTGGTATAGATTTGTCACATTCTTCTATCTCACTTTCTGTGATGTAGAAGAGCTTGATTTTTGACATCTCTTCTATCAGCTTCTCAAAGAACATCCTCCCATCTGGAATGTCTGTTCCACCTGCAACAAGAACATCTGCCCTCCGTTTTTAAGGCTGCGCCAACCCCATCAGCTGCGCCCTTTCCATGGCCTGCCTCTAGGAAATACCATGTGACCTTTTTAAATCCAAGCTGAAATGGAACAGAGCTGAGACAGAAGAAGTTCTTCTTTGAACGATACTGTGTCGTTGGTCCATCACTTATCATGTGCAGTGTGTTCAGAGATGGGATGAGCTCTTTAAAGTGAGAGAGTACCGGGCTCAGATGTGTCCATATGGCTGAGGCATCATGTCGCATTGAAGCGGAGACTGAACAGAAGGATTGAGCACCATCAACCGTATAAGCAACTCCTGTGTGTAGGGATACTTGCTTATGAGAGTCTCCAAAATGTACAGCCTGTATTTCCAAAGAATACTTGCACTGATAATTTTCAGCAAAGTCCACATGGAGAATTAACTCATTTTCTAGAACATTTTCCTTCAGGGCTTTGAGGGTTGAGTACTGATGTGCAATGTTAAAATAATGTTTGCCAAACTTGTTCTTTAGTGCTGCTGTGAAATTTTCCAACAAGTGTTGAATGGTTCCTTGGATTTGCTCCTTTACTGTTAAGTGAGCAGTGAATGTCACCTTATCACCACCTTTCTTTTTCTCCCTGATTTCAGTTTTGCTCCGCCATTCCATCCACTGTGTTTGCTCACCAGGTTCAAATGCAGCAGTTTGTACTTCTTTGTCCTGGCAATGGACACACTTTCTATACATGTGTAGCAGGCTACAGCTGTCTGGCCAAATGGCAATTCATTTGCAGTGCTATGAGCCAATCGCGATGGTCGAGTCCCTATATATAAATCGGGACTTTTCGTTTGACAAGCTACGTCATCAACACGCGACTGTTGTCCTGTCTACCTGCCGGCCTATCTGTCTGATGTCTGTCTTGGTCTGCCTGGGTCATCTATTCGATCCTAGCGTTACCGGTAGGAAAAGCTCTGGTTCTTTGTTTCCACTCTTTTAACTTTATGACTGGGGCTTATAGGGAATGTTTTGATTTTAGAATCCCCGTTGCTGTAGTAGCCCTGTTAGCAGCTAAAGTTGTGCCCGGTTATTGGTGACCAGAGCCTGGGGCCGTGACTGGATGCTGTTTAGCAAAGGTATGTGACTACGATCATTATTAGATAAATGTTACGGTGAGATGCGTTTATAAGTAGACATTTTTTGTATTTCAGGGAAGGCTTTATAGCCGGGGTGTAGCGGCCAGTGGGCGACATCAGCGCCGAACGCCTGCTGCTTTGCTTACGTTTTCATTACGATTCGTTTACGGATATAATAGGCTCATGTCAACGACTGTGGCTGCCTTTTTCACCCGGGACCTAGAATAAGTGGAACCGTGGTTTGCTCACGTTAATCGGCAGCTTCCTGGTGAGCTCGTTCTTCCTGTTATACCGTGAATTGGTTTCATTCAGCATCATATGGCCAGTTTCATGGTTTAAGTGTGGAGTGTTGGATGGACTGACACCATTAACTGTTATTATTTTGGTCTATATTTTATAGGCTCAGTGTTTTGTGTGTTTATTTAAACTCTTGTATGGAAGCTTTTGTTTGCTGCTGATATACAAGAGTATTATTCTGATTCATTTGGGTTGTTTATTGATCTGTTTTGCTTTGTCTACCCCGACCAAAGTTCGTTAAGCCAGAGGGCATTTTTTTTTGCCCCATTGTGCTGGCTGGGCTATGATAGTTTGTTTGTTTAATTTGTATTTTGATTTGTGATTTAATTGCTATCCATATTTTTAACTCTAGTACCATCTCGGGTTTAACAGTGTTTTGCAATTGTTGTGTGTAGTCTTGGTTGATTTTCACGTGTTTGTCTAGGTGCTGGAGACCGCCAGTGGGAGCAGTTCCCCTTGTGGTGGTGGGTCCCTTGGTGTGTGCAGTGGCGGTGCGTTCACCAAATGTGATCATTTCCCTTGTGGTGCGTGTGTGAAATTTATCACGTGTGAGTGGGGTGTTGTGTTATGGATGTCCATTGCTCGGGCCACTAGTCTCCCACTGGTAAGTTTCAGCCCTAGCTTCACCTCGTGTGTGTGTGTATTGTGATTAGAGTATATTGTGTGTTTGTTATTTGATTTGGTGTCTTACATTCTAGTCTCTGTGAAATTCGCACTATGTTTGTTGTGAAATCTTGAATGTTTGGAGTGACTCTGGTGTGTATGGCTCCATGGGTTGTAAATTTTTATAAAAAGTAAAAGAAGAGAAATTAAAATATTATTTTTGTACTTGACCACTGTCTCTGGCTGATCCTTGCACGAACCTGAGTGTCTTGTTAGCGAAAAACCATTAAATCTTTGGGTGTAAGTCCCATCGTGGCGTAGTCTGCTATTTGTCTGGGTCTAGCCCAGCTATATATATTCCCCCTGCCACACATGCAGGCTTTAATTGGACTTTCACAACATAGTGAGTGCAAAAGCAACTTATCAGCCATGAGTTGGATGTTTGCATGGGTCTTGCATAAACAGGTATCCCTGTCTTGAATGGAGGGTTTGACGATCCAGAAAGGACGGTTCTCACAGAATTTACTGTATGAGATTTTCACCTGGGGATATTCCTCCTTGAAACTGTGATACAGTCTGAAAAGAGAGTCATTGAGGTAACGCTTCTGCTTTTTGAATTTCTGTCTAGTTATGGTGTCTTTCTTTCCTGTAGTAGCTCGCGAATTGTTGTCACTTTCCAAGAATTCTTTAATCTTCTCTTTTGTAGTGTTGCTCACCACATTACTATGTTTTTGTCTGGAATACTGAAGACCAGGTGTCATTATGTTCTTTCTCATTGTTTTGTAGGATATTCCAAGTTCTTTGTGCGCCGCATACACTAACCGGTACTTCTTCAAAATGTTTCCAGCAATGACCTTTGATATGATTTGTTTTCCTTTAATTTTCTTTTGATGGTAGGTTTGTCGCAGCTGTGAGACTAATGTGTTATGAAACACAAGAGTCTTCCTGAGATTAACATGTCCTCCCCTTATCTGTTTTCTTGCTTTAGTTCTTGGGGACTGATCAGTGGTATGCCTCTTAGTCAGCCTATCTAACCTTTTCCTATACTTGTCAACCTTTTGAAAGGCATTTTCCAGCTTTTTTTGAGACTTTTGAAGATCATAGTAGACCTTTCTTCTGTTTCTGTTGACTTTTTTGCATCCTCTTTGCTTTGGGGTTTGGACGGAATCGGCCATACCACCTCTTTCATTCCTTGCATTTGGCACTTCCCTATTCTGATTCTCTTGTGTATGGATATCAGGAGATTCGGGAGGACTACTCATTGAAATAAAATTTTTTCTATTTCTCTTTTTTCTCTCTCCTTAGCTCTCTTCCTTTGTTGATTAACTTTCCATCGTTGTTTTTCATATCTGTGTTCTCGCATGCTCAATAGGGAAACAGATTTCAATTTTCCTGTTTCTCTTCTTCTACGATATCTCTCTTTCTCACTCTGCAGATACTGTGCATATTTCTCAGGATCATCTTTTAGGCGTTTTCTGTAAGATTTGGACCTTTGGGCAGTTGCTTTTGGAGCCATGTCACACCTAAACACAACAATTATAATTAATTAATTTAGTATTTTAAAAACAAATGCATTACTTAATTTAAAATATAGTGACTTTTGATAGGTAAATGTATAATAATTTATTTAAGATAACGTATTCAACATAAATTCTTTAAAGAACAGTATGTTTAATGTATCTGCCGTCATCACCACCACAACCTGTCATTACCAGCAGAAGCTGTAATGTGCAGGTAATGACTGTGCTGGTAATGACACTTTTGTCAAAAAAAACTAGCCTTACTAGCAAAGATGATGACTTAGCAAGTGTAGCTAGCTTTTCTACATGTAATGTACACCATTTTAACTATTAAAGTGACAAAAATAATCCAAAAATGTTTAAAAATATAGAAGTACAACACATATGGTAATGACGCATAATAAGTGTACATGCCCAACGCAAAGAATAAAGAGTAGATTTTCTTACTTTTCTGGACATCAAGGCATCAGTCTTGCAGCTTGAAATCCATGTGCTCCACTGTGAAATTAGGTTACCATGGCTACCAAATAAACTTTTGATGAAAAAAAGTAGGAAAGTCCCTATATGCAGAGCGTGTTAGTAATGACGACTAAACCATGGGACAGGTAGAAATTAAGCAAAATAAAGTACAAAATGCATATATATGCTTAATCTGTGCATGTAGTTTATTAGTTCAGGTAACATTTCATTCATATGCATATTTTTTTTTAATTAATTTGTGATAAATAATGTTTGAGATATGGCATAACATGAGAACTCTTGTGGCGGACAACACCAAAACACAGATAATGTACCACAAAACACCAATAAAATGTGTTAAAATCATTAGTAAGAGCAGCCATAAAAAAAGTCTAGGCTTGTTTTAATTTATACTAATTAGTGGTGCCAAAATGTATTAGATTTAATTCGTTTTTTTATAGAATTACACCCTGTGGACAGAAATAGGCCCAAATTCTGGGAAATACCCTCACATTGACCTTTAAAAAATATAAATTAAAGCAATCACATAATGCAGTCACTTCATTTTTGTGTGTCTGAATTAAGTACTTTTTATTACTTATTTTTCTATGTAGACTCACATCTACAGTCACAGTAGTTGTGTTCATTGTCCCATCATCCAGACAGTTCAGTCATTAGCCTTTCCCTGAGATTGATCCACTCCAGTGTCTCTCCGGTTCATCCACTGTCCCAGAGTCATCCATTAGTTCTGCTGTTTCTTCAACACTAGCCTTTCCCTGAGATTGATCCACTCCAGTGTCTCTCCGGTTCATCCACTGTCCCAGAGTCATCCATTAGTTATGCTGTTTCTTCAACACTAGCCTTTCCCTGAGATTGATCCACTCCAGTGTCTCTCCGGTTCATCCACTGTCCCAGAGTCATCCATTAGTTATGCTGTTTCTTCAACACTAGCCTTTCCCTGAGATTGATCCACTCCAGTGTCTCTCCGGTTCATCCACTGTCCCAGAGTCATCCATTAGTTCTGCTGTTTCTTCAACACTAGCCTTTACCTGAGATTGATCCACTCCAGTGTCTCTCCGGTTCACCCACTGTCCCAGAGTCATCCATTAGTTCTGCTGTTTCTTCAATCTGCCATAGATCAGCATTAAAGGGATAGTTCACCAACAGATGAACATCCTCTCATCATTTACTCTCACCCTCATGACACACACACTGTTAAAAATAGTGTACAATAACAGTAAAAACTGTCCAATAGTAACAGTAACAGATTATAACTAGAGTAAAGTTTGTAAAAAAAACTTTGAAGTTGGCTTGAGAAAGCTAGACAAGAAAGTTTGAAAAAAGTTTGAAGCTTAAAGTTTGAAGGTTTGAAGTTTAAAGTTTAATGTAGTTTAAAGTTGGACAGTTTTGATAGGTAGATACTTTTATTTTAAATTTAATTGCTTTATCTACAATAACCATGTTTTTTTGTTTGTTTTATTTGTAGTAAAACCATGGTTCATTTTTGTAAGGGTAGTACATTGCTGCTTTTAGTATCTATGCAAGTAACCCTTCATACTTACGATAGCATCAGTCATTATTCATTTCTTTATAATATTAGTATTCTGTCTGCATGGATGTTGTCTTTATTAACAAGGCTTCATTAGTAAAAACATTACACTGGCACTACAACATGATAATGTAGTATTGTGGGACAGCAGACACATCACAGCTTGAAGAGATAGCTAGAATTGTTTGAGCTGTGAATAATGCTATATTGTCTTTTTTTAGAGCCGTTAATCGATAAAAAAACCCCCGAAGTAATCACATCATTCATCAACCAAATTGGTTCAAAAAGTTGATGTACACCTCAGAGAAGTAAAATCGTCCCGTGGCTCTGTTTGGAACTATTTTCGTAGATTTCGTGGAGCAAAAACAGAGAATCTCGTGTCTAAAATGTAAGTCACTTAGTATTAAATAATTGTTTATTAAACTTGTATAAAATCAAAATCACATTTGTAATTATGCTGTTTTTTGGAGGAAAAACCAGCTTGATTTTTGACGTCATACCTGCACCGTAAACAAAGTTTGAAGTTAGTCTGTGAAAGATAGACTTGAAAGTTTGAAGTAGTTTTTACAGCTTTAATTTGTAAGTTTTTGTTTAAATTTTAAGGTTTTTAAGGTTTACAGGTTTGACATTTGAAATAGTTTTAAGTTTTAGTTTAGTAATTATAGATAGATAGATAGATAGATAGATAGATAGATAGATAGATAGATAGATAGATAGATAGATAGATAGATAGATAGATAGATAGATAGATAGATAGATAGATAGATAGATAGATAGATAGATAGATAGATAGATAGATAACTGTTGTGATTAGTGGTTGTTCCTATTATTGTCCCCTAGATGGCAGTAACATACCAAACAGATAAGACAGTAATAGAAGGAGCTAGGTGAGTGAGGTTCAGTGTGTAAGAAATAAAGAGGCTACATGCCAGTTTATAAACCTATTTTTGAGAGCGTTTATTCAATGAACACCACAATTACAAAATTAATTGATTGACATACAGATTCAGACAGTAGTAAACAAAAATTGACTGGGAAAAGTCAATAATGTAGTACACAAAAGAAAATGAACATTTGTATTAATACAATCCACTTATCTTTTTAAAGAAATGTGTTACATGTAAGCTTAAAATTCAGTTGGTTATTAATTTTTACACTCTATTATGTCTTTCTCTAACACATACGTACATCTTCTTGCACATCTCCCAATTGCTCTTCCATGACAAGAATTTTCAGCTTACATGTGTAACACATTTCCACAAAAGTCTATGTACTGTGCGTGCGTGTGTGTGTTGCAGAATATTTATGTCATAAATATTCATAGAATATAACATGTCTGACAGATTTTGATCAGTGAAGAATGGATAATGCTGCATGTGATGGCGATGAAATTTGACGATGAAAGAATGTTTAGAAGTTGTGAATCAACTCATCAGTTTTACTCAACAAGCCATGCATGTGCATTGATTGTGCAAATTGTAGACAATTGTAATAACTCTTTTGTGCCAAAACAAAGGCAATTTTCTTCAATCAATTAGAAATTCTAATCTGATGTGAACAAGAAACGTCTCGGTTACGTATGTAACCCTCGTTCCCTGAGGAGGGAACGGAGACGTACGTTAGTGACTAACGAATGGGGGTTTCGCCTAGAAGCTAATTACCTTCGAGGTGTTTAACAGCGCCCAATGGCGTGCCAATGCCATGGGCATGCGGAATTTGCATGCGTAACTCCGCCCCACCTCGTGGGTATATAAGGAAGTACGCTAGCAACATCGCATTATGTATCTGCTGCGGAGCCAAGATCTGAACTCCGCGTTCCAGCAGCACAGCTGATGTGGCAGAGGAACGTACGTCTCCGTTCCCTCCTCAGGGATTGAGGGTTACATACGTAACCGAGACGTTCCCTTTCGTTCAGTCACTACGACGTACGTTAGTGACTAACGAATGGGGGTTCCAGTATAACCGCGCCACTCAGCTGTCATCCAGTGCCCTGCGTAAGTGTGAGATCCCGCCACTTAAGGCCGTAGGACTCCCACTTATCACAGGATTACCAAGGTACACTGGGAAGCATATCCCAGTGAGGGAATGCCAAGATGCCTACCCGTGGGGAGGACTTAGAGAGTACACATATGACCCGCTGCGGGCTGCATATGGGAAACTCTAGGGTACCAGCCGAAGGTGGATTTTTAACCCTAGGGGTGGCAAGGGCTTGCCAAGGGAAAGACACCTGCTCACTGAGGAGGCTTACGGTGGAAATACACATGTGGGGGTCGCCGGAGGGGAACCATGCACACGGGGCACCTGGCCGGACATGAGGGTCTGGGCTCGAAAGGGCAGACTGAACTGATGTCGGCGTCGACAGTGCTGGAGGAGCTCAGGGCTCTCGGGGAGCTCACCTGAGGAGAATATTGCACGTATCCAGTCCGTGGAGTGGAGTGGCGAGCAAGCGAAGACACCAGAGCCTGGTCCATTACCGGCCCCTCAGGGGTGCGAGTACATAGTCGGACACTGGCTCCACTCGGAGATTATAGAATCTGGCGAATGTGTTAGGTGTCGCCCAGCCTGCAGCTCTGCAGATGTCTGTTAGCGAGGCACCATGCGCTAGAGCCCAAGAGGAGGCCACACTCCGGGTGGAGTGTGCCCTCACACCAAGGGGACATGGTCGACATTGCTGCTGGTAAGCCAAAACAATGGTGTCCACTATCCAGTGAGACAACCTCTGCTTTGAGAGAGCTCTTCCCTTCCGCTCTCCACCATAACAGACAAAGAGCTGGTCTGAGGTCCTGAAACACTGCGTCATGTCTACGTAAGCGCGGAGAGCGCATACTGGACAGAGCAATGCCAAGGCTGGGTCTGCCTCCTCCAAAGGCAGCGCTTGCAGGTTCACTACCTGATCTCTGAAGGGAGTGGTAGGAACCTTGGGCACATATCCAGGCCGGGGTCTCAGGATCACGTGAGAGTTAGCCGGCCCGAATTCTAGGCACGCTTCGTCAACCGAAAATGCCTGCAGGTCCCCGACCCTCTTAAGGGAGGCCAATGCGGTCAGCAGAGCCGTCTTCATCGACAGGAACATAATATCGACCGACCGCAAAGGCTCAAAGGGAGGCCTCTGCAGAGCTTGTAAGACTAATGAGAGATCCCAAGAGGGTACGAGAGGAGAGCGAGGAGGATTCAGTCTCCTCGCCCCCCTCAGGAACCTGATGATCAGGTCATGCTGACTTACCTTCTTGTCTCCCAAGAGGTCGTGATGGGCAGATATTGCGGCCACATACACTTTCAGGGTGGAGGGAGACAGCCTTCACTCCAGCCCCTCTTGGAGAAACGAAAGCACGGACCCGATCGGGCATTTCCAGGGGTCTTCTTGGCGGGAAGAGCACCAGGTGACGAAGAGGTTCCACTTCAACGCATAGAGGTGTTGTGTAGACTCTGCCCTAGTGGAAGTGATGGTGGCGACCACCGTAGGTGAGAGGCCACTCAAACCTGCTGCGTCCGTCCAGAAGCCACACATGGAGCTTCCAGAGCGCTGGACGCGGGTGCCATAGAGTGCCCCGTCTCTGAGAGAGGAGGTCCGGTCTCAGAGGGATAGGCCAGGGAGGGGCTGTCGCAAGGAGTAGCAGTTCTGAGAACCAGGTCTGGCCGTGCCAATTCGGGGCGACCAACATGACCTGCTCCTTGTCCTCCCTGATCTTGCACAGTACTCGTGCGAGAAGGCTCACTGGGGGAAACGCATATAAGCGTAGGCCCTGGGGCCAGCTGTGCGCCAGTGCATCCGTGCCGAGAGTGCCCTCGGTCAGGGAATAGTACAGGCTGCAGTGGGAAGAGTCGTGGGAGGCAAACAGATCTACCTGTGCGTCGCCGAACTGTTCCCAAATCAGCTGGACTGTCTGGGGATGGAGTCTCCATTCTCCAGGAAGTGGCTGAATCCGTGAGAGCTCGTCGGCTGCACGGTTCAGTTCTCCCGGGATGTGGATAGCACGAAGGGACCTCAGGTGCTTCTGACTCCATAGAACAAGATGGCGGGCGAGTTGAGACATACGGCGGGAGCGTAGACCGCCCTGGTGGTTGATGTACGCTACAGTGGCCGTGTTGTCTGTCCGGACAAGTACGTGTTGACCCCTCAGCAACGCTCGGAAGCGGTGCAGGGCGAACCGTACTGCCAGCAACTCGAGGCAATTGACATGCAGAAGGCGCTAGGGTCCTGTCCAGGAGCCCGCGGCTGCTTGTCCATTGCACATGGCACCCCAGCCCGTGGTGGAGGCATCTGTTGATACAACAATATGCCTGGAAACTCGTTCTAAGGACACACCTGTCCGTAGAAAGCTGAGGTTCGACCACGGGGTGAGTGTCTGTAAGTAGGCCCGGGTTACTTGGACCCGGAGCGTGCCAGACTGCCATGCCCATCTCGGGACTCGATTGCGTAGCCAGTGCTGAAGCGGTCTCATATGTAGCAATCCGAGCGGCGTCACCGCGGCTGCAGATGCCATATGCCCCAGGAGCCTCTGAAAGTGTTTCAGTGGAACCGCACTCTTGCTCTCGATTTGATGGAGGCAAGTCAGCAGAGACTGCGCACGCCTAAGCCGAGTCGATCTCCATACCAAGAAAAGAGATCCTCTGCACGGGGCAAAGTTTGCTCTTCTCCCAGTTGACCCGAAGGCCCAGACGGCTAAGTGGTGGAGAACCAGATCTCTGTGTTCGCAAAACTGCTCTCAAGAGTGACTCATTATGAGCCAGTCGTCGAGGTAGTTCAGGATGCGAACCCCGTGCTGCCGGAGGGGCGCAAGGGCTGCCTTGGCAATCTTCGTAAAGACGCGAGGGGACAGAGATAGCCCGAATGGGAGGACCGCGTACTGGTATGCCCGCCCCTCGAAAGCAAATCGTAGGAACGGTCTGTGTCGAGGTAGGATGGAGACATGAAAGTAGGCGTCCCGTAGCCGCGCCTGATTGTCTTCGCAACCCAGCGGGACAGCCCTGGAATCTGGAGCCAGGCTCCCAGGAACTGCACCAGCGGGGTCATTCGGACTACAGACGTACCCGGTGTGGGGCAGCGATGCAGCGTTACCGACCCGGACAAGGGAGGCTGTTGGGCGTCCCGGTGCAGAGATTGCATACCAAGCAGAGATTGTGCCCATCAGAGGAATTCAACGACCGGCCACACCCAGAAGTACACGGGCGAGACATCCTGAAAAGGACGTGCCACATGCAAGCTCTTTTGTGAGAGGAAGCTTCGCAGAGAACGCAGAAGCGCCCAGGGACCACACACCAGCTTTCAGACAGACCACTGCGCAGATCAGCAGGCAGGCAGTATGCGATCACTGGAACGCGCCGTAGATACCAACGCCTCTGGAAAGCTGTTCGTCTCGAAGGCTGACAAAGACTCAGTTAGCAGGATTGAAGGAGTGAAGAGGTACTCTTGGCTCCAAAGCAGAAACATAATGCGATGTTGCTAGCGTATTTCGTTATATACCCACGAGGTGGGGCGGAGTTACGCATGCAAATTCCACATGCCCATGGGATTGGCACGCTGTTAAACACCTCGAAGGTAATTGGCTTCTAGGCGAAACCCCCATTCGTTAGTCACTAACGTACGTCGTAGTGACTGAACGAAAGGGAAATGGAAGCTTCAGCTTAAGTTCTGCCAGGAAGACTTAATCACTTCGTCAATTATTAACTTCATCTCTATCCAATCACGTCTTCATATTTTCTGTATAAAGGTCGTACTTACACATGTTTGAGTTCGCAGATGCCGATGCGACAACAACCTCCACCCTCCCCACCACCACCAGGATGGTTCCGTCCATACCTCAAAAGGGGGATCGGCTGCGCCCCTGCCTTCATCTTCAGGCAGGGATATGCTGATCCGCTACCCTCGGATTACTAACTATGGACGGGGCCTATGCCAAAACTTTATTATGCTTGCTGGGCTGTTAATAAATGTATGCTTCATTCATCATCCTATCTCTGAGTCTTTCTGGTAGAACTAGTTGTTCAGAGATCTGAAATTAAGAGAAAAAAAAGTATTAAAAAATTTAGCCACAGCGATTGAGGAAAAACTGTAATAAGAAATGGTTTCTTGAGCCGCAAATTGTCCTATTATGGATTACATTTGAAAATAAATTAAAATAGAAAACTGTTACTTTAACCCTCAAGGGACCTTCATATTACAGCCCTTAATTGGACCTTCGTGGACACATTTGGGCACGGTGGTCTGAGGTGTGATCCAAAATATTTGTTTAAATAAATGTTATATCAATGTCTTCAATAATATAAAAACTATCAATTTATGCAGTTTTTTTTTATTTTTGTTGTATTTTTGAATTTATTTACCACTAAAAGTACCATATTTTATGTAAAATATATCTATTTTATATATTTAATTTATGTATATTTAAAATTTATTTAACTTCAGTAAAAAAAATAATTCCAGTATGTTCAGACAGCCAAAACCTAAAAATGTGATGACTTTGGTGACCTATGTTGGTATAAAATTTAAATAAAGATAAAATATCAATAGCCACTAGATAGCAATAGTACCCAATGGCTGCATAGCTGCATAAAGGCTGAAATCTATAAACCAATGTTTTTATGAATTTAACCTCTTAAGTTGTACATTTTATCACAAGTTAAAATTGTAAATAAAATAAAAAAAGCATCTGTGTTGTTTTAGACTATACAAAAATGTCAAAACATGCTAAGACAAATCTGACCATGCAATAAGGAAAAGACGAAATAGGAGATCATGTAACATTTTTATTTTTAACAAAATCATTAAATTTAACTAACTCAAAAAGGTTAATGGTACCAAACAGGTAAGAATAACAATAAACATAATAATAATAAAAAAAGAAGAAGTAAGTATTAACTTTATAGAAAGTATAAACAATGTAAACCTGACAAAAACACTATTTATATTTATTATGCTTACATGCACTTGTGGCAGCAGGTAATTGTGATTGAATGTTATTTGCATTTTTTCTTTGCATTTTTTTTGTAAGCAACAACAAATCTTGCAGCAGTGCTTTGATCTGACTTTGAAGTGTGTGTGTGTGTGTGTGTGTGTGTGTGTGTGTGTGTGTGTGTGTGTGTGTGTGTGTGTGTGTGTGTGTGTGTGTGTGTGTGTGTGTGTGTGTGTGTGTGTGTGTGTGTGTGTGTGTGTGTGTGTGTGTGTACGCTTGCAGTGGCTGATTGGCACATTCAAAATAAATGCTCTCTGTCATTGGCTCATTCAATTCTTTGTTTTTGTATGTGTGAGTGACACAATGAATAAAAAAAAGCTTTGTTATAGGCTCATTGAATGTTTGTGTGTGTGTGTGTGTGTGTGTGTGTGTGTGTGTGTGTGTGTGTGTGTGTGTGTGTGTGTGTGTGTGTGTGTGTGTGTGTGTGTGTGTGTGTGTGAGAGAGAGATAGAGAATCACAAGAGTCCGGAAATCAGTCCACAGAGGGGCTTAATTTATCCCTATATTCTTCAACCTCATTGAGGTTTCAGACCACCAGCTCCAGAAAAACCTATTATATTTATTTTCACTTTATTTAAGTTAATGGGTTTGGCAAAAGTGCTTCAATTACATATAGGCATAACACCGTAACTTTTTATTTTGTGTGTATTTTTTTTTTTTTTTTTACATAACATTGGTTATTGCTAATGACATACAGAGTAATTAATCTACTCTGTTAGCCCGGACAAGTTGAATCTACTTAAAAAATTGGAGCAAACTGGTTGCTCTAAAAATTTAGTAATGTGAACTAAAACGAGTACATTTAACTTAAAATGTTTTAGTTTAAAAAATTCAGAACCTAGATAAAACTCCCCCTGCTGCTACTCTGATTTGCATTTGTGTAGCTCACAGCATGTTCATTTACATGTTAAAGCCTCCCCTAGAATTAAGGGGAGGGGGGGGTCATGGGGGGACAACTGCCAAGCAAGGCCCACGTCAATTTCCGGCAGTTTTCGGTGTTGCCTGCAAATTGCCGTGCACAATGGTAAACCTGAAGTTTCACGGCTATCCACAGTGCCACATACTGACGAAAATCCCACTTTTCATGCAGTGACTGCCAGTGTGGATGCACAACGGGCGCGCGGCTTTTTGACATTTCACGGAGGAAAACTTCCACAATCTTCGTGAGTTTAATGCAGGATTTGCACAATGGCTTGTCCAGAAAGCTGGATTTACAAACAGAAGCTGTTTACGGGCCACAACCTGTAAGTCTGATTTATTTTTCATCAATGTGTTTTCCTGTAATACGTTAATTGTACGTTGTAGCAAGGAAGTAAACAGATGACAACGCTGTTCTGCAAACCAGTCTGTTAAATGCTCATTCATACTTAACGTTATCCGACGAACACCCCTAACGTTACAAACACCTAACGTTAAAATCTCAACAGCGAACTTGGCATTAGTGTAAATTATTCTTTGATTAGAGCTTTTATGTAATGTTTATCTACAGGCATGCTAAACATAGTTCTGTGTGTTATTTGGCTACTAGTAAAGCCAATGTTTAGTGTTCGTTTTGGGTTAATAGTTCTTGCGACAGATATTTGGCTATAATCGTTCTAAAAATACAAAAGTAACAGTGCCATTCAGTAGCGATCACTATAGATCTGCAGTCTTTACTCTTGAGGACTGAACAGGTTCTGCTCGATCATCTTCACTAAAATGTTCTGGGTCTGATTCGGGCTCATATTGGTATGGTAAGGGGCGTGACGTTTCCAACAAACGTGCACTGCGGTTAGCGAATCACAAAAAACTGGGCCAGCTAACCAATCTGAGCCCATTGCGTATTTTTGAGGGACTGGCTTCATACAACCCGGAAACCATCAGACCATTTTACAAGGAGGGACAGAGCAGTGTAGAATAAAGGTCAAATATATGAAAAAAAAAAATGCTATTTTTTAAAAACGAAGCATGAACACATGTAACAGTGCACCCCACAAACACAATCAAGCCTTCAAAAGAATGTGTTTTACCACCCCTTTAAAAATAAAGATTTTGTCAAATAAAAAGTAAAATAAATTACAGTAAAATTACTGTAAAATTATTATACTGTAAAAATAAGTTGCAGTAAGGGTATTTTACTGTAAAATGAAATTGCAGTAAGGGCATCATACTGTAAAATGAAATTGTGGTAAGGGCATTATACTGTAAAACACATTTACAGGTAAGCTACTGTAAAGGGGCAGTTACAGTAACTTACTGGCAATAGTGCTGCTAGTAAGTTACCGCAAAAATACAATAAAATGTCTAACAGTGTAGGTCAAGATACATTTACTAAATAAGTAAAATGACCAAGATATTAAGATATGAAAAATATATTTTTTCTTGTTTTCTGGAAAATAAAATCAATGTTTTTGCTTAAAACAAGCTAAATTATCTGCCAATGTGGAAAGAGAAATAATCTTATTTCTGTTTTAAATCTTGTTCCTTGCTTCTATCCCAAACAAAAATAAGATTATTTTTCTTACCCCATTGGCAGATCATTGAGCTTGTTTTAAGCAAAAACTCACTTCATTTTGATTTTATTTTCCAGAAAACAAAAAAAATATATCATGTCATTTTACTTATCTATTAAAAGCATCTTGATTTAAGAATGTTTAGATATTTGGACTAGAAACAAGACAAAATACTAAGTAAGAAAGGCATTTTTTGCAGCATATAATGGAAACTGCCTAATAATGCATACCTTGACAATCAAAAATAAGTTGCTTAAAAAAGAATTAGTAGCCTACCCGAGAAAAAAAAAATATTTTTACTTTAGAGGCAAATTAATTAATGTAATGACTGGGAAAACAATATATTCTCAATGCATTAAATAATGAATGGCGATAGTAGTGGGAGGCGGCGCAACTGGAAGTCCCTTTTCCCTACTTCCGGTCTCGGCCGCCATATTGTGAAATAGGCCTATGAAAGTCGATGGGATTTTTCTGAGTTTTGATCGTCATTTGTAGGAAAACCGGAAGTCCCTTTTCCCTACTTCCGGTCTTGGCCGCCATATTGTGAAATAGGCCTATGAAAGTCGATGGGATTTTTCTGAGTTTTGATCGTCATTTGTAGGAAAACCGGAATTCCCTTTTCCCTACTTCCGGTCTCGGCCGCCATATTGTGAAATAGGCCTATGAAAGTCGATGGGATTTTTCTGAGTTTTGATCGTCATTTGTAGGAAAACCGGAAGTCCCTTTTCCCTACTTCCGGTCTCGGCCGCCATATTGTGAAATAGGCCTGGGATTTTTCTGAGTTTTGATCGTCATTTGTAGGAAAACCGTAAGTCGGAACAGTCTGAAAAGATACAGCACACCGAGACAGAACAGTCTGAAGGTCTGAGCCGAGTTTGGAGGATGTGGAGTTAAAGCTCTAGGAGGAGTTAGAGTCAGAAAAATAATAATAAGTTTAAATAGGATTTCAGTAAATCTCTCAAAACTGAACTCAACTAAATGATAACAATACAATAACCATACAGTTATTATTATCTTACCTTATTTATTCATGGTTATTAGAAACAACACCAAAGAAGCAAATTACACACAATAGGACAAACACAACAGACCAAAGACAGTTTTTCAGGTACAGTAGATTTCTTTAACATGTAGAAACACTGACAGAGGTCATAATCCAGTGGGATTGGAAGGTCAAAGGTCACTCGTCTCTGAACTGCTGCTCAATGCAGAAGAAGCGAATGAGTGTTTGACATCCTCTATTGAAAAATCACACTTCATCATTTCCTCTCTGTGCTCTGATGAAAGTGAAGTTTATTAATATATTGAATGATTTCTGTTGATTACAGCAGCAGCGGGACGATCACATGACCACTGAGAGCAGCAGCGGGACGATGCCCCTACCCCTATACCTACCCATCACACACACACACACACACACACTCACACATACATTCACAAACACACAGATCGGACTGTCTATATGAGTTTGTCATGAAGAGAAAATAAGAGACTCTATAACATCTCACTGTAACTGATTTATCATGAGCTCAAAGCATTATGGGTAGAATCTCTCATCAGTCTATCCTGATTCATCAACACAGTTTCACTGATCCAGGAGAAACCCTAACCCCAGGATAGAGTATGTGATTGAATGTGGTTTGGACTGTGTGGATGAGGCTCATTGTGTCTCCAGAGACGCTGTAGAAGGACAGAGTTCCTGCTCTGTGATCCACATACACTCCTACTTTATAGATATCATCATACAATCCACTGTGATCTGTTCTACTGATGATGGGCTTCACAGGGATATCAGTCTTTATGTTATTGTGTCTGAATGAGTAACTGGAGGGAGAGCAACTCAAACTCCAGGACTGATCATTACGTCCAAACACACACTCTTCACCCCGTCCCTTCCTGCTGATGCTCTTATATGACACTGATATATACACACTCCCACTCCACTCAATCTCCCAGTAACAGCGTCCACACACACTCTCTCCACACAACACCTGAGGACACTCATCAAATCTGTCTGGATGATCAGGATACATCTGGACTTTGAGAGTGTTAGTAATCTTTCTGTTCTCCTCAGACAGACGGAGGTGTTTATGTGCTGTGTTCAGATCCAGAGTGAACTGATGGTGATCTGATGAGTAAAAATACATAACAATCAGGAATGATGAATCTGATATTTTAATGTTCACTGTAAAGTCTTGAGTTCAGATCAGACACATTTATGATTTTCACAAATTCATATTCCAGCAGAAATCTGAACTTGATTTATGATTCTTATGCTGTCTATAAATCTCATCTGATCTGTAGTTCCCTTTCGAAAGGGAACTCGCGCTGCATCAGTTGACGCTACGGGGAACGCCTCCAGCGTGACAGGTGTCTGAACTACTATCGAATCACGGCAATCCTATTGACCGGCGACAGCCCATGATGTCATCAAGATGCGACCAGGAAGTATATTAGGGCGCCTTGCAAACATGACACCGCTTTATCGTCTTCAGGGACTGTTCTGTCTGAATGCTTTGAGTTAAGGTAATCCAAATTCATTATTGTATACACACAAGCCATCTGTTTTCTGCCTGGGATCAAGAGCATGCACAGTCAGCTCTTATCGAGTTGTTTGTTTGTTTGTATAATGTGAGCGTTTGTCAATCCGAGATCGCTCCACTCTCGTCTGGTTCTCTTCCTGAGGGAAGAGGGTTTGACATCCGAGACTGATGATGCGGTCCCGCTCACGCCGAGGCTGAACGTGGACACACGTCATGGTTTTCTCGGATAGAGCTCGCTGATCGTCACAGGAAGGTGTTCTTCCCTCAGACGATCTGGCAGCTGACGAGACTTATCTGCAAGTGCTCTATAGATGGCGGTGAGAAGGGAGCTTAAAGGGTTAGTTCACCCAAAAATGAAAATTATGTCATTAATTACTTACCCTCATGTTGTTCGACACCCGTAAGACCTCCGTTCATCTTCGAACACAAATGAAGATATTTTAGTTGAAATCCAATCGCTCAGAAAGGGTGTCGAACGACATGAGGGTAAGTAATTAATGACAGAATTTTCATTTTTGGGTGAACTAACCCTTTAATCTTCTCAGCCATCCCGACTGTGTATGCTGAACCGTTGAATGTTATGAAACGCGCTGCAGGTGGGCTGTGGCTGCCATGTTGGTGCGTTAGAGGAGAGATTGCTCGTGTTAGATTAAACGATCGATTTCTCCCGGCCATAAATCATCGGCTCAGTTGGGCTTTCATTCCTTCCTGATCTTCCTATTTAGATCGAGAGGGCACGCTATAACCTATATTCGGCTCATATTCACTGACATCAGCGGTATGTCGTTGATGTCAGGAGGATAAGAGAATATGGGTATGTGTCGTTGCCACCGATTAACGGGATGTTGGCAATCTCGCATCTGGGTGGGCGAGGACACTGAGAGCTCCAACCCGGCCACCTAAACGATGTGTCGCTTTAATGGCAGGGCATAAATGGCAGCAGGTCAGCCCAGTGCTACTTACACCATGGCGGTGTTTCATGCGCACCAGGCAGGTTTGCTGAGGGATCTCGATCAGGGTACGTTTTCCTGATGCGGTGGTTGCGCAACAGGCGGAGTCTGGGCCCGAGGGCCAGCATCGCGGAGGCGCATTCGGCAGCATCTGAGGACCTGCATACCACTGAGATCCGTGTCCCAGGCAGGCGGGAGGCGTCACGGTCCGAGGGCCAGCATTGCCTCTCGTGCTCCCCCTCGGTAGAGGGTGGGGTGACTGGGGTGGTGACTGGTAGCCAACTCGGGGTAGGCGGTTTGTATCCTCTTTCAGTATAAGTTTTTTCGAGAATGCAGGTTCAGACTAACGCTAGAACTACAGTTAGATCTAGAGCCAGCGCTAGTATATGACTGGCATTTCTGCCCGAGTGCCTTTGTCTGGTTAAAAGTTGTCCTCTCGGGCCACGGGTATAGATCTATATTGGCCTAGGCTTTCTAGGGATTACGGAGGCGTCCGCTAAAAGTGCTGGCACGCCGGGCCCTTCACTAAGTGAATGTAGTTTTTTAGTATCCCTAATGTCAGCCTCCTCTCATGTAGAGTCGTCTGGCCAAGGCTCGCCCCTTCTCTGTGTTCTGGGGTCTTCACTAGTAATGCAGGCTGGTGCTGTGCAGAATTGATAGCGACTTAGCCAGTGGTTGTGGGGCGGGGTTTAGGCCGTCTTTCGTACAAATACGAAGAGATTGTATGCGTAGCTCAAGAGCCTCCCCAGAGCTAGTTTCTTAGAAAAGCCGCCAGTTTTTGGCAGGCTCTGGCCCTGTTTAAATGTCCTGGCCAGGTGGCAGTGCTGAGAAAGAAAAGAGACAGTATTCCCTGATTCGCTCGCAACTTTGCACTGGCTACCGTTTAGTCTTAGATTTGATTAAAAGAGTGGGTTCTAAGCCATGCAAACGACAATGTTTGCAGCCAGGCAGCAACAGGAACTACTTTAATGTCGGCTCGTTGGTCTAGGGGTATGATTCTCGCTTAGGGTGCGAGAGGTCCTGGGTTCAAATCCCGGACGAGCCCGTGCTTGACCTTTGGCTTTATTCTCTTCAGCCCCATTAGGGTCACGGGCAACCAGGATATTTCTGGGAAATTGGTCATCAAACCGTGTCGGAGAGAGGCCGGTTAGCTCAGTTGGTTAGAGCGTGGTGCTAATAACGCCAAGATCGTGGATTCGATCCCCATACGGGCCACTGTTATGCCCTCTGGGACCATCAGCTCTGCTCATCTCGCAAGTGATGACCGGTCTCACAGAAATCCCTGCTGGCTAGCACATCAGCACACCTGGCCGAAATAGCTCAGTTGGGAGAGCGTTAGACTGAAGATCCAAATCTTCCTGGTTCGATCCCGGGTTTCGGCAGAGGGGCCTCGTCTGTGTGCTTTTGTTCGAGAGAGTCCAATGACAGCTATTGGGGACCTGCTATCAGTAATCTGGCCTTTAGCTGGCAGCATCTGAGGACGGTCTTACCCTAGCGGGACTGGTGTCGCTTCTGCTACTTGGTCCCCATGGGAGGGAATTTAGCCTACACCCTGGTTTACCTACCGGGCAGTGACCTGGCGTCAGCCGAATCAGACGGTCGTAGGCCCCTCGTGAGGCCTCCCGATTAGATCAGCTTGTAGGCCAATCTGGCCTCCTGAGTGTTTCTATAAAGATAAGAGCTTAGTAGATCCTAGGATTGAGCAGATGAACTCTCCTCGCTAGCAAGGGTTGAAAGCACTATGCTGTGTATCCCTCTCCAGGATGCCCGTCTCTGAGATCCGGTCTGAGGAGGACACTGCCAGTTCGCAGTACCTTGGGCTGGATGCCTCCCCAGGAGGCAAAAGTCCAGAGGCTCTGTTGTCAAACAGACAGGGGTGGCCCAGCCGAAGTGTCTCACGGAAGCAACAACAGGTCAGGCCTCCCTGGTGGCATTCGGTGAAGTTTTCCCGAATAGGGGCTGGCTGGGGCGCCCTAGGGCCCCTTAGCCACATTCCCTTAAAGGAGCCCCTTCTGTTGAATTGGTTGGATCCAGGCCTTTGAGCAGCCTGGGTAGGACTTCTCTAGTGTTCGAAGGATCTAACTCAGGCTTCTGAGGGAATGCTGTCACTGACAGCCTTGTGTGACCAGAGGGGGAGTGGTTCAGGCATTTTACTGGAATTTGCTTGTCCTGACAGTTGTCACTGCCAGTGGGCATGCACTCCCCTCGGCATGGCGGTGTGGGTATATCATTCAACTGATGCAGCGCGAGTTCCCTTTCGAAAGGGAACGTCTCCGGTTACGTATGTAACCTCTGTTCCCTGAGAAAAGGGAACGAGACGCTGAGTCGCTTTGCCATGCCTCGGGGCCTGCCTGCCAAACAGTCCCCTGAAGACAAAAAGCGGTGTCATGTTTGCAAGGCACCCTTATATACTTCCTAGTCGCACCTTGATGACATCATGGGCTGTTGCCGGTCAATAGGATTGCCGTGATTCGATAGTAGTTCAGACACCTGTCACGCTGGAGGCGTTCCCATAGTGTCAACTGAGGCAGCGTCTCGTTCCCTGTTCTCAGGGAACAGAGGTTACATACGTAACCTGAGGGTGTTTTCACACTTGGTCCTTTTCAGGGGGTCTGAGCGCGGTTCGCGTGATTTTGGGCCATATGTGAACACTCCAAACGATCTCAGACCCCTTTAAAGCGAACCGAACCGAGACCATCTCGGGAGGTGGTCTGGGTACGGTTCGATCTTATCATATGGTACGGTTCGCTAAAAACACGCAATCTGAACACAAACCGCTCTGGGCTTACTTGATTTTTTTGTTTGCGAATTCCAGTGTAGTTTGGTCATCAGATGCCTCCGTACAAATTGGCTGTTCATCATGGCTGCTTCTTCTGACAATTCTCTACAAATTATTCGAGTACAATACAATTTCAACCACTTCCGCACTGTGTTAAGAGAGAAGCTGCGCGCCTTGCCAGTTTTAAATGGTGTTACAAGCGCACACCTACAGCGCGTGCACATAAGCCATCAGCTGTCACAGCGTGTGTACTAAACAGCATCTTTAGCGTCCTATTGCATTTATTTTAAAGTGTCAAAAACACACAAGTTTCACATAAACAGGTGGTTTTGGTTTAAGTGAATGTAAACATCTGTATTACTAGCCTTTGCAGTTTAAGGCATAGAGACAGAGCGTATTTAGGCCACGCCCACACCGGGGGGGGAAACAATCCAACGCTCTCCATTGACTTTGCATTGCGTGAGGCTGCCTCATTGTCATTTCGGACTTATAACAAAAAACTGAACAATGTCTAAAAGCTGATATGTGACAAGGTGTACAGCAAACAAGCTAAAAAACACAGAAATAAGTTTTTATAAGCTGTCGACTCAAAAAAAACGAGCGTTTAAGAAGATAAAAGTGGATACAGGCAATAAGAAGTGAAGCTTCAGCAGAAAGAATGGGTAAATTTTGGGATCCTGACACTCAGTATGCCTCAGTATGTCTATGTGTGCAGTAAACATTTTGTCAAATATCCAAATGTCCGTTTTATATATTATATTTACTGTCGCTGATTACGTTATCCTCTAGTCACCATAGTTCGCAGTGTAAAATGACCCGTCGCGCTCTGTCTCAATGGCCTGAATCCACTTTTTTGTCCTTAAACGCTCGTTTTTTGGGTCAACAGCTTATAAAAACGTCTGGGTTTTTGCTTTTGGGTTTTGTTTAGCTTGTTTGCTGTATACTTTGTCACCAGTGTTGGGCACGTTACTTTAAAAAAGTAATTAGTTATAGTTACTAGTTACTTCTTACAAATAGTAACTGAGTTAGTAACTGAGTTACATCATTATAAAAGTAACTAATTACCAGGGAAAGTAATTACTGCGTTACTTTTTTTTTTCCCCAAATGTTCAAATATGTCAAATAACTTGGATGCCCCCAATATTAGATATGTTAAATGAATGAATTGGACACTAAATAGAATAAATTATTATTATAAAACATTGTACATTAATGTACACTATTGTAATGTTGCTGTGGGACAATGTGAGAGACACCTATCAAATTCAATACATTATTGTAAATATTATCAGTAGGCCTACTATAGTGTAAATATTGTGTAAATATTATCAGTACTATACTTTCCTTTGGTGGTGGAGCTCACGTTATCACCTGGGTTTTTAGCCACTAATTTTCTGGCATATGATGATGTGAGGCGCTTCAGAATCACTTGCCACCGGCGTGGAGAGACTCTTTCTTCCTGGGCATAAGTTGCACGTTACATAAATATTCTGACCTTTCACCTCAATGAGGGGAAAGTAGCGCTTATACTTCCAGTTTGCGAAAGCTACCTTTGAAGTCGTTGGACCATCGCTGAATGTGCATATGCGTGTGCGTCATAGGTGTGTGTGTGTGAACCATAGACCGTGAAAAAAATAGGTGTAAACT